>NC_134404.1:252183772-252536272 GCF_038048845.1 Mixophyes fleayi | reverse complement strand
CTATTTTCCCTATATCCACTACTATCCTTCATTTTAATTAACGGTCGTATCCCTGGATACACTTTTCCGCTAAAAATTTGTCTAACCCTTTCTTAAACATATCTATTGAATCTGTCATCACAACCTTCTCTGGCAATGAATTCCATATCTTGACTGCCCTTACTGTAAAAAACCCCTTCCTTTGCTTGTTGTGAATTTCCTCTCCTCTAACCTTAGTGGGTTACCGCGTGTCCTGTGTATAGTCCTTGGGGTAAAAAGTTCCCATGAAAGTTCTCTGTATTGACCCTTAATGTATTTGTACATAGTAATCATATCTCCTTTTAGACACCTCTTTTCTAAAGTAAACATGCCTAAACTGGCTAACCTTTTGTAACGCTCCGGTCCCACAGAAAGTACCTGTCTCGTTACCTGCACTATATTCATCTGGAAACTGCCATGTTCCAGCGTCAGACATTCTCCAGTTCATTCAGCTATTCAGATCTGTGCAGGTGCAAGCCTATTGCACTTCAGGACCTCCTCCCTCTTTTTTATTGGCTAAGCACTTCTGGAGCATTATTTAAACCTCCTGGATTCACCTGTCTGATGCCTGTTCTTCAAGCTCACTTCCTGCAGCCTGTGGTTCTGGTTCCTGTTCTCCTTGTGGTTTGCCTGTGTTCCAGTCTGCTCTCAGTTTGTGGTCTGTGCTAAACCATCGCTGCTCCAGTACCTCTCTTACCATCTCCAGTGTACTTCATCGTGCCAGCTCCGGTTCTCTCATCGCTACCACTCAGAGCCGCTGTTACACCTGTGACTCATCAGTTGTTACCACGGGTTACCTCCGCTACTCCAGCCTGCTCTCAGTCTCTGGCCGTGTTGAACCTTCGCTGCTCCAGTACCTCTATTACCATCTTCTGTGTACTCTATTGTGACAGCTCCAGTTCTCTCATCACCACCGTTCAGAGTTGCTATTTCATCTGAGACTCATCAGCTGTTACTATGAGTTACCTCCACCACTCCAGTCATTCTTCAGCCTCTGGCTGTGTTAAACTATTGCTGCTCCAGTACTTCCATTACCATTTCCAGAGTACTTTATAGTGACAGCCAGTGCCGTAACTAGACATTTTGGTGCCCTGGGCGAGACAGGGCACCGGCGCCCCCCCCTTCCCATCTAAGTGGGAGTGGCATTTGACAAGTGGGTGTGGCCAACCTAATGTGGGTGTGCCTAGCACTTTACTGAAAGAATTTGTATATGTATGTGTAATATATATATATAAATATATATATATATATATATATAAATATATATATATATATATATATATATATATATACACACATACATACAAACACACAGTGGTGGGATTCCAATAAATTAACAACCGGCTCTCTGGACTATATAAAGTATGCAAAAAATATATAGTGATAGGAATTGTTATATTTTATGCACTTAATACTCAAATAAGAATTGTGATACTAAATTGTGTGTTTTATTTGCATAATGGGTCGATGTAGGTTTAAGTGACTTTAATATATTGTGAAAAAAAATTGTGATGCCTTATCCTTGTCTGTGAAACGAGAGAGAGAGAGAGAGAGAGAGAGAGAGAGAGAGAGAGAGAGAGAGAGAGATCCTCCAACCGTTTATCTAAAACCTCTGCTCCACAAAAGGAAATCTTCTTCTGCAAAACTAGATTTACCCTTGGCAAAGCATGCCCTGACTCCACCCAACTTCTCCCCTGAGCCTGTGTCGCTTTCTGATCCTCCGCAAAAGCCACCATTTGCAGTGCAAATTTAGGCACTTTCGCAAATCAAGGCACCCGATAGAACCAAAGCTGGTTCTGCAGGGGTCATTGGGTGTTTTGTGTTTCTCAGATGTCCTCCAGAGTGTATTTACCATTCGCAGTGATAGTTCTTCTATATTGCTAATTTATTGGAAGTGAATATTTCCAGGAATACATTTTCAGTATATTCCAGGCCAGACTCCTCATCACTCTGCTTGGACTATGTTCCTTATTTACATCGATTTTACTCTGAACACCAAATTTTAGCATACTTTTAATTCTGTGAGTAGACACTTTTGTTTGATCAGACCAACATTTACATACCCTCTTCCATAGCTTTATTGAACCAATGCAATACTGCCCATCACAAAATAATTGGGATTATATGATTAAAATGAGCAATAAAGCTTAAATGCTGCCCCCTATAATACTGGTACCCCTAGGCAAGTGCCTAGTTCACCTACTTATTAGGAAAAGCACCGTCCTTACAGCATTTCCATATTAGGCAACAGCAAGAATATTACATCTGAGTTGAACATGTCTCAATATAAACTGTATTATTAAACTAAAAGGGAGAAAGTCCCTGGAATCGGCTGAGACCAGACTGCAGATTTAACCCCTTAAAATTGTATCATTATGAGACATATTCTTGGTCTGTTGGTTGATATTTAATTTCGGAAGTCATCATCTTATCAGCGTCCACTCTTCTCAAGAAACAAAAAAATGTGCTGATCAACAGGGTATGTTTCTACAGGAGTGATTTTTTTTGGGAAGCAGTGTGCATTCTCTGACCATGAAAGAGTTAATTCCGTATGAACTATAAGATTATAAGCTTTATTGAACCAATGCAAAGCTGCTATGTGCAGTATCTGAATTCTACTGACACCCATATCTCAGCACATTGTATATCATTTCCTGAGAGAGAGAGAATGAAAATGAAAATGAGATTATTTACCCTACAAATGAGGACCTGCATAGATGGGAGGGGACAAACAGCAGACCTGGAGGAGAGCGCAGACACGAAGCAGCGGTGCATCACTCAAGATGTGCCTATGACTTCCGCAGTGGAACGCATGTGCGTTCCACAGACAGGAAGTTTGGTATTTGGAACGCAAATTCCGAACTTCCTGTCTGTGGAACGCACATGCGTTCCACTGCGGAAGTCAAAGGCTTTTTTTTTATCACTGCCAACAGAGCTAGGTAGCGGGCGGCTGCTGCGCCCTCTTTGGGCTTGCGCTCGGGGCGATGGCACCGCCCGCACCACCCTAGTTACGGCTCTGGTGACAGCCTCTGTTCTCTCATTGTATACCACAGAGCACCTATTCTCCTAGTGACTCATTGGCTGCTGACCATCAGCCTATATTATTGTTGTGCCTGTATTTATACCACTCGTCTGTGGACTCCATCGTCTCCATCCACTTCACCTGGCTCCCCCACATCGTTCTGTACACTCACTCACGGGACTGCGACCTGCAGATTTGGTGCAGCTAAGACCATACCTCCTTGCGGGGGGTTCCTGGTGAAAACCACCTGTCTGTTAGACTCCGCGCCCGTGGGTGGGCCTAGCCATATTCAGCAGAGCCTAGGGATCAATTTCCTGTAGGCCAACCATGACACATTTCCTCATAACTTAATGACTCCATACCCTTTATTAATTTTGTCACCATTCTCTGAACCCTTTCTAGTTCTAAATTATCTTTTTATAGAGTGGTGCCCAGAACTATACTGCATATTCAAGATGAGGTCTTACCAACGATTTATACAGTGGCAAAATTACACTGTCTTCCCTTGCATCTATGCCCCTTTTTATGCATACCAATAATCTATTTGCCCTTGTAGCTATTGCCTGACACTGAGCACTATTGCTAAGTCTACTGTCCACGAGCACTCCCAAATCCTTTTCCATTATAGATTCTCATAAATGAATTTCATTTAATTTATAGATTGCATTAAGATTATTTTTCCTATGCTTTTTATTTACTTTTTCTAAATTGTTTTGGACCAATTTGGTTAAACTTTCTAAAACATTTCCCTTAATGTGGGTAGGGTAGAAGGTCGATGTCTTAGAAATCTTGTTGTCACGTACTGTATCATTTTGTAATTGTTGTTGACTTGATGCATTTTCAGATTTATTTATCATTCCTTCCTTTTTTTTTAGAAGAAAAAACAATTTGAGAGCCAGCTTCCTGGAGAATTTATGTACATCTGCAAACAATTAAAAATGGTTTATCTCATTAGTAGTAGAACAATTTAGGCTTCTTTCGTTTGTAGTGACCCAAGCCTCCTTTTGGAATCGAGGCTTGGAATTTAGATGGGTGGATGTGGAGTGCATCGCTCGGTTTTGAGTGGTGTTTGGGGGTATATTAGGATCGAAAGCAGGATTTGAAAAGCCTTGAGAAACACCGTCATTGTAACCGTTGAAATAAGTTGGCTGATTGGAGTGCCATTAACCAAGTACTGGAGGTCCTACACGAGTGAGACCAAGTGTAAGAGGAGAGCGGCATGGTTTTGCATGCTACATGCTGTGTTTCAAGGAACTCTGGTAGGCGGCTCTGATACTCATTCACTCGTGCAGCAAATTTTTGACAGAGTTTTATCGTTGTTTTTTAGGCTCTATTGTAATAAAGGATAATACACTATGCCGCTTTTTTTGCCCTCTGTCCTTTTCCTTTTTTTACATTAAACTGAATATATGAATATTTTGAGATCTTTGAGCAAAGGAATTCAGAAGAAGTGCCTAGAGAACTGCAGCGTTAAAATTACATTGAAGTCTGTTTTTTTCTAAGCGTGTAAGTGCATCCACAAGAGGAGCTCCAAACAACAGGTGAAGGAGATCCCCACTTTTTATACATTCTATTTCTGTTGTTTTACATTCTGGCTCTCATTGATTTGGGAATCTGGATCTGGTGCACCCTATTGAACACTTGTTGTGTGGAGGTGTTTTTTTACACATGGTGTGTGTATATTTACTTCATATACATATAGGTATATGAAATAAAGTAATCAAGATATCTATATGGCGCTTAACCTGATATTTGGTTCTCATAAAACACTTAAGTCATTTTAAAAATTTAAAACACCTCCACAATTATGTGTGGCAGACAACCTTCAAAGACCGGACGGTTGATCCGGAAAAAATAGAGTAATGAAGATGGAGAAGGACGGCACCTTCAGATGTTAAAACATATCAACAATAATACAAAATGAAAAATAGGTCGTCTCGCATGCATATATGTTCCCAATCTACAGGTACAGTGGTGAATGTGGACCACCCAAAGATAGTTCTCATTAGTACCAAAGGTCACCCGACATGTGTTCATATGATACGCGTACCATCAAATGCATAAAAATACGCCTATTAAGTCCAGACAGCTGTAGGTAGTTTCCGTCTTAGCATACAGGTCCCAGCATGCACCGATGTACACGGTAGATGCAGCATATGGTGTAATAAACAGATTATATCCTTCACCCAATCTCTAGTGGTATATGCGTAGAAAAAAAAAAGAAAGTGTATAGCTTATCTGTGTATCCGCATCTGAATCACTTACAAGCACCACCACTGTCGTCACGGTTCCTTTACAGACAGATGTATATGCAGCAAATCTGTATATCTGCTTCTCAATTATTTATGAACAGCACACTGTTATCACGATATCTCTCTTCCACTCAGCAGGCAGGGGAAATAATAGTAATATACCATATGGTGTAGTGTTTTAAAACAAGAATTTAATAAAAAATCATATAAAATGCACACTCACAATAAAGAAAATAATATAAGCTTAACTGTAATCCAGTATTGCAGGTTCACTGGTTAGATGTTCAGAATCCCATGCGGTACATGTAGTACTTCCCCCCAAAGTCTCCGCACAAAAGCTCAGTGAAGAAAAGTCCTAAGAATATAGCCAGGGAAGAGCAGTGTACCTCAGCAATGTAGTAGAGAATTGTATGGCCTCAACGCGTTTCGTTTCACAAATGAAACTTCATCAGGAAATAGTTTGTGCTAGTAAAACTTGTGTTATAAATAATCGGTGCCGACATTTTGCACGTGCGCCGTGAGGACCCGGCGCCACGGCAGCTTGTGCGTGCGCCCTTACGTCAGTCACCTCACGTTGGTAGGGTCACGCATCCGCAGTGCCGCAACTTATATCGACACTGTGATGGTGGAGTGAAAAAGGACTAGTTTGGACTTATGAATTAAACATTTAGCCTACCGCGTCCTCCTAATTCCGATTTTATGGTTTAAGAGGCAGTCTATTTAATTTTGTTGGTCCATGTATTTCTTGCTTAGGTAGCTCTGGCCATTTTACATATGGGCAATATATGTGTATTATATTTGTACTCATAGTTTAGAGCGGCCATATTAGCTGATGGCATAAAGAGCCATTTATGTTATATCTCTATAGAGTAGGTGACAGGTAATGAAGGTGCCTTAGTACTACTTATCAGTCTAACACAGTGTATAGAATGATACATAGCACAACATATGCTCAATATAAGTATAAATGTGAAATAATTACATAAATAAATTATAAATAAGATCGTTAGCATATAGAAATAACTTAGAAATATATATATATATATAGTGGAAAGGTCACATACATATAGACATGTTAATATAGTTGTTACAAATGGTAATGTAATCCAAAATTAAAGAAAACGTGCTATCTCATAACTCTCATTAAGTCCTTGTGGGGTCAAGGTGCCTATCTCAAATATCCAGACCATCTCTCTTTGCAAGAGTTTTTGTTGAAGGTCACCCCCCCTTATGCCTAATTGAACGTGTTCAATGGCTTTAAAATTTAATTTGCAGGGATCTGATCTATGTTTTTGAAGAAAATGTCAGGTAACTGAATGCCTCTCAATTTTATTCTTCGTGTTCCTTATATGTACTTGTATCCTGAGTTTCAATGGTCCTTTTGTTTTTCCCACATATTTCATGCCACAGGAGCATTGTTATAAATATAGGACTGAAGTAATAAGACAAATCATGGGGTGTTTAATCCGATATTCCTTGCTGTTATTATAGTTACTGAAGGTTCTTTTTAAGGGGTTGGCAAATTTTACAAATGTTGCAATGACTACATATGGTAAACCCTTTAATGGTTGGTAACAGAAACGTATTTTTCTTTTTTTTCTTTCAGCATACTTGGTGCTAGGAGGTCTTTCAAGTTTTTATTCTTTTTGAAAATGACTACTGGTTTGGCTGGAAGTATATTGCTCAATATGGGATCTTTCTTAGAATATCCCAATGTTTAGGAATAGTGGATTTCATTTTAGTTTCTCCACTGTTATATTGAGTAATAAATGAGAAAATGTCCTTCTTATCCTCTTTCTCACTATATCTTAAAAGGTTTGATCTTTTTATGGCTGTTTTTTTCAATTGCACCTGTAGCCAAGTCCTCTGGGTATCCCCTTTTCTTAAATCTGTCTGCATAAACAAGTAATTGTTCCCTACAGTGTTCGTCATTACTGCAGTTTCTTTTTTTCTATGGAACTGTGAAAATGGAATATTTGTTTTCCACTTTTTTTGATGTGCACTATTAAAATGTAAGTAGCTGTTGGTGTCTACCGTCTTTATGAAATTCTTTGTGGTGACTGTGTTACCCGTACCCATTAAAACCAGGTTAAGATATTCTATTTGTAGGGGGTCAAATATGGCTGTAAAGTGGAGATTGTAGTTATTTATGTTGATATATGAAATGAAGCGGTTTAGGTATTCCATATCTCCATTCCATACTAATATGATGTCATCTATACAGGGCCGGATTAACCATAGGGCTAACTGGGCTACAGCCCAGGGGCCTCGGGCATCCAGGGGGCCCTTTTAAGTGCTCAGCAGCAGTATTGATGGGGCGGGGGCGCCCCCGGCCCGATCAATGCTGCTGAGCACTTTCACTGCGGTCCCTCCCCGGCGCACTGTAGTCTCCTTACTGAGGAGATCTCGTGAGTCTCACTCTCATGAGATCTCCTCAGTAAAGAGCATACAGCACGCCAGAGAAGGACTGCAGGAGAAGGAGGTAAGTGCCTTGGGGGTGGCCCGGCTCACCGGGGGGGGGGGGGCTCAGATCACGGGGGGGCCCTCACGGGGGAATGGAGGCTCCCTTAGCCCAGGGGCCTCCATTCCCTTAATCCAGCCCTGCATCTATATAGCGTTTGTAGATCACTATATTATTGGAAAATGGATTTGGGTCATAGATATAGTGTTGTTTCCAGCTACCCATTACCAAATTCGCAAGACTGGGTGCTAAAATCGTTCCCATTGCAGTCCCGCACGTTTGAAGATAGAATTTGTCTAAAAATTTAAGATTCAGATATTCTCTACAGGCCTCTACACCTTTTTGGTGTTGGATGGAGGTGTATAGTGACTGCACATCTATTTTGACCCACATATAATTTGATTTCCAAGTGAAATCTTTAAAAATGTGTAAAACATTAGTTGTGTCTTTAAGAAATGAAGTTAGGTTATTGACATATTTGTGTAAAAAAATAACATTTTTTGATATGTGAGAGATTAGAGAGTCAATGCCTGCCACTATGGGTCTGTATAGAGGATTCGCCAAACTTTTGTGTATCTCGGGTAAGAAGTAAAAGATGGGTATAATAGGGTTGTTGACCACCAGATATTGGAACTCTTCTTTATCAATTAATTGTGAGTAAAATCCTTTGAGTTAAATATCCCTAGGGAGGGAGGTGTATTCGTCTGTTGGATCTTTGTTTAATGGTGTGTAGGAGGCTTGATCATCCAGTAACCTGTGGGCCTCTTTGATGTAATGATAACTATACACTCTCCTTTATCTGCCTGTTTGATAACGTTATCGTCTTTTTTCTGTCGGGTCTTAAGGGCTAGTGCAGTGGTTCCCAAACTGTGTGCCTAGGCTCCCTGGGGTGCCTCGGCCAGGGCCAGTGATAAGCAAGGCAAGGGACTACTTGGTAATTATTTTGGATTAGGGGTGTCTTGAAAAAATTTTGGAGACCCTAAGGGTACCTTGAACTGAAAAAGTTTGGAATCCACTGGGCTAGTGTTTCTTTTTTAGACAGATTTTTATTAGATGAGTTTTCAAATGGATGATTGCAAAGATCTTGGATCATAAGTTCTTGAAAAATGTCTATATGGCTAATTTTTGACTCTAACAGATAATATTTAGATGTAAGTTTGATTCCAGATTTGGATTTGTTTTCATAATTATTGATGATGGCCTGGTCCTCTTTTGCAAAATGTCGTTCGAGTGTAAGTTTTCGAGTGAATTTATTGATATCTATGTATAGTTGGAATCTATTTGGTTTCTGAGTTGGAGCAAAGGACACATCTTTGCTAAGTACTGAGACCTTGGAATGTTTCAAATTATATGTTGATAGGTTAAATAACCCATTTTCTTTTAAATGAGTAGTTAATGTTGTAGATGTCTTCTTTTTTGGATTGAGACCCCCCCCACCCCGTTTTCCTCATCTTCTACATATCTTCGTTTGAGCAGGGAGGCTTCTCATATATTTTACCTCAAGGGGTCTTTTCTGTGTATAAACCTTTCATTTGGTGTAGGGCCCGCGGATAAAAAAATCTTCATCAGTATCACTGATTCCCACTTTGTCTAGTATAGAGAACCTATTTCTAGTATGCGTTTCAAACCTAGTATTTCTAGGGAGTTTAGGACTTCTAGGGTGACTAGATGTGGTAGTTCTCCAAGGATATGACGGTGTATTTGCCTTTTCTACGGGATGTTGATATTGATATTTTAAATTGTAGGGGCTTTTTTCCAGTTTTTTACAATTTCCTGTTTGTAGTCGCTTTTATCTCTTAAGAATTTTCTTTCTTTGGTTTTAATAACCTCTGTTTCAATCCTATCTAGTTTCTTGTTGAGGACGTGTTCATTGGCTTTAAAGCTTTCCTTGTCTTTGTGCACTTCCTTTCATTTATCAACATAAATTACAATCTCAACTTTACAGCCAAATTTGACCCTCTACAAGTAGAATATGTCAGATATATTAAAAATAATCCTCCATATTTTGTGCTTTTATAACCCAAGATCTCCCAAGCATTGTTTTTTCCCCACATCAATAGATTTGAGCGTGTTTCATTAAGTGATTAACTTATTTGTTATCATTTTGATAATGCTCAATATTGAAAACTGTCTACTATTTGATTCATGTAATTACAGTGGAATCTTTCAATATTCACCGTAATTACATAGTCAACTCTTGCAGATATCAGACTATTCTTTAACTAGCCAGTTTGACTAATAACTCCATATACAATCTTTTCCCATTAATTTTAATATGTCCGTTCATTTAAATGGAGTTTCTACATGTAGCGCATACATTGAAATGCATGGGCACTTTGAAGTGACTGGAAGCTTCTCCAATATTTTTGAACAAATCTGGTTAGTTTATCTTTTTTTAATTAACAAAAAATTGCTTTTTACCCGGTGATTTATAGCAATTTAAATCAATTTAAAAAATATTGGAAAATTGGCCTTTAATTTATCCTGTGTCCCCCCTTACTGAGTAAAAGCCAATATGCTGGTTGGCTAATTTCTTCAAAAATCAAGTTTTATGAGCTGGCAATTCTCATAATATAATATCTGATTTTGTTACTTCAAAAAAAGCAAAACTATGCTACTGTTGTTAAGAGTTCCAACTTCAATCTTACTTAAATGATAATGTAATATCAAAACTTTATAAATGCATTATTCCGTTGCAAAGGACGGGACATTGGCATTGACCTATGAATGCATTAGAAATAAAAAATGTGCTATGTGTTTGTATGTTTTGAACATGTTCATCACCTTTATTGTATTTTAAGTTTCAATATGTAGATGGATTACATTTATTTTCATTTTAATTTTTCTTTATACCTGACAAGTTTACTAAATTTGCATTTTTTGCATATTAAATACTCATATTTTATAAATATTAACAATCAAGATTTGCATTCAACATGCAGACATTTTTTTTATTATGCAGTTGGTCAATATTGCAGAATAGGGACATTTTCAGGAATGAAAAATTTTAGGGAATGAGGGCATAGGCTTAGTGTCACAACCAATATAAAAGCATGTTCAAAAAATAAATACATATGGTTAGAGAGCTCCCGTGTTGATTTTTTTTCATGTCCATTCTAAATGTCCACTTCACTAGGGGTACAGTGTCTTCTGTTTCCTATGTTCATCTCTTGCTTGTTTCTGTGGCTGCAGTTTTAAAGTGGGTGGGATAGAATAACCTGTTTTCAGTCAGATCTTGAGACTACTTACACCAGCACGTCGTATTTCAGATTATGAGTATGCTGCTCTTGTGTGAGTCTGTGACCTGTCCACGTGTGCAGCTTATGCCTGACAGAGTTAGTGTCCTGAATTGTGTTGGAAGCTAGAGTCTGAGTATTAAGTTGGACAATTTGCCTAATTACACTGTATGCAAACAAGCCCTATAATAATCTGGTCAAATTCAGATTGCTATTGGTCATGCCAATAATATGGTCAGACGATAATTGATTTCAACATGTGTGATATTCTAACTACCTCGACAGGCCCAGGTAAACTTGTACAATTTGACCACCTACAGGCATATTCATTTTGTATTAGATTTCAAGAGGACTATTTAGAATAAATTAGTGTGTCACAATACCAATTTGTGTATGTCAATGAAATTTAAAGATAATAGGTACATGTTTGTCAAGCTATAGAAAAGTATCCAGCTAAGTTGTTCTGCAAAATTGGTCAAGATGCAGTTGCCATAGGGATTCCAGTGGTGGTACACCTGTATGGTGAGAGTGTCTTTGCTCCAACCAAGCTGTTGTGGCATTTCCAATCTCCCGCCTATGGATATTCCAGCCAAGCTGTGGAAACTTCCCTGTCAAGCTGTTCACCAAGTAGTTGGTGCTGAGGCAATTGCTGGTGCAATGCTGCCTTTATCTCTGCTGGATCTTACAGATTGTGTCTCAATGGACCCTTGCCAAGGTGTTACCAGTTCCTGGTGAAGATGTTAGTGGTCTCTGGCCAAGCTGCTGGAGCACTTACAACTCTTAAATATCTTGATCGCTCAGCCAATATGCTCTCTACCAGTATTTAAGACTCATCAGTCTTTTTCAAGGGGAATGGATTGTATCTTCTGGTGTCCTTATTCAAACCCCCTCCCACCAATCAGAAGTTGTAATAAATTTTAACCTAATATACATTTAAAACACATTAAATTATTTTTCAAATCCAAATTTTGCATTAAACTTATATTTATATATAACAAACATTCTATTTTCAATTAGTTTTTCAGACATATAAATATCAATCTTATCTCAAAACTGGAAGTGACATCACATGTTTGGATTCTCATTGAGTTTAATATATTCTTAATTTATGATCTTTCACTTCATTTAAGATATTGCATATTGCCGTGTGATTAAACACTTTATCTATGTGTAAAATTTTGTATATATAAAAATAATATATAGCCAGAAGTGACGCAACGCTGTCTTGCGTCTCTTACTTTACTTCCGGGTTACAATATTATAGAGTTCCAAGCCTCTCTATGGTTCAGCCAAAACCGGAAGTGACATGGCAGTATCGCATATTCTCACTTTCTGTTTACATTAATCCACTATCAAGCCTCTTTTTAACTTTGTATACCAAAACTCACTGTTAGTTACAGTTTTTCATGTAAGTATTTATATAGATTTTGATTTAATCCTCATATTATATACAAAAAACGAAAACAAAAATAAATGTAAATAATTTTTTTTTAAAATGATAATAAAAAATGCTGAAATTAGAAGAAAAAATAAATAAATCAATATTGCATGTAAATATATTACTATTCCAGAAAACATTTAATTTAAAAATCTTTGTTGAGATCATGGTATCTAATTTAAAAATCCACTTCACCTCCATTTGAGATAATTTCACCTCTATGTTTGTTCTTATATTTCCAACTTGGTTTAATGGAATCTATACACATAAAATTAATTACATCACTCACATTGCATTGATGTTGTTCCTTAAAGTGGGATGATAGGGAATGTGTAACTACCCCATTTTTTATATTACGTAAATGTTCGTTTGTTCTTCTTTTTAACATTCTTGTTGTTTTTCCCACATAGATTAAGCCACATTTGCATTAAATAATATAAATTACGTTCATTGAATTGGAGGTGATAAATTTATTAATTTTATACACTTGATTATTCCTAGTGAATGTTGAAATTTTATTAGTATTTTATTAGCCTCCTTATCTTAAGCATGTCCAGAAGAGGCCCTATCTCTTACGTATTGAGACTTTAATTCCCTTATCAATGTTTTTAGGTAATAAATGGTACTAGTCAGTACATACTTGCATAAGCACAATCCTTATCCAAAATGTATGAATATTGTTGCAATCTATCGGACAGTTTTCTAACCTCTACTTGATGAAAGAATGAATACTAGAACTGTTCATGTTTATTTAATGTATAATGTAATCCAGGTGGCGTGTCCGCCCATTGCCACTTTAAAAGCAGCAATCTCACTGTGGCTATTGTAAGTGACCATTGACAGAGAAATTTTACAAAGTTGCTCTGACGAAACGAGTATGATAACACTGTAATCATCCTGTTCCTCGTTTCTCACAAAATGTGGATTATAGCAAGTACTTCTTATAGCCCTTGTTTTGTTCCCCAGCTCAACAGACTTCAGCTGCAGTGTCTAATTACATGTGGATAAGGGGACATTTTAGCTCATTGTAAATATGTATATTGTTAATTGTATATTGGTGATGTAGCAGTGAGGTTGTTATTCAATGTCCTTAAAGTGAAGATAGAGTGTTATGGGTAGGGATCAGGTTGCAGGATACTGGAGGGGGAAAACTAATTAGTGTCCATTGTTCTCATAAGACTAGTCCAGACAGACCATCTAGCAGGGGAGGTTCTGTGGAAGGACCAGCTCATCTTCACTCCCCTCTCCAGCCCTCCCTAGTTCAGCACTTACCAATGTTTTAGAAGGTGAGGCCCAGGGGTTTGCCCAGAGAGGGGAAAGCTCAGTGAAAACTAGACCATAGATATAAGGAGCGACTCCAGAGGGGGGAGGATATATTCATTCTGGGACTGAAAGTGAAATACATCGGCAGATCCATGTGTCATCAATTGCCATGCGACTGTAAGTTCTTAAGCTAGTGGGATAAGGGACAGATAATGTGGTAAACTTGCCTGGCTCTTATTTACTGTGTACATAATAAGCTAGTGATTGTTTTTATTACAATAAGTGTATTTCTTTACTTTCTAACTGCATTTGCCTGAGTGACTGAGAACCCTAGAAGGTACAGGGTAGACTTTCCTGGCATAGTAAGGCACCCGTGGGTGGCCAGACATCGTGATGTGGGTAGCATTGGGACAGATAAACCCAGTATCTTAGTATCTTTACATTTGCATTTTACTATTGGTGGCAATTAAGCGTGGGGGGAATGTAGGATGTCAGTTATATGGTAAATATGTATTTACAGCTTGTCAGTCTTATAGTATTCGCAATTTATACGTTGCTTAAACTTACGTCGGCATTGTGAAAGCCAAATTAATTACTAGCACCGATTTAATTATCACTTGCCACTTTCACTATTATTTCGCTGGCTTTTAAGAGTTGCAAGTTGTAAAAGAAATTAATAAATATTGATTTTAATATTAAAAGTCATACAATCTTCTTTACAGATACTGACCATTTAAGACTGTATGTGCACTGCAATAAACTCTATCCTCTGATTTGTTGTATTTATATATATCTGAGGCCCTTCCACTGACTGTACCTCCCTGTCCTGAGTTTTACCTGGATTATCTAAGCACATCCAAATTAGGTCTAAAACCAACTTCAAAATTCTATCCATTGGAATCCAGAAGCAACCACATAGATTTATTCCAGAAACTGATGCCAGACCAATTACACTACCCCCAAAAATCTAAATCTATCCAAACAAGAATTGTTAGCTGTAGACACTCTAACAAATAATAAAGAAATAATTATCAAACAAGCAGATAAAGGGGGAGGAATTGTTTTGCTAGATAGATCAGCCTATATTGAGGAGGCTGAGAGACTCCTAAATGATGAGACATCATATATTAAACTACAGAATGATCCGACTAATGATTACATTTCTATCCTGAGAGACACACTGCTAAAAGGCCTACGGAAGCATATACTTACGAAAGATGAATATCAGTTCCTTCTTATGTCAAACCCGATAATCCCCATCTTTTATTACCTCCCAAAAATTCATAAAACCCTGAACAAACCACCTAGGAGACCCATTATTGCTGGTATAGACTCCCTTACATCCCACTCGTCTGAATATGTCAACATATTCCTCAGCAAATATGTAACGAAACTAGAATCCTATCTAAAAGACACTAAAAGACACCACCAGTAGTGTGCTGCATACTTTTACTCACCATTGACGTGCAATCCCTTTACACAGCGATAGAACACACCAAAGGAATCAATGCATGCCGAGAATTTTTAGACCCAGACCCGGAACTGTCTCTGGAACATAAAGATTTTATATGTGAACTGATTAATTTTATTCTCACTCACAATTATTTTAAATTTTTAGATACCTTTTATCTTCAGGTGTGTGGAACCGCTATGGGAACGATTTTTGCACCGAGTTTCGCTAATCTTTTAATGGGAAGCTGGGAACAAATGTATATTTTTAACCCTAACCCATTTTCCAAACATATAAAAATCTATAAAAGGTACATAGACGATATTCTTATGGTATGGGAAGGTGATGATGATTCTATTAACTCATTTTTAACATACATTGGCAATAATAACTATAATTTGAAATTCACTGCAAACCGCAGCAAAGTTAATATTGAATTTCTGGACCTAGTACTAATAGGTTCTGACAGTAAGGTCGAGTTCCAAAATTTTATTAAGACAGTTGGCACAAAAAGTTACCTGCATTTTAAAAGTGGCCATGTCAAAAAATGGAAGTCAAATATCCCGTTTTCGCAATTTTCCAGAGTTAAACGGAATTGCAGCAATGAACCACAATGTAAAGAACAGCTCTCCCTATATGCACAACAGTTTATAAACAGAGGCTATCCAGAACAACTCATATCAGAAGCCCTAGCCAAAACTGAAAGGGTAACGAGGTCAGAACTAATGGTGTATAAGCACAGATAAACTAAGATGGGGTATGTTCCTTTCATTACTAACTATAACGCCTGCGAATACAGGATCAGGTCCACATTATCCAAACATTGGGATATCTTAAGGATGGATCCCATACTAGCGAACATCTTACCTGCTAAACCTGATATAGTCTTCCGTAAAAGTAGAAATCTGAAAGATACTTTGGCCCCCAGTACGATACCTGAGAGACCCCTTAATGTCAGGAAAACTTTCTTGCAAATTAAAGGCTTTAACAAATGCAATCATTGCAATATATGTAAGTACACTAATTCTGAAAGAAAGGTGTTCTATAATTACAACAATAGTGTGAAATATAACACTATATGAACTGTCAGACGACTTCCGTCATCTACTTACTTGAATGCAGCTGTGGCTTAAAGTATATAGGCAAAACTAGAAGGCCTTTAAAAAAACGTATACAAGAGCATATCCGTAATATCAAAAATAAGATTGAATCACACTCAGTCTCTAGACATTTTATCAGTGTACATCACTCCGACCCCACCCACCTTACGTTTAAGGGAATAGAGTGTGTCTGTCTGGGTGCAAGGGGTGGAGATATTCAAACTAAACTATCCAGAAGGGAAATGTTCTGGATATTCCAACTTAACACCCTGGCCCCGACTGGCCTTAACGAAGGTTATGAGATCGCTCCGTTCTTATGATGATTACGCTTTTATGATGATTTTGCTTCTTTTGTGCCTTTTATGTCTTTTATCTGATTTTGGTGTCTTATCATATTTTATACTTTTATATTGACTCTGTATAAGTCCCACTAGGATACTGTGTTAGACCATAGGTAGGAGATATACCATGTTTATGCAAAATTCTGCTTTGCTGTATATGCCAATATACACAGGATATACCTGAGGGTATATACCTTTTATGTCTTTTTAATATTTCTATATATTTTTATATTTTTTAATTTATTTTTTTAGATTTTACCATGTCTAACCACCATATGATGTTTATTATTATGTCATTATGCCTGCTTATACCTTATGTTATTATCTAAGGTCACTGTTTTCCCTCAACCAAGATGGCCCCCATAATTGAAATGATATGTCCAAATAACCTTGGGATTAGTTTTGCCCAAAAACAAAATGGCCACCGGCAATTCACCGTTTTCTACACTATTTATGCCCCTCCTGACGTTGAGCACCAGTCCATAGGTGCCCCCATGAATCTATCCAACCATCCCTGAAACAAGTGAGAGACAACTCACTCTAAACACAGCAGAGTAATCGCGGCTCGGTCGCGCAGGCTGGTTTTACAGCAATCAGTGTAACCTGTACAACAGATAAGCTTGTTTTTGATTGATTTATTGTGAGTGCACATTCTATATGATTTGTTAATTAAAATATCTGTTTTTGAAATACTACACCATATGGTACATTATCTTGTTTCCCCATATCTGATGAGTGGAGGAGAGGTTTTGTGACTGGTGTATGACTGAGGAACAGACATACAGATGTGCTGATTATGCAGACTTTCGGAGAAACATCGTGATACCGGGGAAGCTGGTTATATTATCATATTGGAAGCTGCTACACAGCTAAACGGTTCCTGCCTCTGAATAAGAGCAGTCTATGCAGATATATACAAGACTGGACTTATAACCTTGGTCCAAGAGGACTATCCAGAATCTTGAAAGATCTATCTATTTATGACTTATATTTCCACTGAACTTTGGCTTATTAACCAATACTGTCACACCTTGAGCGCCGATTCCTGCACTATACCTATATATTTATTCTGGACTTACCACCCATTTCAAGGAAGGCTGCCTCCATACGTGGAAGAGGTGTTTTTGTGGACTATTAAAGTAATTCTATCGTTTTCAAATAAGCATTGCCCAAGCGATTGTATTGTGTTTCTAACGCACAAAGTGATTTATTTTAGCAGATGAAAATAGTCAACAATTCAATACATTATTATATTATGATACAGTACAGTACAGCCAATACCAAAAGTTACATACATACCGCGCTCTTATCGCATGCGCTCGCTGCGCTAACCACGGGCACCCCTGGACAGTGATTCACCTTTGAATACTGTGATCAGTGAAGACTGAGAGAGTCGTGGGGGTGCAGCTATGATTATATATGCAGTCAGTGTTATAGAGTGAACAATAGAGATGACGTAGCTTGCTTCTATAGGTTCAGACAAGGGTGGTTCCAGGGTAAACAGATCATAGGCTGATTCAATCTAAGAAATCCAAAGGTGGGGGTCGTCTCTCCAGGGGATGTGCTCCAGTTACAATGAATTCATTAGCATTTCACATTCTGATATCACTCTGGCTATTTATTCCCTAACATCAATAACTAGAGTATGCAATATGCGATCTCTTCGGCGATGGAACCGGACAGCTGCTGATGAATAGGGGATTATTATGATATCAGACATGAAACATTTCCCATAACCTAAACCTTAGATGACACTAAAGTGTACATATAATCATAATATATAAACTAATAATAAACCAAATACTGTCTGCTCATAAATTACTGTGTAATGGATCCAATATGAATTACATAAATAACTAAATGTTGTTTTGCGAGTGTGTGCGTGCGTATTTTACCGTGCGATCGCCGTATGCCACGTGTAGCGTGGCATACTGAGTGCAATCGGCTAATAAAACAATATTAACCAATATACTTTCGTTCATCCAATTATACGACTTCGACAGTTCCACCCTTTGATAGTACAATAAACTATCACCTTAAAGATGTTATATGCAGGATCTCAGTACCACGATTCATTGCTATGTAATGCAAATCCCCCTTGGGGTATGACCACGCTGTTTGTAGATCTAAACAAGTTATCATAAGAGAGAGTCTTAATCCTCTAAACGATTTCTTCTTTTACTATAGACCATACATTTCTGGAGCTTGGAGATAACGTTTTGTATGCTCTTCAAGGGTGCAATAAAACACGTAATACATTATTTGGAAAGGTACAAGGTACAATGTACAATATAACATGTATCAGCTATACAGTTCTTCAAGTTCTTCTGTCCAACGCATGTCTTTAAGCTCAGAATACATTTAAACACTTCATGTTCATCAATAGCATCATCCTATGTCTATCAATAATGTCATATACAATCTCCTTCAGCTTGCGTTAATATATACACTTCTAATAATGTCATAAGTTCTTTTCATCAACACTTGTGGGCGGGCTATTGTCTGTTCGTTCTTCCCAGTCTCCCAATACTCTGGTTTAATATTGGGAGACTACAGACTATTATATTTATAATATTTATAATATTTATTGAAAAGAGTGGGCTATTGTCTGTTCGTTCTTCTCAGTCTCCCAATACTCAGATTTAACAGTGATCGGCTTGCAAAGCATTGGGAGACTTCAGACTAAGGGACCTAGGTGTCGTACTTTTTCCCCTAGTGACCTCCCACCCATAGTTCGGGTACCTCAAGAATATTTAGTGGGAAGAGAACTAGTCCTACTTGATATAATCACTGAGGTATGTGAGAGCACGCCCAGCACTTTGTTTGGTCTAAAACCTTACCCTCCCAAGAATGATAATCATTCTCAAGGATGCCTGCTCAAGTCCAAATATTACTGGACTGGCATCGCTGGGTGTACCTTTTTTTTTTTTTTAACTATGGGGTCACCGTACTTACGGACGTAATGCTACTCAGACAATAGCCCCTCGCACTTTCTCCAAGCTCCAGGGTTTCCAAATTTTACTTTACCTCTGAATTGAATAGAGTAATTGGCTGGACCGATTATGCTACTAACTTCTCCTTCATTCCCAATTCCTCAACATCATTACCTAAACCAGCCTCTGTCACCTGCTAATAATTAAAAGAATTGACCGTCCAGAGAAGAGAATGAAATGAAAGAACACAAAACAGGAAAAACTACACCTTGATGCTGGACAACTGTCTTAGCCTTTGGCTCAGGTGCTACTAACTGCATTAGAGGCCTTCCAGAACATACTCATGAGTGCCCTTGGACCCTTCTCTGAGTGTTGGCCCCTCTGCAGTGGGTGGAATGGGCACCAGTGTGTCTCTGATACCCTTGAAGCCGTGATGCTGGTAGCCTACACCTGGTACCTGTCTGTGAAATAACCTGAGCCTAAGAAATTTCTGTTCCACAACTTACTCTCCTGATCCAACATCCTGACAGTTAGTGTGACTTTTCAGGAAACAGTGTTTTGGATGTTCTCGGTTGCTGCCTCACTATTTACCTTACTTCTCAAGGTCTAACCTAGTTTTTCAGTTACAATCTCATCTCAAGAGGGGTCAAGAACATCTCAGAAATCGTCAGGTTAAGAGGCTACCCATGAGTGACCTTTTGGTAGCGGGGAAGGACTAGTGGCCGAAGCTATCAGTCACTTCAATCGAGTTCCAACTCTTATTCTATTCAATTCGTTCTACCTAGTACCATTACTTTATGTTCACACTGGTTTATGGATAATTGAAAGTATGTGATTTGTTACCACTACTCATACATTATACCTTTATTATCAATAACATGAATACCCCTATCATCTATTATAACTCTAGGACTATCACATTGAATAACAAAAGCTTTGAGTATGACACAGTAATACATTAGACACATTTCAATACACCTTTACCCAGACATATTTCATTGGTACACCACTGTATACTTGAGAATCCTGCATGGTGGTAATTGGATGACATGGATTTGTTTCACCTGGAAAAATTCTTCAGGTAACCCAAATCTTCATATATTAACCAATATGTGTGCATGTGTGTGTGTAAGTGTTCACATTTTAAAACTAAAACAATACAACGAAAAACAAAACAAAACATAGATTTGTTAGCTGTCACATAAAACCCTGCTGTCTATTTGACAGCTGTGTTCACCCTGGTGTTACAGCCATGTATGGTCGTGTGTGTAAGTGTGGACTTTACTAGCAGTTACTTCAGTTGGTAACTGTGTCACTGTATAAAGTCCTCTATGTAGTGTCCTACGCATGTGCTGGTACTGGTAAAAAGATTTTTAGTTAACTCAACATCGCCCCCTAGACTAGAAAAATGCTGAAGACCAATGTATATCAATCGATTTTTCCCTCTGCCAACTCACATACCATTCGCAGTACCTTACATTCAGCTACTTGACTAAGTGAGAAAGACAAAGGGGTCTATTTCTATAACACTTTCTTTAAATATAACAGTACCCAGTACATGTCTGTCTAACAGTGAAAAAATTATAAAACACGAAAATTCTACATTTTCTAGGGTTTCATTCCAATGTTCTATACAGAGATGCATATCTCTATGCCTATCCTCCAGCAATCTCCTGTCTCCACCCTTTGTGCATCCATATAAAGGCACATTTTTGTACAGGAGGCACGAACCACAAAAACAAAAAACAAAAAAAACAAAACAAATATGCAATCTATAAAACATGAATTGTATTTCCTCCCAAAAAAAATCTTTCTGCTTAAAATCAGCAGTTTCTATGCACATGAAAACAAAACCCCTGTCTGTTTCTGTAACTCATGTCAATCTAGTGTGTGTATCCCTGAACTCGTCTTATGTAAAAAAATAAAAAAATATATGTCTTAGCCCCATTGATGAGACTGTGTCTGTTTTTATCTCTACCAGAGCAGAAAGAGAGAGCGAAAGAGAGAGAGAGGGAGAGAAAAAGAAAGATAGAGAGGTACTAGCATAGATGTAAAGAATGAGAAATAAGAAAGCAATGAATAATAGGAATACAAAGATTTGAATACAAACATACATGCAGAAAGGGAGATTTTACAACACAAATGACAGCTGGATTGGACTCTATGGGGAAAATGGCTGTATTCATTCCACTAATCCCCTTAGCTATTTGCTAAACTATGATCCCTCCCCCTACTTGACTAGGGGGTCTTACGTCAACCGTGCAATCCAGCTGTTGTCCGTCATTTGTTCATTAAGAACTCTGTATCACATTAACTACATACCTTTTCAACGGACTTTCTGACTTATGACAGAAATGTAAAAATTAACTCTTGATGACTCATCTGATTAGTATTTCAAGAGTTATTTTTCTATTTCTCTATCCCACCCCTGTAAACACTAAGTCTATATTTCTTTCATGTACTCTTATCTGTGAGGAGAAAAACAAGATAGTTATCTTAAACCAGCAAACAAAACAAACATTTCCATTCTTTACCATCGGCCAGCGATTTAGGAAAGCAAATATGTGACAACATAAAACAAACAAGCAACATCAACAAAGTATATCTTTTAAATCAGTAACCTGCACAATAATACTTACCACAGTTTAACATTTACCCCGCCTGATTGTAGGACTAAAGGTGTGACCTGACTCCTAGCGCTGACTATCGCTTTCCCGTGCAGCATTTGCTGCTATAACATGTGCGGGCAGGTGTGAGTCTTCTAGTCTGTGAATTCCTCCTTGGAGGATATCTACGTGACCCACCCCTATGTGTATTGTGTCTTTCCTTTTTGCAATCTCTCCTAATATGTCCTTTTTCTCTCTCTGCAATTGTAACATCTCAATATTCTAGGTTTCCTGTTATGTGGGTTGTATGTTGGCTGTCGTGTGTGCAGTCCCTCTAGTGCTGGGATACTTACCATCATTACCCTATCACTTATTGTCTCTTTCTGTTTATTTATACTTTTATTATGTCCTATAACTGACTCCCTGAGAGCACTTACAGTGATTACTTTCCAGTTTGGTAATGAAGTTTGCACCCTTCTTTTCAAGTTTTCCCTGAGGCCACCCATTAGAACTTTAACAGCAACCTCGCTGTAGTGTACATTATCCTTTATGTCTGATACCCAAGTATATTTGGCCATTGCTATCAGAGCCCTGCAAAAATAGTCTGTTGCATTTTCACTATCTTTTTGCTTGATAGTAAAAATTTTACTCCAGTCCACTATCACTGGAAAATATATGGCCAACTGTGTGATTATATGTCTAATATTGTCCTGATTATCATCCTCGGTTAAGGATTCATCCTCCTCCAACATACAATCCTTAATGAACATTTGTATATCAGTATTAAGAGGAAGACAGGTCTTCAATAATATTCGCCAATCGTTATTAGTTGGCTCGTACACATTACCATGATATCTAATAAACTTCTGACATTTGGTCAAATCTTTCCTAGGATCAGGGAAATCAGACAAAATTGAAAACATTTCAGACCTAGTCCATGGATCATGCTTTGATACATGTTTTAAGGGAACGTCACCATCTCTGTCCGCTTTCCCATTGGGAACTGCTGTTGTGCAGACAGGATGTAAGTCTACCAAATCACTATGTTCTGAACTAGTTGCTGAAATTGCTGCTGCAGTACAATGGGTGTCTCCCCCTGTGTTAACCTTTACATTATTCTCACCACTTTCAGCCGCTGCCCCTGCTGGTGGAATCGTTCCTTTTCTTTGTCCTGAAACATTACTTTTAACATTACTTAAAACAACATACAAGTTACTAGTTACAGTTTTTACATTTTTGGCATTGGCTGTACTTTCCGCCCCGACCCAATTTGTCGGGGGTGTGTTTGCACTCAGTTCACCACGCTTTGCAACGCACACTTCCGGAATGCTTGTTTCCGGTACGCTTACTTCCGCTGAACACGCGCTTCCTTGCCACGTGTACCCTTCTTGTTGCCACAATTTTAAACAGCTATCATGTTCAATTCTTGTTTTTGTTGATTTAATCAACCGCACTTTATTTCTAACAATATTTAACACCTCTGACTCAACACTACCCATGTTTGGGAAAGGTCTTTCACAATCCTTGGTCATTTTGACCCACTTGTCGCAATATTCAGTTGCGTATGCACCATATTTATTAAACATGAGAAATCTTGCTGAACTAACCGGCCATTCATTAGGCAGCACAACACGAACTATCTCTAGCGTTTGCTTCGCATCCATTGTGAAAACAACCTATTTCTCAATGCTACGCAAAAATACTTTTTACCTGTTCTCCTTTCAAACAGAACCTACTAGAGATTTTTATCCGTGGATGGTTTCACAGGCTACGCCCACACACCTCCTAACACAGAAATATCATTGCGGACTAAAGGGCTATCAGCTCCTCGATACCCTTGACTCTACCACAAAATCTGTTTTCACCGTATACCCTGTATACTACTTATTCAAATCACATACTTCTTCAATAAACCGTATGCTACATAAAAATCCACATACTACCATATCACCGTATACTCTGTATACTACCTATAACACTGTATGCTACATACAAATTCACATACTAACAATATCACCGTATACCCTGTATACTACCTATTCCCACACCATATACAGCTTAGAAACCTGTATATTACCTATAACACCGTATGCTACATACAAATTCACATACTACCTATTAAACTGCACCGTATGTTACATAAAAAAATCCACATACTTCCTTTTAAACTGCACCGTATGTTACATAAAAAAATCCACATACTACCTTTTAAACTGCACTGTATGTTACACAAAAAATCCACATACTACCTATAATAGTGTTCTTATTTCAAACACAACCATCCAGTCCCCCTGGTCAGGCAGCAACCGATATCTCTGTCTTTTCAATAGTATATCACCTCTTTGTCTGTCTTCAGCAGTATGCAAATTCTTCCCTTATCTATCTCTTTTCAACAGTATGCAAACTCTTCTCTTATCTTTATGCATACCATTCACATACAACCTTTTGTTTTCTGCACAGAAAATAGATTTCCCAAACAATGGTAGTTTTACAGAGGTTTTAACAAATGCTTATATAACAGACTATGAACATATTAACACATATGTAGACTATGTTACATATATAGCAGACTAGGAACATAATTGTTTAAACACGTGGTAACAATACCGGAAGTTCATACACGCTAAACAGGAAGCACACATACACTAGGCAATGCAATACCCTTTAAAACGCAAAACGACAATAAAAAGAAACATTTTTCTTTCTTGTCCCTAGATTCTAGTTAGCATTCCTTCAGATTATGCAACTGCGGACATTTGGCTTCTCAACACAAAATGAACAACAGGTTTTGAACACATTGCATTCTTTCCCATATGAGACGCGTCCGTCAATATCCACCCTTTGTTGAGGAACCGAATTCCGTCAGCGTTGCATACCTTCCGGCAACGTAACCTCCTAACTCAAGAGCCCCCAAATTATTAAAGTAATTCTATCGTTTTCAAATAAGCATTGCCCAAGCGATTGTATTGTGTTTCTAACACACAAAGTGATTTATTTTAGCAGATGTAAATAGTCAACAATTCAATACATTATTATATTATGATACAGTACAGTACAGCCAATACCAAAAGTAACATACATACCGCGCTCTTATCGCATGCGCTCGCTGCGCTAACCACGGGCACCCCTGGACAGTGATTCACCTTTGAATACTGTGATCAGTGAAGACTGAGAGAGTCGTGGGGGTGCAGCTATGATTATATATGCAGTCAGTGTTATAGAGTGAACAATAGAGATGACGTAGCTTGCTTCTATAGGTCCAGACAAGGGTGGTTCCAGGGTAAACAGGTCATAGGCTGATTCAATCTAAGGAATCCAAAGGTGGGGGTCGTCTCTCCAGGGGATGTGCTCCAGTTACAATGAATTCATTAGCATTTCACATTCTGATATCACTCTGGCTATTTATTCCCTAACATCAATAACTAGAGTATGCAATATGCGATCTCTTCGGCGATGGAACCGGACAGCTGCTGATGAATAGGGGATTAGTATGATATCAGACATGAAACATTTCCCATAACCTGAACCTTAGATAACACTAAAGTGTACATATAATCATAATATATAAACTAATAATAAACCAAATACTTTCTGCTCATAAATTAGTGTAATGGATCCAATATGAATTACATAAATAACTAAATGTTGTCATGCGAGTGTGTGCGTGCGTATTTTACCGTGCGATCGCCATATGCCACGTGTAGCGTGGCATACTGAGTGCAATCGGCCAATAAAACAATATTAACCAATATACTTTCGTTCATCCAATTATACGACTTCGACAGGACTCACTTGACATACCATACATATAGAATACTGTTGTTTGCGCCAATTGTTTATTGCTGTATATCTTCTTATATATATCTGTATCTGTAAATGTTAAATATTAAGTACTATGGAAGTGAATATAAGAGTCTTAGGGGCATATTCAATTGTTTGAATTTCCTGCAGCGTTAAAAGTATTAGCGTTATTACAGCATGAAAGGTACCGCAATACCGGTATTTAAGCGCACTATTACCGTGATGACGGTAATAATGCGCAAGTCGCGTTACTTTTGCCAGTAACGCTAACAATTGAATATGCCCCTTACAGTCTTCTACAATTTATTGGTGTGACAGTTTGTTCTGTACTTAATAAAGAAAGTGTCTTCAGAGGAAGGCAAAGATTATACATTTGCACTTAAGTTACATAAGCCACAATCTTGGCCCCTTTTTGCAGAGGGACATTTTATGTCAAAAAGAGGCCCTATCTCATATCAATGTTTCTAGATAATTACTGGTACTAGTCAGTACATACTGGCATATATACATTCCTAGGAAAAATACAATTTTGCATAAGCATTCATCTCTTATAAAACCAAGTTCATTAAAAGAACTCATGAACATCATGGCTGCTAGACTCCATTTTGTATCCAGATTGTTATTCAACTTTCGCAAGATACTGGCACCTCAGGATTGGATTAAGATACTAGCATATCAGGGCTGGAAACGCACGCAGGCACCTCAAGATTGAAGAAACCAGATGCAGAAACCACAGGAGTACAATGAGTTACTTACACCAAAGGACTGGAACTAGATAACGGCACCTCAGGACTGGGGCCAGATGCAGAAACCACAGAAGTACAGTGAGTTGCTTACACCATAGGACTGAAAACAGATGCCAATATCTCAGGACTGGAAATAGATACCGACACCTCAAAATAAAAAACAGTTACTGGCACCTCAGAAAATGAGACAGAGACTGGAGCTGTGTTTCAGAAATAGAAGGTAGCAACCCCTTGGGAGCCAGTTGGAAGAATTAGACAGAGGCTGGCTGAATGAACACAACTGCCTGGGGAGCAAGAACTGAAGGCACATGCTCCACTTGAATCGGTGCTGCAGGTATTACTGTCTCTGGTTCAAGTATTGGAGAAAAAACCCCAGAGTATTTTGTTTGTTGGAATCTTG
Source organism: Mixophyes fleayi (assembly GCF_038048845.1). Classification (NCBI taxonomy): domain Eukaryota; kingdom Metazoa; phylum Chordata; class Amphibia; order Anura; family Limnodynastidae; genus Mixophyes; species Mixophyes fleayi. The sequence continues at coordinate 252,509,205 of NC_134404.1, read as the reverse complement.
ACAGATAATGGAGTATATTGACTTTCAGTGGACATTACTGTAAAATGTGCTGAGGACTGGTAGAATACAGACAGCTATAGCAGCTCCTAGGACATGGACTTGTGAACAGAACCTAGAGGAGGATTAGGGAACACCCAAAAAGATCTTCTGGGGACTGATGTCTGTATTTCCCGACGTCCGTCTACTGATTGGTCGTATTAATGGGGTAATATATTTGCCAGGCTTGAAATAGCAGGATAATCTGAAATGACTAAGGAAGAAGGAGAGAAGTGCTTTAGCAAGTCAGGCATGAAAGTTGGGAGCTGTGTCAGCTGAGCACAAAGTGGTATTCTGTCTAACTGCAAGGCCTGTAATAATGGTGTGTCAGATTTTAACAGAGTAGGCATGGGTTTAGTGGGGTCGAAACTGGGTTTTAATCATTCTGCTATGATGGTGCTGAATAGATGCAGGGGTTTGAAAATTATGCAGCAAGCACTAAAACAATTAAGCTGCCCATTATGATTATAAATTAATGTGTGTTTAACTGAACAGTTGGAAGAGGAGCCAACAGTAGGCAAAATAATTATGAAGGTTATGATGTTCAACACACGTGATGACAGATTAGCAGAGCCCTTAAGGGCTGGAGAGTAAGACACAGCAAACAATCCAGGATATGGAACAAAATATAGCAGAGTCACAATATCACAGATGCCAAAGTCACAGAAGTGCAGGTAAACTCAAAACTCGGAGCAATAATATAAAGTACCCAGGGTTACAGAATAACAACTTCATGCAGGCTTGTATGAAGCTCAAACAGTCTCTGCGAATCAGTACTTGAATACAGTTTGTGCTGTAGGGGTGACTGCACAGATGGAAAGCTGGAAGGTGCCATGGTAACAGTCCTGGAAATTACAGGCACAAAATAAAAGGAAGCAGACAGGATCAGATACCCAAAAAGGTGGAAAAAAATGCTGGATACCAAAATACTAAATGGGGGGGACACCAGAACAAAGGCTTGATAAGGCTGGAGTTCAAAGCAGAAGTCTGAACACAAGAAGAAATAACCAGCAATGAGCAGTACAAGGGGCAGGAATATAAAAGCAAAACAGAGAGGAAGAAATTTAACTCCTCACAGGTAAAGTACACAAAATCCCAAACAGCAGCACCTCTGATGGAACAGAGGGACTCCATGCCACAGAATGTTCAGGCCATAGTACGAACACCTCCTCCTTGACAGTGCTCATCAACTACATTTTATTATAACCCTCCATGTATTGATCTTTCTACTAATAGGAGTACTAACATTGTGTTCCCCAGCTTTCTAACTAATGTATATTTAAAAGTTAGCAATGAAACATGTTTTGGCACTGTAAAATATCTCTTTTTATATCCTAGCCTGCTTCAGGTTTCAGTTTTGCTACTGATATCTACTTTTTACAAAGGTTAATTGTATTTTCATAAGACATATCATATAAACACCTACCTATTTTCTTTAAAGTACACCTTTAGCTTGCATACAGTGGACATAATGCCAAAGAAAAAGCGAAAGCCCAGAACAAGAAAAGGAAGGAGATTCTTTAAAGATTAATGCTGGAGAATGGTCATGGTTGCCAGCAGCTAACTGTCTTCTATTTTACAATTACTTATTCATCTTTCATATCTCTACCTTCCAATATCTCTCTTCATTCCAACCCTACCACTCCCCTGGAAGCTGGACAGAAATGGCAGTTGACAATGGCTGCTTTAATATTGATGATTGATAATTTTTCTACCTTTTAGTAGCCAAACCCACTTTTCCCACCAGCAGCCACAATTGTTATTCCGCTACATTTTGTTGCAGTTGTTCCTACAAGATTGTAAGCTTATTTGAGAAGGGCCGTATTTACCTTTGGTTTCATGTCATTGTATTTATTTATTTGCATCATGATGCCCTTGATGTACAGTATATGTAATAAAGAGAGTCCTAATATTCCCATGCTCTAATGATTAATTTAAGACTTCAATGAGGCTAAACAAAGCAGTGTATCACGAGTCACAGGGACTGTAGGTTACTTGCTGATATTTGTGCTGCTAAGCTAGAGGGTGCGGAGTCTAAACACGCCCCCAGTCTTCACCAGGGACCCCCTGCAAGGGAGTTTGGAGTTTGCTGCAAGGGACGTGCAGGTCGCGGCCCTTCAATTTAGCTATCAGCGGAGTGGGTGGTAAACAGACGTGGTCATGCAGGCAAATATGGTATCAAAAGGTAAGGCAAATCGGTGTCAGTATGCCAAAGGTCAGATACAGCGGGAGCAATCAGGCCGAAGGGAGATCCAGAAGCAGAACCATGGATAGCCAGGTCGTTACACAGGAGGTCAGTCAGAGAGCAGGGAAACAGGCTGGAAAGCTGGAGCATAGGAAGACCTAGATACTATGGCACCTACCTAGTGTTAGAGCCAGGTTTAAATAGTGGAGCCATATCCCTGATTGGTGGCAGTGGAGGCGGCGGCCCGAACAACTGACTGCCGACAGGAAGTGCAGAGAAGCGTCCCGTTGCTAGGAAACGGAGACACGAACAGACACACATGCGCACTTTAATCCTGAGGAGAGAGGACGGCGCTGCCGGCAGAGGAAGGCGTTCGTCCCTGGCACCGATGGTGAGTGCGGGGATGGCGCCTGACACAGTGTTTTAGGGTACAACTTAAAAGATTTATTTAATGAAAGGAATTATTTTAAGGTGATAGAAAGGCTTTTGCAAAGGTGTCTCCCAAGAGTGATTTTTAGGTAAGCACCTTTAGGAGTGCTGGGTGGATAATCTAGGTGCACCAGTGCAAAATCATGGTACATGTTTAACATAGCACTTCTCAACCCAATCCTTAGAGTAACTCAACAGTGCATGCTTTATGGGTCTCATTTTATAAAGTAATCTATATATGTCATATATTTCCTTATGCCTATAAATATTTACCAAGTGTTTTTAAAACTACACCAATCAATTTGTGTAAATGTTTAATAAATTGTTCCTCTTTGTTTGTATGTTTGAACCTGTTAGTGCTAGTGTTCATAGCACTCAAATCACTCTGTACCGACATATTTCAATGTATTGGAAATGCGATTCCCATGTCACATGCAAGCGATTGAGCACTGTAGATGTTGTATATACTGTTTGGGTAATCATTTCTATGTGACAGCAGTATGTCAGCAAGGACCAATTTGAGTGCTATCACTGTTATGCTTTTATACCTGAAGAAGCACTAGTATTTAATGCACCTTCTGATACCAGCCTTATGCTGGGTACACACTACAGAAATTTGTCCAGTTGCGATATCGTTAACGATTTTACCAACGACTGAAAGTCCCGATCAACATGCAGATTCATGTGTAGACACTATACACATTTTACAAGATTTATCTTCAGATCTGTGCTCTTCATCTATCATAACCATCGGCTGAAAAGATTATTACTCTGTAAACTCTATAGAGATTTGTTCATGAGTGCATACACACTGCAGAATTTGCCCAATATCGTTTATAGAGATTTTTAGTCCAGTTATAAAATCAAATCAAACGATACCATGTGCTTTGGAATGATAAAACATGATTTTTGGAGTGTACACACTAATGCGTTATCGGATCTAACAGTCGTTTATCATGTGATTAGCATGATAATTGGGTGAAAAACCTGTAGTGTGTACCCAGCCTTATTTAGTGTTAAGTTTAACAGACTGAAGTACCCCTTGAAACTGACTTGAGTTAGCCCTTTGAGTACTTATAGCACATAGGAAATAATGAACTAGGGTGATCAATGTACTTCACAATATTGTAAGAAAAGTGTTATTACATTTTTATCTTGATTATAGCTTTATATATTGTTTACATAAATATTCATATATACAGTAAATCATTTTTATTTATTGGTGTATTTTGTTAATCTGTACAGGTGAAAATGTCAGTAGCAGCCTATGGTCTCATGTATAGAAAGATAAGTACTTCTGCCACTCCTTCAAGACATCGTAACTGGAAATATATCAGTAAGTTCAATATTACACGTAATTATTAGTATGTTGATATTCACTGTATTTTAGGCTCTAATACATAAAATTGTGGCTGTATGGTATATGCAATAATGTAAAATCATGCCTCTCATTTTATGGTTCCCTTTCTCCTCTTTCCTTCATAATGTCATTGTAATATAGATTCCACTAGATTGTAAATTCTTACAAGCAAGGACCTCGCTACCCTTTGTTTTTACTTCTGTAGTTCTTTTGATATAGGAAGTTATGTGCTAACTATTGTTGGATTCTGGTGACCCCAACCAAAGCTGACTTGGGCTGATGGTATATCTTTTTTGCACTCCCTCTGCAAGCACAACTTTTGCAGCTTTTCCTAATATCACATTAATGAAAAGAATTAAGTGACTTACCACCAGGTTTTGAGGTTGTTTAGTTAAATTATCCTAGTCTAATCTCGTCATCAACATTAATTCTTGGGTTCACCAGAACCATCCAGTACCACCATAGCCGCAAACTGGGTCTTTCTGGTGGTGGGAAGTGCGAATACTGAGCTTTTTGTTTTTTTTGGATAGGCTGTGACAGCTATAAACACTTCCAAAATCCTGTAATCAGCACTATGCTAAGTTCAGCAATCTAGCTAGTCACATCACCTGGACACTGCTTTCTCTACTCAGCAATCAGCCTTCAATGAAAAGGTTAAGTCAATCTGAACAATATATCTCACCTATTTGGAGCCTTTATAATGTTCTCAGTTCTACCAAACCTTTGCAGAAGCAATGTTTTGTTTTGGATTTCTCTGCTTATACTTTGAAGAAGACTTGTTTTGTTTGACTGTACATCACGATTCTACCTTTTCCAATCCTTTGACCTTTGCTTTGTCCCCCAATATTCTTTCTTCTCTAATCCCTTGACTTTGGCTTTGTCCATCACTATTCCACCTTCTACAATCTTTTGACTTCAGCTTGTACCTCTCGACCAGTCCTCCTAAGCTGGATGTGGTGTTCCTCTGATAGCTACCCCAGTCAAGTGATTCTCTCCTTGGAGCTGCCCAGCACCATCACACTTATATGTCAGCAGAGGAAACATGTCCTGGTGATCATGAGCCTCGGTGGCCAGTTAGAGGCTCATGAATAAATGGGTTGCTATTTTCAACTGGGTTTGGGTTTCTATAACACTTTCAGCTAATCTTCCAGCTTACTCAAATGATTTTGGTTTCCAGCCTACAACCCATTATTTCACTTATAGGGCAAATTGATCCTGCAAATGTTATTTTTTGCACAAATACTTTATGTAACCCGTGGCCCTAACTCCACATCCCCCAGTACACCTGTCTAAGGCATGATTTCCCCAAACACAGAACTGTAAATGTGTAAACTGGCTGCTGCTAACAGTCGGGGCTCACAGCACCTACCCTACCTGTACCCCAGCCTGGTCACCAACAATGAAAAAGTATGTAAGTTGTATTTAACAGATAACTAACTGCCTATAGAAACCAGATTTGATAAAATTACTAATTTGATGCTGCAACACAAGAGTAGGCACCAATGGGGCTGCAGCTTACCACTTCAGGTAGTAACAATTCCTTGGTGGAGAAACAAAATTCCAAGGGTTTTATTGTGAATCACTGGGCATGATTCATTAAGGAAAGTAAAGCAAAAATATGACTAACTTTGCACCTTGGCAAAACCATGTTGGAGGGAGAGCTAAATTTAAAATGTGAGGATAGATTTATAGTTGGGGAACGGAAAAGAGAAAAATTGTTTTGCCTTACTTTTCTTAATGAATCAGGCCCTGTGTGTTTTACTGAACAACTGGCAGACGAGTCAAAAGTAGAAGAGTTAATATTGAAACTTATTATATTTGTCACATGTGATTACAGGTTAGTGGAGCATTTTAAGGCTGGGGTGTAGCAAAGAGTAGTGTACAAAAAACAGTTCAGGATATGGAGCAAAATAATAACAAAGCAACAATATAATATGAGCTAAAGTCACAAAAGTGCAGGTAAGCTCAAAACATGAAGTAATAATATGAAGTGGCAGGTCTACACAGTAATAATTTGGGAGGTTAAATGGTGTAATAGTCCTGGGAAATTACAGAACCAGAATAAAATGTAAAACAGCAGACTGGATAAGGATCCTGAAGACATGCAGGGTATCCAAAAACAAACATGTGGGATACTGAAATATTGGCTGGATAAAGTTGGAGTTCAGAGCAGCAGTTTGTACAGAGGAACATACAATGAGCAGTGCAAAGGGCAAGAATATTAAGCCAGGAAGGTAGGTGAAGATAATCAGGTAGAGAGGAAATGTAGCCCCTCATAGATACAGTACACAAAGTCCAGAACGGCAGCACTTCTGGTGGAACAGAGGAACTGCATTTCACACAATGTTCAGGGTGCAATCCTAACGGTCTCTAGCTTCTGCTTTGAGCATTTCTTACTTTAGTGCCTTTCCTCTTTCCTCCCAGGGAGAGAAGAGTCATATTACTGGTTAGAGGCTAAAGTCAGGGAATGTAGCTTGCCACTTTGACCGTTGGCAATCATTTGCTTCTTCAGAAATCACATACACAGGTGAAAATTGGCTCTGAAATCAGTCTTTTGGGGACGCTCTGCTTTCATTGCTGGACTTTCACTGCCCAGCTGTTACTATGGGAAATGCAGTGCCATTGGTATACTTACAGTATAGACATTTCCTTCCACATTTCTGCATCTCCTATTACACTTATGTGATTCACATTAAACAATTTTAAGTTATGGTTTCAAACATACCTATGCAGTTTAAATAAACAATTGCTCATTTACAATACTTTACACAGTTATAGTACATTATTTTACCACTTACAGTATCATAACTTTGATTATCAACATTCAATTTTTATAGCACCAGCAATTTCTGTAGTGCTTTACAATTGGAACAAACTCTGTAATATAATAATATTGGGTAATACAGACAGACAGAAATGTAAGAGGGCCCTGCTCACAAGCTTACAGTCTATGGGACAATGGGAGTTTGATACGTGAGGTTAAGTGCAATATATTAAATTTTGGTCCAGCCAGATTGCAAAGGTAAAAAGAGCTTAGTGGGCTATATGATCCAGTTATACAGCAATGTTTGTCAAAAGGTTGTTGTCTTGTGTGGACTGTGTAATGGGAGGTAATGGGTACACTAGTTAGATTAAGAGGGCGGTTGAGGAATTTTATAAACTAGCCTGAAGAGGTCAGTTTTCAGAGAACACTGAATGTGATGGTTGATTCAGTAAACTTCCTAGTTGTTACAAGGCGTATAGCCAAAGATTACAAATAAGCTAGTGTGGTGAAACAAGGTATTAATATCACCTTAACCAGCCTGTCCCTCGTTTCTCACAAAATGTGGATTATAGCATGTACTTTTTATAGTCCTTGCTTTTGTTCCCAAGCTCAACAGAATACCACTACTGTTTATAATTACATGTGGATAAGGGGACATTGTAGCTCATTGTAAATATGTATATTGTTTATTGTATCTTGTTGTATCTTGTATCTTGATATTGCAAGGAAGCTGTTAGTCATTGTCCTTAAAGTGAAGCCAGATGGCTTATGGATAAGGATCAGATTGCAGGATACAGGTGAGGGGGAAGGCCAATTATTATCCATTGTTCTCAACATGACTAGTTCAGACATTTTGTCTAGAGCCCAGCAGGGGACCTTCTGTTGAAGTACAGCTCATCTCCACTCTCCCTCCAACCCCTTGATATAGCACCCACCAATGGTTAAGAAGGATAGACCCAGAGGTTTGCCCAGGGAGGGGAAAACACTGTGGAAATTAGACCCTATATATAATGAGCTACTCCAGGGGAAGGAGGATATATTCATTTTGGGACTGGAAGCTGCAGGGTGGCTGGGTTTAGAGTTGCCATTCTCTACCAGTAAAATACATCGGCAGATCCATCGGTCATCATGTCCGGACAGCCAGGTGACTGTAACTCTTTAAGCTAGTGGGGTAAGGGACAGATAATGTGGTAACCTGCAATGCATTTATTTACTTTGTGTATAGAATAATCTAAAAAATATTTTTGTAACAATAAATGTATTCTTTTACTCTCTAACTGCATTTGCCTGAGTGACTGAGAACCCTAGAAGGTACTGGTTCCCTGGCATAGTAAGGCACCAGTGGGTGGCCAACCAGCGTGAAGTGGGTAGCCTTGGGCCAGATAAACCAGGTATCTTCACAGCTAGATTCAGCTTTTTGACCTGCAATAGATCTCGTAATGATGTTGGAGGAGCTTAACCTGTCCGCAGTGAAGTAGGGAGGTGAAATTTCACTTCTTTTATAGAGCTGCATTGGAATATCAGGTTAATACTGAACAATGCATTTTCACTTCATGGTTCTTATATTAAAATGTCACTTTTGTGGTTGTGATTCTTTAAGGTTATGCCCAAGGGATACATTTATTCATAACAAAAAGACAAAAGTGTTGTCAGCGCTTATCCATAACACTGCATATCTGTGTGTATCTAGCAAAATTAGAACATGAGTTATTAGTTCATATTTTGATCAAAACATTTAAGCCTGTATCCTAGCATCAAGGGCATCTCATTATATGCAGGTCCTTCACTGAACTACATGCTTTAAACACCATTATAATGTAGTGTAAATCAGATGCACTTATCTTTCAGGTATAGGGGCTTACATGTAATTAGGTCTGGCTTGTAAGCCACACCCAAATGTTCCTTAAATAGGCTTGATGGACAGCTGCTATGACAACTTAAGGCATTGTTTTGAGATAAAAACAGAGAAAACATAAGCCTGTGCTTGGTATATTCCATATTATATATGGTATAGCTACATGGCAATAAGCCTGCACTTGGTATATTCCATATTGTATATGGTACCAGCTGCATGGGAATTTAAATGCCATACATTTATTCATATATGTGAAAGTGATACATGGATCATGTATATCTGTTTTGTATCGGGGGCAGCCGTTCTGAGATCAAAGTTTGTGGACAAAGAACTATTGTACTTTGTAAGAGCATTCAATTCTACACTATGCGTTGTTTTTGGTAATTACGGCTTTGTCTGTTTTCCTGTTAAAACTCAATAAAAACGTTTATGTTAAAAAAAAAAAAAAGAACTATTGTACTGAAAACAACAAAATTCTGTATTGACAATCCTTAGAGTTTGTTTTTTAAAAAATTGTATATTTGAACCATAGCAGTTTACGTCATCTTTACAGAAATATGGCCGTTATATGGTTTTGAATGCTTTCCACATTGCAAATAGATGTTAAATAAGATAAATAAAACACAAGATAGTTAAAATCACTTTCCTCTACAACATTGTTATTTGTGTTTTGAGTTTAGTTACATTTTAATATGTAATTATTCATGTTATTATATATATATTTATTATGTGTGACAGGATGGACCACCTATGCCACCCTATCTGTTGTTGCTGGGAACCGGCTGGGCTTACTTTGCCACCGTTCCCTTTCGTTATCCAAAAAGCGCCCTCTTGCCGCAGTAGGAGGGGCTTACATGAGCTGCCACCACTGGACTCCTTTCCGGCATCCAGTACCGGGTTTCTTCTGGGTAAATGACGCTGCTAGCGTATCTCGTTGCTGGTGTACGTGAGCTGGTACTCCTTACCTCTTACTGTGGATCAGGGTTGCTGTGAATGGATCCCCCCTGGCCTATCACACTGACCAGGGCTGCTGGGTAGCAGGCAGAGCCGTGGTACTGAAAAAGCTTGTGTCCAAACCTCAGAAACAGCCGGCGAACGGATTCGATTTAGGGTGTAATCGGCAGGTCACAGGAATACAGCAATATTGAAGATGTTTTCAAGCAGGTCTTTGAAGCAAGATGTTTATTTGCTCTCACTGATTAGAGGTATCAGTGATCTGGTCAGATGTTGAAATCAGAAGAACACATTTCAGTGTACAAGTCAGTGCATTTATACATTTCAGACACATGCTATTTTTAGCATCAGGATATACTCTATTTACACAAACATGGATTTACATGCATTGCAAAGCTAACAAAATTTGCACTTGTCTATGAAATTCACTCTGGACAAAGGCCACACAGCAACGACCCCCTTCTGGGCCTTTGGCCAAAGCAGGCATGACACTTCATAACAAAACTTCGTTAGCACTTCCTGCTATCAGACTCCCTTGCACATGCCTAACTGGAGTTTCCACTAGCAACCTTACAAATCTTAAACAATGACACTTCCATACTAAATACATCCCAATACACACAAGACTTCCATCCACAAAGATCTATTGTATCACATATATGCATCAGAAATAAGGCATATCCTTTAGTAAGGTGAAAACAGGAAAAAACTGTCTCTACCCTGGTCTCAGAAATAACGATTTCCTATCTCAGAATATATACAATATTAAAAATAAGTGTATTGGCAGTTTATATAAATCAGCGACCTGCGCCATTTCCCTTAAATAAATTGATACCATAAGTTATTTATGAGTGATCCAGTCACATTCTTCCCCCCCTCCTTGTCCATGTGGCAACCAGGGTGCGAAGACCAACTATTTGGCTCCCAGTCCGCAGTATCCTATGGTTACCGGAGGTGATCCGGAGGATCAGGCTCTTCCTGCCGAGGCAGTCCATCTGCATTGCTGCGAGCCTTTCCCTGCTTGTGAATTATCTCAAAGTCATAAATTTGAACTGAAAGGCTCCAGCGCAACAACCGCCCATTTTCCCCTGAGGTGTGTTGCAGCCACTTTAAAGTATTATGATCATTCACCACAGTAAAATGTCGTCCATACAAATAAGGTTGTAGTTTTTTACACTGCCCACACAATGGCCAAACATTCCTTCTCAATTGGGAGGTGGCATACCCCACCTCCCAGTTTAGCAGTTTTCTGCTCAAATAGGCCACAGGGGGCTCCTGCCCATCAGGCCCCACCTGGCTAAGTACCACTCCCAGTCCATACTGTGACGCGTCAGTTTGCACAATAAAGTCCTTTTCATAATTAGGCGCCAACAGTACTGGAGCACGGAATTCCTTTAATGACTGAAATGCCAGCTCACAAGCAGGTGTCCAGTCAAATACTTTGGGTAGTTTATTCTTTGTAAGATCTGTCAGTGGCTTCGCTACAGTACTCAAGTCTGGGACAGAACGTCTGTAGTCCCCTGCAGTCATTAAGAATGTAACATGTACATGTAACTGGGTTGTGGCTGGGGCCAGTCTCGGATTGTCTCTGCCTTAGCTGGTTCTGACCTAACCCTTCTACCCACCAAACGATCACCCTGCCCTAACAGTCAAACATGCCCACCTCATCTTCCCTAACACCAGCCCTATTTGCTCCAGATTATCTTCCCAAATCTTACTGAAATTGGAAATGTCCTCTAGGTAACTCTGAACTCTGCCTAACTCATCTACAGAAGCGTTAATACAGGGAAAGGGGTAGGTGTCAGTGTCGCTGAAAAGGTTCCCCAATAATTGGCAAGGACCTGAGGGGAACACGAACACTGGGGTGTCCAAAACGCTGACACACATCACAGGACTTACAGTAGGCCCGGACATCATTCGACATTGCAGGCCAGAAAAAGTTCTGTGTCAGGCGCTTCAGTCTCTGCACTGGTGTCCTGCCATAGAGATTTCATGGGCAGCTGACATTAGCTGCGCGCAAAAGCCCCGTGGTACCACCAGTTGAACTTGTTCCAGGACTGGTCTATCCCCATCTACCTTCCTAGCTACACGGTACAATAACCCTTTAGGCCAGGTCACACTCCCTACCTCCCTCGCTGGAAGGCTGCCGCCAGCCAGGCACTGCATGCCTTCCAGGGAGGGATCAGAGCGCTGCGCTGACCTGAACTTTTCCCTGCGGCCCTCACTATCATCTAAGTCAGGATACGCTGCAGGGGGGTCTATGCTGGGGTGACTAAGGTCAGTCAAAGTGGGGTCAGTCAAAGGGGGGTCATTGTGGTCAGCTGTACTCACCGATGGAGCTGGCATACTGCTAGGGACAGGAGCATCACCGGGCACCCACACAAGATCAGGTTGGCAAGAGACAACATTCTCTGCGTTGCTATGGGACGTAGTCTTTCCAGAGGCAAAGGGCTGGCTGTTTCCCCAAGAAATAGCAGATGTGGTCTTTTCCTCTGGGCTGGCTGAAGCTGTGGTTGCTGGTGATGGCTGTGTTGTTGCAGCTATGGTCTTTTCCTCTGGGCTGGGCTGTGCAGGTGTAGATCCTGAAAACTGTGTCTTAGCAGCTTGGCTGCGGGTAAGAGAGTTCAGAAATGCGGTCACAATTCCACCCCCAACATCGTTGCCCAAAATCACATCAGTTGGGAGGCCATTCATAACGGCAACATCTTGCAACTCCCGGCCATCTCCCCAGTCCAAATACACTCTTGCTACAGGCACTTCCTTCTCTAGTCCATCTGCCACAGTAACTTTGGCAGCGCAATCCTGCAATAGAGCAGCAGGATCAATAAGATGGGGCCTCACTACAGTGTTTGAGGCCCCTGAGTCTCTCAGTCCTTCACCCTGCAGGGGCCCCACTTGGACTGGCTGCAGGTTTCTCCACATGTTTTTAGTGGGTCTTTTGGACACACAGGTGACTCTCTCTGCTGAGTCACCTTCAGACACGCCACACTCCATTGGGCTGGCAGGGGTGGAAACAGTCTCTACATGCTCACCTTCGCCAGTTGAGCAAGTCAGCCTGGCCCCAGGATTCAGATTAGGGGCACGAGTCTGGGATGCTGGGGATGTGGGACAGTCCATCCTTAAATGACCGATTTTCCCACAGCTGTAGCACTTCTCCAGCCTCGGCTCCTGTGGTCTCTGTTAACTTCCAGTCACATTATGATATTGGCAAGTCCTCGAGGTGGGGCCAGTTACGCAAAATCTTAATAACCGAATTTCCTGTATTTTTTTTAGCCTTGTCCTAATTTTATATAATAAATATAACAGCATTATTTCAACTCCAACTTTTACCATTTAAACCAAATAGTAACTGGACAAGAAAGTTGGTTGCCCCCACTTCACTGATTGAGAATCAAGACCCAAAAGAGGTAACAACCATGTAGCCTCTCTAGGTTCCTTGTGTAACAGATGCGGGGTCCACAAAAACCACACAGTTTTAAATTCCAAATACAGATCTTCTGCAACTCTCCTCAGGGAGTAGTACTATACTCTCCCCTGTAAATAAACAACAAAACACCAAATTAGTGGAAAAGTCCTGGATGATATATGTAAACTTAATTCAAATACAATGATCTCCTATAGTAGATAACAAAATTGAAAAATTATAATTGCAGACATCACTAATAAACAGTTGGCTTGCAATTAAAACAATCATTTTTATTTTAAATCTCAGAGTTATCTTTGCACAAAAAAGGTTAACATAAGAAAAGAAAACTAAATAAAAAATAAATGATTTATTAATTTAACCACACAATTGTACAGGTTGATTCAAAAGTCGCAGTACACCCTTTTATTTCAAAAACTCTACAGGAAATTGGGAAACCTGAATACTCCAGTAAGGTATGGGTAATGTGATCTATCTTTTACGGTATGTACCAAACATGGGCGCCATCTTGAAATCGGCCAATCGGTCCAATTCCTGTAGAGTTTTTGAAATAAAAGGGTGTACTGAGACTTTTAAATCACCCTGTATATATAAAAAAACAGTTTTCCAAGTAGTTCAAATATAAAAATTGTCATAGATTAATTCAGGAGCAATGATGAAGTCTCATTAAGATTCTTTATTGTGTATGCAAGTCAAAGTAAGCTAACTAGATATATCTCTACACATGTTTTTAAAAGTTAACACTATGCCTACCCTGTGGCTACAAGGCAAACTTATTAGCATGGCATTCAAAAGGTTTAAACTAAGTTCCTGTTTATATATGAAAAATAATTCTACATATATTATAAGTATAAAAGTCCTTGTTTAGACATCGTAATGCCACATAAAAATTCAGAACATATTTATACCACTCAGAGCGTTTCCAGTAAAACCTTCAACACCACTGGATAGACTTTCTGGACACTAATATTGAGCATCTAGGTGACCTTGTGTTATTCTGGGAGACCTCTAAAGTTGTGACAAGGGGGGAAATTATTATTGTAATTTTAGTTGGCAAATAAAAGGAAGCTAACAAAAATACCAATCTTTATGTAACACCCCCTTGTACTGTTAGGACGTGTATGTAAGCGTGTCAATATGCGTATTTGTTGTATATGGGTGGTCTGAACGTTCTCTCTTCAACAGTAGCGCAGTGTCTCCAGCTTAGTCAAATCACACCAAGTTTTTTTGTTGTGTAGTGTGCTGGATTAAGCAACATCGGGGGAGACTAAGGAAGCTTCTGCCCCCACTTTTTTTGGACCACAGGCACACACATAAAATATAATTACACTGAATTAAATTTAGAATTTTATATGAAAATGGACTATTATAGTGTGAACAATAAAATCACTTACAATTAACAAAAAGCATATTATTAAAAATAAGAGGTACCTCTATTACCACTAATGTACTTGCTATACTAAAATATATAAAGTTATATACAGATATCTGTCTAAATCACTTTAAACATCTATGAACACTTAAAATAGTAATATAGTCCAGAAGCAAATACATTTATATCTATATGGATATGCAGCTTTGACTTTAGTTAGCTGGCATATTAGACCCCTTCTTCTTTCAACTCCAATATAAAGCAGTTTGCAGCCTGAAGTGCAAGGCAATGTCCAAATTCATATAATAGGCTCCTTGCCAAATAAATTATCTCCTCTCTGTAAATATTGCATATATAAAAGAGGACTTTGCTGCTTTCTCTTGATTTGATTATCCAATCACCCTAGCTAAGTATTCCTATCTAGATAAGAAATATGGCTCAGTCCAATCACTTGAACAACATAAGAAACATTGGTACTTATCAGCCTCTCTCTGTCACTCTTTGCTCTTCTGTTCAGATCTCTCACAGCGATCCAGATTATAGTGTTTCCTGTTATGGCATCTTCCTCTGTCTATACAGCGTTGGTCTCTCTCATCACTGCTGTATCACTTGTTCAGTTCTGTTTCCTCCCCTCGCCTCCATATTCCGTCTCCTCTTCCAACTGCTGCCTCTCCCTCTCAGAATTCCAGCTGCTGCTTCTTCACAAGCACCTCTTCCTCCAGTGGGAGAGCTGTTCTCTGTCTGCAGTCTGTCTAAAGTGCATGTGTGGCCTGCTCTGGGTGCCAGTGCTACACTAAAATAAAATCCTACAAGTCAAATATAACATGTATGAGAATGAGACGTTTCTAACTATAAACAGGCGAAACAAACATTGGATAGCTATCTTCTAGCACAGGCTCAACCAGGGGCGGGCTGGGCAGGGGGGCATCGGGCCCCCGGGCCACTCCATCTGATAGCTGTTTGGGCCGGCCGCCCCCCTGTTGATTACTATATTTCCTTAAGACTACAAGTGGCTGCATCACAAGACATGCGATGCGGCCATGTCAACGCACAGACGGCCGCATCACATGACACGCGATGCGGCCGCGTCATCAATGACGCGGCCGCATCGCGTGTCATGTGATGCGGCCGCCTGTGCGCCCCCCGGGCTGACCTTTGCCAGCCTGCGCCTGGGCTCAACTGAAACTGGATCACTTACAGATGTGGAAACAAAACTGGCAAACTTATAGCTAACATACCTAAAGAATACAAACAAAAGAATCACATAATAGCAATTAAATATAAAGTCTTCTCTGACCCCTTAATAAGATCAAAGAAGATAGATGAGGCCTTCTACAAATACTATAAGGATACAGCTACTTCCCCCAATCCAACACTTATAAATAAACTGCTACATGAAGTAGTTAACTTCACCGAAAAAATAAATTCTTGATAGTGAAATTACTACCCAGGAAATGACACTAATCACCTGGACCTGAAGACTACTCAGGTAAATATTTCAGATTGGTAAAAAAAAAATTGCTAAAATTTTAAATCACTCCAGTGTACAATACCATGCACAGGACACAACCCCAATATGCTAGCTTTAACCAATCATATGCTACCATAATTGCCAGTCTGTGCAAAGCCCAAATGTTAATGTCCTTCTACTGCCCAATTACTTTTTATATATACGGTATATGTGTGTGTGTGTGTGTGTGTATATAAGTTAACCCGTGCATGATACTCATGCATTCTAGTCAAATCAAGCTACTTAAGGTGTTAAAAGGGTTCTTGTCATGCATTTGGGCCATAGCCCAGGCCTCCTCAGGGGAAGAGCGTTACTTCCCGACGCAAGCGCCCTTTTTTAACGTGGTTTTGTCCACATGTCACCACCTCATCATTTTTCTCCATCACCTCATCCTTCATCTTTATCGCCACATTTATCCAGATGTCTATCCAGACACAGGGATCTCTCTCAGCGGTCCTGAGTATCACACTCTTCTCGCTCTGTCACCCCCGGCAACCACCAACCATTCCCCACTGTCACCCCCGGCAACCACCAACCACTCTCAACTGTCACTTCTCCTTCAAGAAATATATATATATATTTTTTTAAATCTTTAAACAATTAACAAATTAAATTAACAAATTAAAAACATCTTAGTATGCCAATTTTCAGCCCTTTCTGAGGTTTTTTTTCCCACACACACTAAGAATTTAGTAGGTCAGTGTATAACTCCGCCCAGCAGGTGGCGCTGCAGCAAATTTCAGCCCTTTCTGAGTTTTTTTTCTACACACACTAAGAATTTAGTAGGTCAGTGTATAACTTTGCCCAGCAGGTGGCGCTGCAGCTAGGCTTTTATATAGTAGAAGATATATATATATATATATATATATATATATATATATATACATACATACATACACACACATATATTTTAGAGACCAGCAATAAAAGAGAATGTTCAAAATGTAATCAAAGCAAGAATCATATAAGTAAAAACAATTACAGAAATTAACAGACTGGAACAAGTGTAGTACACATTTTATCAGGGGGAGAAGGGGTGGTCATCACATAAATGGAGTGGGACTTCTTACATGTATCTGGGGCAATGAGTAATGAGTAGAGGGGGTCTGATTAGAGCAATATCAACTGGGAAAGGAGGAGAGTAATTGTCCCAAGTTCATGCTGAGAGATAAATAATAGTAGACTACATGTATAACCAGGGAGCCCAGATTTGATGAAATATATTTTCTTTATCATGCAGGTGGTGAGTAGAGATGCTCACTGACCCCTGTGTTTTGGTTTTGGTTTTGGATCTGGATTACCGTCGTGTTTTGGTTTTGCCAAACCGCCATTGCGTGTTTTGGTTTTGGTTTTGGTTTTGTTTTGCTATTTTGTTCAAAAATCCATATTTTTGGTCATAAAAGAACCAAATTTAGTGCTCTACCTGTTTCTTGGATAAGTAATGTAGTTGTAAAGCTAATAAATTATCAAAAAAACAGTTTAATTCCTGATAGGCCTTCATTAATTCTACACACAAACCAGATTGTTTTCCTCTCCATCTATGCATATTGGCAATGCAGCCATCGTCTTTGGATGTATATTACACCCTACACTTATAGTTAAATATGTAAAGAAATGGACAAAGGCAGTTTGGTTTCTGTCTCTATAGGCCCCTCTCCACTTGTAGAAAATACCCAAAAATTCAGCCATTATAGACTGTATAATATTAATTGAAATGAAGAAAGCCAGTTTGGTTTCTGTCTCTCTAGGCCCCCCTCCACTTGTTAAAAATACCCAAACATTCAGCCGTTATAGACTGTACAATATTAAGAGAAATGGATAAAGCCAGTTTGGGGTCACTCTGTGTATGACACCCTACCCTTAAGGAGAAATTGCCCAAACAGCAACCTTTCAAGACGGTACGTGATATGGAAATGCCCCAAGTCCCTTTCCTCTTTGGGGGTAGATTGCACCCTACACTTAAATAGAAAGTTTTAAAAAGATGTTATCGTCATCATCTTCAGCTTTATCCTCACCCTCATCAGTGTGTGTACGTCAACATCACAGACTATCAATTCATCGCCGCTTGAATCCGCTATTAGAGAACAGTCAGTGCTTGGATGTCTTGGATGGTGAAGGCCTTCCTCGTGGAAGATGTAGTTCATTTTTATGACATCATTTTCTCAACATTTATGGGAAGTAATCTTCTACGACGATCACTGACTAAGTACCCTGCTGTGCTGAACACTCGTTCAGAATACACACTGGAGGGTGGGCAGCTTGCGTATTGCAAAGCAAGTTTGTACATGGGTTTCCAAATTGCCTGCTTTTCTTCCCAGTAAGGAAAGGGACTGTCTGACATTTCCATATCAATTACCTCTTGAAAATAATCCTCCACCATCCTTTGCATGTTAATACTCATATTGGATGGAGTTATGGGCAAGGTCACACATTTTTTTGAAAAATCCTTCAAACCAGCCCGGATGTTAAACTGTTCTGTTCTGCCCTCTGCGTCTTCCCTGCTTCTTTTTTGAAAATTAATTTTTTTACGAGCAGCAGCTGCTTGAGAAACTGAAAGAGGACACGTCGGCAAGCCAAAGCCCAGTTCAGCGGACAACTTGCTGAGCAAAAGCTCCGTGCAAAAGTTCACATCTCGTTCATTTTGAAGCAAAGACTCAATATGTCAGGCCCGAATAGAGAGGAACACTAACCGGTATTGGCGCTACTCAGCAGATAGGTGCGGAGTCTAACGCACCCCTGGTTTTCACCAGGGACCCCCGCAAGGAGGTTTGGACTTCGCAGCACAGGGTACGCAGGTCGCGGTCCTATTAGTCAGCTGCCGGTGTAGTGAAAGAAGAGTCAGACGGTCCGGGTCAAGCCAATCGGTATGCGTGGTACAAAGGGACAATCCAGGAGAATCGTTAAACAAGCCAAGGTCGCAGGAACACAGTGGGGTACACAGAAAGGAGGATGGTCAGCAAGCCGGGTCACAACTGGAAGACAGAAACTGAAGAATGGTGGAGGAAGCCGGGTCACAAGAAAGGGGAAAAAACTATGGTAGCTAGAGGCAGAAACCTGTTACTCTGGCACCCTAATGGCGCCAGAGCCAGGTTTAAACAGAGGCAGGTAGGAGATGATAGGAGGAGCGGAATCCGGCACGAGTGCCAATGAAAGCGTCCCGTTGCCTAGCAACTGGACGGACCTGTGCGCATGCGCCCGACAGGGCTTTGGGGCGCGGCTTTCCTGTTGCCCGGCAACAGTCCGCCTGTCCCCGCCGAGTGGAAGAACAGTGGGGACGGCGCCTGACACAATGTAGGTCTTAAAACTTAAATCAAGCACAGTGGCCAAAACGTACTGATCCGATTTCAAGATCTTAATAACTCGAGGATCATTGTGAAGTGAATTAAGTACTGAGATCGACAAGGCCAACATACTTTGTGGAATTGCTTGCTTTCATCTCCTCCTTCAGTTTCTCAAGCTGCTTTTCCAATAGTCTAATTAAAGGGATGACTTGGCTCAAACTAACAGAATCTGCACTCACTTCACACGTCACAACTTCAAATGGTTTCAGCAGCTTGCACAGCACTGAAAGGATTCCCCACTGTGCAAAAGTGAAATACATGCCCCCTCCTTTCCCAATGTCATGGCTTGTGCAATACGCTTGGATGGCTTTACACTGTTCCTCCATCCTCTGAACCATGTACAGCGTGGAATTCCACCTAGTTACAATCTCTTGCTTAAGTTGGTGGCAGGGCAAGTTAAACTGCTCTTGGAGCTGCTGCAATCTCCTACATGCTGTGGCCGAATGCCTGAAATGGCCTGAAATTTTACGGGCCATCGAAAGCATCTCCTGCACCTCACGGTTATTTCGTAGGAAGCTCTGCACCACCAAGTTGATGGTGTGAGCAAAACAGGGAATATGATGGAATTCACCCAGCTGTAATGCTCGCACTATATTGTTGGCGTTATCAGAAATGACTTACCCTGGGGAGAGTCCAAGTGGTATAAGCCATGTATCAATCACATCTCTCAGTTTGCGTAACAAATTGTCAGCTGTATGCTTGTTAGTGAAGCTGGTGATACAAAGAGTGGCCTGCCTGTGACAAATGTTACGTAGTGGTGTACATGCTGCTGCTGTTCCTGCTGGTGAAGGTAAAGGACCAACCCAGTGGGCTGTCATAGTCATATAGTCTTTGGTTTGACCACTTCCACTTGTCCACATATCTGTGGTTAAGTGGACAGTGGGCAGAATGGCATTTTTCAGCGCAATCTCTACATTTGTACACACTTTTTGGTATAGTTGTGGAATAGCTTTATGGGAAAAATGGTGTCGCGATGGAATTCTGTAACGCAGACACAAAACCTCAATTAACTGTGAAAAAACAGCTGCTTTTATTGTGGATATTGGACGCAGATCTAACACTAACATGGCAGCCATGGCGTCTGTGATTCGCTTGGCGACTGGGTGACTGCTGTGATATTTGCTTCCCCTAGCAAATGATTGTTTCACAGTTAATTGTTGAAATGTAGGACTGCTCTTTTTCTTGGCCTTCCTCTGGGCTGACGATTCACCCCCAGCAGCAGCAGCAGTGGAACTAATGCTTTCTTCAGAGGAATCAATAATAGTGCAGGAGTCATCCAGCCTTAATAAGTGGGATGCAGGGCTAACTCCCAGCGCTACTGAGGATATTGATTAGGATGGTGTGGTGGGTGTATTTTGTAGCCGTCGAGATGTAGGTGACCGGAGGGTCCTAGCTGATGATGGAGTGCTTGTAATTTTTTTGGAAGAACTTTTAGCTTTTCCCAACACTTTGCCATGAACTCTCGTCAAATGGCGTAACATAGACGACGTTCCAAGATGATTAAGGTCCCTCCCTCGACTGACTGTGGCTTGGCATACACTACAAATGGCTATACAATTGTTGTCTGGATTGGGGTAGAAATAATTACACACATAAGAAGTGGATTTTTTTTGTTTTGTGTGTAGAATGGCATGTGGACAAAAAATTTTTTATCGGCACTTAACTTTTCCTCAGTTACACTTCTTTTTCGCTTCAACACAGTAAAAAAAATTTTGGTGTGTGTTTTTTTCCCCTGATTTATAAATACTATATACTTTGACATCGCCTTTCCCAGATGACGTACTGGGAACACTATCATCAGGACTGGTGACAGAACCGGGTTGCTGATTCTGCTCATATGTGGACTGCTTTGAATCCATTTTAATGAGGCCAAAGCACTTGTAGTGCCAAAATTGTATTAGATGGATACTGCTGACAAATATGACTTTTAACAGCCAGAAAAATTAGTGTTTCACACTGGGGAATATGGGAGACCCCAAAAGCACTTGTAGTGTTAAATATATATATTTTTTATACTGCTGACAAATGACTTTTGACAGCCAGAAAAATTACAGTAAAACACTGGGAAATATGGGACACCCCAAAAGCACTTGTAGTGCTAAATATTGTTTTAAATACTGCTGACAAATATGACTTTCGACAGCCAGACAAATTACAGTAAAACACTGGGGAATATGGGACACCCCAACAGCACTTGGGGCTACATTTACTAAGCTGCGGGTTTGAAAAAGTGGGGGTGTTGCCTTAGCAACCAATCAGATTCTAGCTTTCATTTATTTAGTACCTTCTACAAAATGACAGCTAGAATCTGATTGGTTGCTATAGGCAACATCCCCACTCTTTCAAACCCGCAGCTTAGTAAATCTAGCCCTTGGAGTGCAAAATATTTTTTTACCTACTGCTGACAAATATGACTTTTAACAGCCAGAAAAATAACTGTAAAATACTGGGGAATATGGGACACCCCAAAAGGACTTGTAGTGCTAAATATTGTTTTTAGATACTGCTAACAAATATGACTTTTGACAACCAGAAAAATTACTGTTAAACACTGGGGAATATGGGACACCCCAAAAGCACTTGTAGTGCTAAATATATATATTTTTTTTATACTGCTGACAAATATGACTTTTGACAGCCAGAAAAATTACAGTAAAACACTGGGGAATATGGGACACCCCAACAGCACTTGGAGTGCAAAAAATATTTTTTTACCTACTGCTGACAAATATGACTTTTGACAACCAGAAATATTACTGTAAAACACTGGGGAATATGGGACACCCCAAAAGCACTTGTAGTGCTAAATATATATATTTTTTATACTGCTGACAAATATGACTTTTTAGAAACGTTAAGAATAAAATGATATCATTGTTTATTTACAAAAGAAAAGCTTGCGCTGTGATAATATCACTCTCATTTTCAGTGTCTGAAAACTGTCTGTTCACATTCCAGACAATTACTTTTAGTACCAATAAAAGTAGGTTGTACTACAATTTACAAATGTCATATTACAATTGGCTGAGAAGGTATATAGGCGTATCTTGATCCTTTTAGCTCCTGGGATGCAATGGAGACTTTGAAGAAATTTTTGCAACTCTTTGTCCAACATCTCTGATTAGAAACATCTTTGAATAACTCCTTCATTCCTGTTCATATCCCTCTCATCAGCTCACACGCAAGGATCCATTTGACATAATAATACCACATTAAATATTAATGATATACTAAAATAAGATAAAACAATGTAAATATTTTCATATTAATAAATTGTCTTCATCCAAAATAAAATATCTTTGACAGAATATAATTTGGTACTAAGTTCTCAACTGTTTTTATTACGGTTCTTATTTTGTTGAGTTTAATAACAACATTTAATGAACATATTGCAATATAATTACAATATTGTAACATAAGCTTCTTATTTGTTATCTATCAATTGCCTGCATTTTGATTCTCCTGTTGTCTTATTAATCAATGTAAAACTCTATTCAATAACCCAACATAAACCCAAAAATCTAGCAATGGCGCTAAGCAGTATATAAAACCCCCACAATAAAGTGCAAATTTTTGTCCGATACAGTATTTTCAAACAGACCTTGAATCGATAAATCTCAAAAAAGAAAACAAGTGTCTATAGTGAAGTTCTGTATTACAATTGAAATTCCTTTATATAAGACATGTGGTATCACACTCACGTGACAGAACTAAAAACAGAGCTAAAAGTAGAGCTAGTGATTTAATTTTTTTTGTTTTCTTGTATTTAATTAGTATACTTATTGGATAATCATTTCAGATTCTTCCTGTATATTTATAATCTGGTTGAGAATAGGGTCCACAAACAAGATTCCTCGATAAAGAATATGCTTCGGATATTTCGTATTATAAGAGTTGAAATAGCAGTGTTTGTTCCAAATAGTTTTCATTTTTACATTACTGTTTCTGATTTTATTTTATTATATGTTATATTGTAACAATGGAGACCTTTTTTGTTATTTAGTAGACATGAGATACATGATTTATCCTTGTCAGAATAACATTTAGGCCATCATGCTTACAAGATTGCTTGCTACACATATATATGTTTGTTCAGGGTTAAATAATATATTTATAGTCTGAATAATGGTTTTTTTCATTAATTGGATATAACAAGCCATATGACCGTTTTGTATTATTAATAATGACAATGTACATGACCCAAATGGAGACCATTGCGCTGCCTGATCATGAGTGTTTATTGTAAATATTTATTTTTAGAAGTCTCCTCTTTAATTGGACAATGTAGGTCATGGGATCGGGACCTGGCTACCCTCACTTGTTAACTATGGCAACGATCTTGTAAACACCTGAGAAATACTACTCTCGATTGGACATTATAAGCCATGTTATTAGATATTCGGCTGTAGTTATCTGGCTCATTGTGACAGTGCATTATGGCAACATATGGATGATTGTATAAACAGCCGATAAGTACCTCATTTGAATGGACATTAAAAGTCATGTGATTGGGATTTGGCCATTTTCAGGTGTTGATTCTGGCAGTATACTGACTATCTGATAGATAGCTGATAAGTGAATCCTTTGATTGGACATAACAAATTATGTGATCGGGTTTCCGCCATTTTCAGGTGGTGTTTATGGCAATATAATGACAATCTTATTAACAGCTCTGGTGCTCATTGGAGGAAGAATATCATATGACCATTTGTCTGCACCTTAAAACAGTGCTTCGTAGTAGTTCACTTTCTATGCCTCTACAGCTGAAAAATGCGTCAGCCGAGGATGCATCTTGCATATATTGAACTGTGACCACTTTTTGAGATCTACAGCCCTGGGGTTTAGAGATTGTCTCTTGGATTTGAAACTCGATATATTTATCATCCATTGTGCACTCCAGCTTCCCATTGAGACTAATAACAAGACTCCAGTGGATAAGTATCAAAAGCTTATTGACATTATCTGCCATTATTCGGTGCTGTGGATTGTTAGTTCTGCTTAGAAACAGCTTACTATACCATCTGGCTGAACTCTCCATCCTGTTACCAACTGGGCATTCCAATGACTATATGGAAACATCAATTGGTGTAGCATTGAATTTATGATCATTGTGCTATACTGAGATATAGATATATATATATATATATATATATAGATATATATATAGATATATATATATAGATATATATATAGATATATATATATATATATATAGATATATATATATATATATATATATATATATATATATTGTGGCAAGAGCCCGCTACTGCTGAAGCACACGCGAACAACTTCTTCTTTTTATGCAGCTTTATTGTCAGGATGGTTAAAATGTTTTTGACACCGTATGAATTTCACAGCAATTCTTGGAGACCCTATATGCTAGCTAGACATAGACCAGCTCTCTCAAGACCAGCCAGCTTCCCCAGCGTTGGTCTCTGTGAACAAATAACACAATCAAGCTTTTATACATGATACTCCTCCCCCAGCCTTAGCTTGATGGGCAGATGACACACCCACCTTCTCTTTAAAAGGAAACGACCATCACTGGTTCTGTTTGCACTAACAGACACACCCTGTCTGTTTGCTGAGAGGAAGGAGCTTTCAAATCATGTAAGTTAACCAAACTTTAAACTACATATAAGTTTTTACCTGGTTTAACCTCAATCTAGGTTCATAACTGCGCCAATGTTTTATTCTGCTTGTATGTTTTCTCTGCATCTTGTCAGATAAATGCCTCCCTTTGTTACATATATATATATATATATATATATATATATATATATATATATATATATATACAAGTTAACCCGTGCATGATACTCATGCATTCTAGTCAAATCAAGCTACTTAAAGTGTTAAAAAGGTTCTTGTCATGCATTTGGGCCTAGCCCAGGCCTCTTCAGGGGAAGAGCGTTACTTCCCGATGCAAGCGCCCTTTTTTAACGTGGTTTTGTCCACATGTCACCACCTCATAATTTTTCTCCATCACCTCATCCTTCATCTTTATTGCCACATCCTTAATCTCCTTCGTCTTACTGTTCTAAAACCTCTCGATACACAACGTTTTAGCCTTTATTACGCCTCCCACGGGGGGAAGGGGGGATGATGGAAGTTAACTGACTTCACTATTCTAATTTTTATCAATAATGTCAGTATACCAAATTTCAGCCCTTTCTGAGTTTTTTATTCCACACACACACTAAGAATATAGTAGGTCAGTGTATATCTCTGCCCAGCAGGTGGCGCTGCAGCTTGTTTTTCTTTTTTTCACACACAGACTAACACACGCCGCTAGGCTTTTATATTATAGATATATATGTTGTTCTTTATTTACTATTTATTCCTAGGTGCATTTCTCTATATATTACGCTGTATGTGCCCAATGCCGTAATTATTACAGAATATATGCTTCATCTTTGTATGTCCAGGTCCTAGATTATTTATGTTCCAATTTGAGCTGATGCAACTTAATTAGTAGATTTTAATACCGTATATACTCGTGTATAAGCCGAGTTTTTCAGCACATTTTTTGTGCTGAAAAAAGCCCCCCTCGGCTTATACTCGAGTCCCACTTACCTGATCTCCGTTTTCCAGTCTCCCCCGCTCATCTGCAGGCATCTGCAGCCTCTGTGGATCACTGTCAGCCACCATTTTATTGTAGCCCGTTTTTGTGTGTTCATTGCACATGGAACAATAAAGTTAAATAAAAAGGAGCCTGTCAGTCAAAGCTAAAGACCGGGACATTTCCATATAGCCCCGCTGGTCAGAGACACATGTGAGTACCCTGACTTGTCCACTGCAATTATTTGCAGCAGTTTTATAAAGTCCAATATTTTCATTTTTTGTCACCTATTAATAAGTGTCTGAAGATTCTTTTGCATAACTGTGAAATCATTGAAAAGTCTAAAAACATCCCAAACTTCAAGTATAATAAGGGTTAAATCACACAAAGCAAATTGTATTGTTCTGTTAAAATGTTTCTTCCAGCAAACAAAATCAAACTTATCTTTATCTGAGCTATTATATCAAATTCTATTTAGTGTATGTGCAGCATCTTTTGCATTACTAAAGCCTAAATTACTGTACTGTTCTGAACACTTAGGAGTAACTGCTCATCACCTTCTAAAGGCGAATAAACTTAACTGGCACATGTATTTAGTATCCACAGACTGTCTCATTGATTTATATATTAATGATCTGAGTTGTCTTTAGTGAATGTTATTTATATCTGTGTTCACCTATTAGGCTTGATACCAAGTGCAGAGGATTTAGTTTAACCATTTGTGTACAATTTATTAGGATATGGGTACGTATATATTATGTACTTATAAAATTTTATTGATGTTTAATAACAATAAATTTTGATATATTCATTTACAACCTCACGTTTGTATTATTGGAAGCCCAGTGTTAACGATATCCAGCACTGTTTTTATTTTTGAAACTTACCAGTAGCTGCTGCATTTCCCACCCTAGGCTTATACTCGAGTCAAAAAGTTTTCCCAGTTTTTTGTGGTAAAATTAAGTGCCTCGGCTTATATTCGGGTCGACTTATACTCGAGTATATACGGTAACTATTTTTGTACAATTTATGTTTGCATAGAGTGGTATTGTGAATAGTATTAAACTTATTGAATTTTAATATCTGGCTCCAGCGCTCTCCTGGTCGCATCCTCTTTCAAGTAGAAAACAAGCCTTTTACAAATATCATATGATGGAATATCTTATGAATCTCAGTAAGCTGTTTTAAGGATCCGCTATAGACTAAGCAGAATTCCTGCTTTTCCGTGTTTCTCCAGATGAACAAATTATGACAGTGATAAAAATACTATTTAGTGAAATTCGGTTGAAATTCGGTAGGAATTTCCAACCATACACAGTCAATAGGAAGTAAATATGGAATGGAGAAAAACTGTTAAAATATATAACAATTTTATTAAAACAAGTCCTATTGTCCCCAAAGGGGACAATAGGACTCGTACCAAAACAAGCTGACAAATATGCCTTGCAAAGTCTCTAGAAGATGTAAATACTTGGGTCAGAGTCCTTTGTTTTTAAGCCAATTTGTCAACATGTTATGAAATCCTTCGATCACTAGCCACCAACTCATTTCAACCTATTTGATGTCTTTGTCAAGCTGGTCTATTCAATAACAATTTGTCTGCATTTTATCTGTAATCACTTCTATGTCTCCTATAAAATATTGAAAAAATATATGAAATATATGAAAAAAAAAAGTCCTTTTTTAAGTATTTAACCAATAATGAAAAATTCGTTAGCGTCCTTATCAACAACCAACTCCACTGTGCAACGGCAAGCCATCCCCCTTTTTTCCTTTGTCTCAAACACATATTGCTTTTGTCTCATCCTGTTTCAGGAACACAGGGTGTAAAGTGTATATTTCAATGAATACATGTTTCCAAAATGTAAGCTGTAAAAACATTTAATCTTAGTAATTCAGCTTCTATTATTTTCAGTAACTATCAGAGAACCACCAGACAGCTAAGCCCCATTACTAATAAAAATGGCCACACAGGATTACTGGATCACATATTTAGGATACCTGACGTTCCAGATCAATGAATCGAGTCCCAAAAGCTACTCTTTGGCTCCTGTGGTCTAGTTACTTGTTGTCAATGATGAGGATTACTCTCCAATTCAATAATGTCCCTTCAAATAATGATATATAAGAGTAACACAGTTATCTCATTAATCAGTGGGCCACCTCTATGCTCGTTATTTAAATGGAGAGCACACAGTGCCGATCAGACTCACACTAGATTTAACACTGCTTGTATATGTTTTATCTAGCACATATTTTAGTTTTGGTCTTTTCTGTCATCTAGCAGCCAGGCTCCACAACTATATCTATTATGATGAGGTCTGTCACCTCAATCTCAAACTGATGTGTTTTGTTTGCATTTGCAGATTTTATTAAAGTATGTTATCTGTGAGAGTCTTAAAAACCCCATGTCAATCATACAGTACCCCTAATCTAGCTATCCAGCACTAACTACCCTGGAACAACCAACAACATTAATATCCCAATTTTATCAAAGTGGCTACCACTTGCGCTGCTCAGTATCGGGCTGATTGATTTTAGTAGAGGGGGGACGGGAAACAATAGAGTCGACACCTCTAACAACAGCTAGTGCATTAACCTCATGTATCCAACGCCCATTGTCCCATACATTGTAAGCTTGCGAGCAGGTTCTTCTCGTCTCTTAAATTGTTTTACACAGTTTGTTTATTACTGTGTTTGTCCCCAATTGTAAAGAGCTACGGAATTTGCTGGCGCTATATAAATAAATGTTGATGATTGGCTCTTTCTAGCTACCCAGTACTTTGGTAACTAGGTAAAAGGACCCCCCCAACTATGTCGTTACTCTAGGCTCTTTGTGTATTGGACAAAGGGTCCATGTCACAAAGCACAGCAGAAATTAGGATTCCTGGATCTGTCTAAATTAACACTATTCTTCCCAAAACAGCGGAGTCTAACGAGGCAGGTTGTCTTCGCCAGGGGCCCTTGCAAGGAAGTATGGGCTTTGCGGCCTTTGCCACGGAGGTTGCAGCCCTCTGGGAGAGTGTTAGACGAGACCCATTAGGAGAATACAGGAATAAAAGATAATCTGCAGATGAGTTCCACTGAACAGCAAACAGAGGAATCACTGGAACAGCAAGCTGAGCACGAGGTGATAGTCTGCGGAGAGGTTACCACTAGACAGCAAACTGAACATGAGTCTGTGGATGAGTTCCACTGAACAGCGACTCAAGGAATCAGCAGGTACTGCAGCAGGAGTGCAGGCAGCAACATCAAAACTAGGGATGAGCGCACTCGGATTTATGAAATCCGAG
Source organism: Mixophyes fleayi (assembly GCF_038048845.1). Classification (NCBI taxonomy): domain Eukaryota; kingdom Metazoa; phylum Chordata; class Amphibia; order Anura; family Limnodynastidae; genus Mixophyes; species Mixophyes fleayi. The sequence goes on along the minus strand of NC_134404.1, from coordinate 252,480,117 downwards.
CCCACCCGAACGTTGCGGATCCGAGTCGGATCCGAGACAGATCCGGGTATTGGCGCCAAATTCAAAAGTGAAACTGAGGCTCTGACTCATAATCCCGTTGTCGGATCTCGCGATACTCGGATCCTATAAATTCCCCGCTAGTCGCCGCCATCTTCACTCGGGCATTGATCAGGGTAGAGGGAGGGTGTGTTAGGTGGTCCTCTGTGCTGTTTAGTTCTGTGCTGTTTAGTTCTGTGCTGTGCTGTGCTGTGCTGTGCTGTGCTGTGTTCTGCAGTATCAGTCCAGTGGTGCTGTGTGCTGTGCTCTGTCCTTCTGAGGTCAGTGGTGCTGCTGGGTCCTGTGCTGTGTCCTGTTCAGTCCAGTGGTGCTGTGTCCTGTGCTCTGTGCTTCTAAGGGCATAGTTATTTCCCCAATATTCCCCTGTGTTTAAAAAAATAAAAAAAAGTTTTTTTAAAAAATACCAAAAACTACTTTAATATTTTTTAATTACCACAAAATTTGCACAACCAATCCTGCAGTATAAGTCCATTGGTACTGCAATATTACCAAGTTCACACATTCTGCAGTATCAGTCCAGTGGTGCTGTGTCCTGTGCTCTGTCCTGCTGAATTCCGTAGTGCTGCTGGGTCCTGTGCCGTGTCCTGTTCAGTCCAGTGGTGCTGTGTCCTGTGCTCTGTGCTTCTAAGGGCATAGTTATTTCCCCACTATTCCCAAGTTTTTTAAAAATAAAAAAAAAGTAAAAAAAAATAAAAAATTTTAAAAAAAAAAAATATATAATAATTATAACCAAATTTGCAAAACCAATCCAGCAGTATAAGTCCATTGGTACTGCAATATTACCAAGTTCACACATTCTGCAGTATCTTGTGCTACATATAATGGAGACCAAAAATTTGGAGGATAAAGTAGGGAAAGATCAAGACCCACTTCCTCCTAATGCTGAAGCTGCTGCCACTAGTCATGACATAGACGATGAAATGCCATCAACGTCGTCTTCCAAGCCCGATGCCCAATCTCGTAGTACCGGGCATGTAAAATCCAAAAAGCCCAAGTTAAGAAAAAGTAGCAAAAAGAGAAACTTAAAATCATCTGAGGAGAAACGTAAAGTTGCCAATATGCCATTTACGACACGGAGTGGCAAGGAACGGCTTAGGCCCTGGCCCGTGTTCATGACTAGTGGTTCAGCTTCACCCACGGATCTTAGCCCTCCTCCTCCTCCCCCCCCCTACAAAAAATTGAAGAGAGTTATGCTGTCAGCAACAAAACAGCAAACAACTCTGCCTTCTAAAGAGAAATTATTACAAATCCCCAAGGCGAGTCCAAGGGTGTTGGTGGTTGTCAAGCCTGACCTTCCCATCACTGTACGGGAAGAGGTGGCTCGGGAGGAGGCTATTGATGATGTAGCTGGCGCTGTGGAGGAACTTGATGATGAGGATGGTGATGTGGTTATTGTAAATGAGGCACCAGGGGGGGAAACAGCTGATGTCCATGGGATGAAAAAGCCCATCGTCATGCCTGGTCAGAAGACCAAAAAATGCACCTCTTCGGTCTGGAGTTATTTTTATCCAAATCCAGACAACCAATGTATGGCAATATGTAGCTTATGTAAAGCTCAAATAAGCAGGGGTAAGGATCTTGCCCACCTAGGAACATCCTCCCTTATACGTCACCTGAATAACCTTCATAGTTCAGTGGTTAGTTCAGGAACTGGGGCTAGGACCCTCATCGGTACAGGGACACCTAAATCCCGTGGTCCAGTTGGATACACACCAGCAACACCCTCCTCGTCAACTTCCTCCACAATCTCCATCAGATTCAGTCCTGCAGCCCAAGTCAGCAGCCAGACTGAGTCCTCCTCAATACGGGATTCATCCGAGGAATCCTGCAGCGGTACGCCTACTACTGCCACTGCTGCTGTTGCTGCTGTTAGTCGGTCATCTTCCCAGAGGGGAAGTCGTAAGACCGCTAAGTCTTTCACAAAACAATTGACCGTCCAACAGTCGTTTGCCATGACCACCAAATACGATAGTAGTCACCCTATTGCAAAGCGTATAACTGCGGCTGTAACTGCAATGTTGGTGTTAGACGTGCGCCCGGTGTCCGCCATCAGTGGAGTGGGATTTAGAGGGTTGATGGAGGTATTGTGTCCCCGGTACCAAATCCCCTCGAGATTCCACTTCACTAGGCAGGCGATACCAAAAATGTACAGAGAAGTACGATCAAGTGTCCTCAGTGCTCTTAAAAATGCGGTTGTACCCACTGTCCACTTAACCACAGACATGTGGACAAGTGGTTCTGGGCAAACGAAGGACTATATGACTGTGACAGCCCACTGGGTAGATGCATCCCCTTCCGCAGCAACAGCAACAGCTGCATCAGTAGCAGCATCTACAAAATGGCTGCTCATGCAAAGGCAGGCAACATTGTGCATTACAGGCTTTAATAAGAGGCACAACGCTGACAACATATTAGAGAAAATGAGGGAAATTATCTCCCAGTGGCTTACCCCACTTGAACTCTCATGGGGATTTGTGGTGTCAGACAATGCCAGTAACATTGTGCGGGCATTAAATATGGGCAATTTCCAGCACGTCCCATGTTTTGCCCACACCATTAATTTGGTGGTGCAGCATTACCTCAAGAGTGACAGGGGTGTGCAGGAGATGCTTGCGGTGGCGCGCAAAATTGCTGGACACTTTCGGCATTCAGCCAGTGCCTACCGCAGACTAGAGGCACATCAAAAAAGCATGAACCTGCCCTGCCATCACCTCAAACAAGAGGTTGTGACGCGCTGGAACTCCACCCTCTATATGCTGCAGAGGATGGAGGAGCAGCAAAAGGCCATTCAGGCCTACACAGCCACCTACGACATAGGCAAAGGAGTGGGGATGCGCCTCAGTCAAGCGCAGTGGAGACTGATTTCCGTGTTGTGCAAGGTTCTGCAGCCATTTGAACTTGCCACACGAGAAGTCAGTTCCGACACTGCCAGCTTGAGTCAGGTCATTCCCCTGATCAGGCTGTTGCAGAAGCAGCTGGAGAAAGTGAGGGAGGAGCTGGTAAGCCATTGCGATTACACCAAGCATGTAGCTCTTGTGGATGTAGCCCTTCGTACGCTTTGCCAGGATCCGAGGGTGGTCACTCTTTTAAAGTCAGAGGAATACATTCTGGCCACCGTGCTCGATCCTCGGTTTAAAGCGTATGTTGTGTCTCTGTTTCCGGCGGACACAAGTCTACAGCGGTGCAAAGACCTGCTGGTCAGGAGATTGTCCTCTGAAGAGGACCGTGACATGCCAACAGCTCCACCCTCATTTTCTTCCACATCTATGGCTGCGAGGAAAAAGCTCAGTTTTCCCAAAAGAGGCACTGGCGGGGATGCTGATAACATCTGGTCCGGACTGAAGGACCTGCCAACCATTGCAGACATGTCTACTCTCGCTGCATTGGATGCTGTCACAATAGAAAAAATTGTGGATGATTACTTTGCTGACACCATCCAAGTAGACATGTCAGACAGTCCATATTGTTACTGGCAGGAAAAAAAGGCAGTTTGGAAGCCCCTGTACAAACTGGCTCTATTTTACCTGAGTTGTCCCCCCTCCAGTGTGTACTCGGAAAGAGTTTTTAGTGCAGCGGGGAACCTGGTCAGTGAGCGGCGAAGGAGGTTGCTTCCTCACAACGTTGAAAAAATGATGTTTATAAAAATGAATAATCAATTCCTCAATGAAGTACAGCACTGCCCTCCAGATACTACAGAGGGACCTGTGGTTGTGGAGTCCAGCGGGGACGAATTGATAATGTGTGATGAGGAGGAAGTACACACTGTAGGGGAGAGGAATCAGAGGTTGAGGATGAGGACGACATCTTGCCTCAGTAGAGCCTGTTTAGTCTGTACAGGGAGAGATGAATAGCTTTTTTGGTGTGGGGGCCCAAACATTTGGTTTGTTAAAGTGTGCATGTCCTATTTCAACAACATAAGGGTGGGTGTGAGGGCCCAAGGACAATTCCATCTTGGAACTTTTTTTTTTGCATTATATGACCAAGCAACAGTCGTTTGCCATGTTCAAAAAGTAAAACCAAATGTAAAAAAATTCAAGAAATTAAACCAAAAGTAAAATGCCGTGTCATAATTTAAAACAAGAGGTATTGACGTGCTCTAAAACTGCTGTATTGTTGTTTATATTTTATAAACACTACACTTGAAAGCTTGAGTCTTTCAATAGAAAAGTAACTGTCCATTGCACGAATATTTGCAACAGGGACAATTTTAGGGTTAAGAAAGTCAACTAATAATAACACTTCGACGCTGTGTGTCTTTATAAACACTACACTTGGAAGTTGGAGGAGGTATTGTGGCCCCGGCACCAAATTTACTACCGGGGCCACTCCACTGTGCAGTCCATATTTAGGTGTATCAGATATTAAACAACGGTGACAGTTGATGCCCAATTTTTTAATTATATTGTGGCCTCGGTACCAAATTGTGTACCGGGGCCACCCCACTACGCAGTCCAGATACTTGTTTGGTGGAATTCAGACACGTGGAGGGTTTTTTAATTATATTGTGTGGACCACTCTATCTATACCACACTACAACTCTATACCACTCTATTTCCTACTTTAATTCTATTTCATACTTTAATTCTATTTCCTACTTTAATTCTATTACTAATTAATTACCATAAAGAGGAACAAAATAAACCAATTTTACCAAAAGTATAATATGACTTAGACTTACAAACACTACACTTTAAAGATCGTGCCTTTAAATGAAAAAGTCAGTCTTCATTGCACGACTATGTGCAACAGGGACATTTTTTTGGGTTTACAAAGTCAAACAATAACACTTCGACCCTGTCTGTCTGGGGTCTCTCAATGACGAATTGTCTGTACCATGTTTGGAGGAGGTATTGTGGCCCCGGTATCAAATTGGGTACCGGGGCCACCCCACTATGCAGTCCAGATACTTGTTTGGTGGAATTCAGACACGTGGAGGGTTTTTTAATTATATTGTGGCCTCGGTACCAAATTGTGTACCGGGGCCACCACACTACGCAGTCAAGATAGATAGATGCGTATTGCGTATCATAGATAAAGTACATTCAGTGGTGTGGGGCAAATTGAAAAATATTCAAAATGCACTGACATTATCAAAAACAAGAGGTTGTCACACGCTAAAACTCCAACATGTATATGATGGAGAGGATGGAGGAGCAGCCGTATGTGTAGTGTAATGCAGATCTGTTGAAGGTTTTTTATATATTTTATTGTGGTGCCCAGTGCCCACTCCTCTACGCAGTCCAGGTACAATTATTGGTGCGAATCATAAAAGTTCAGGGTTTTTAAGATATTGTGGTGACCCACTCCTCTACGCAGTCCAGGTACAATTATTGGTGCGAATCATAAAAGTTCAGGGTTTTTAAGATATTGTGGTGACCCACTCCTCTACGCAGTCCAGGTACAATTATTGGTGCGAATCATAAAAGTTCAGGGTTTTTAATATATATTGTGGTGACCCACTCCTCTACGCAGTCCAGGTACAATTATTAGTGCGAATCATAAAAGTTCAGGGTTTATAATATATTGTGGTGACCCACTCCTCTACGCAGTCCAGAAAGATACCTTGTTGCAACGTTTTGGACTAATAACTATATTGTGAGGTGTTCAGAATACACTGTAAATTAGTGGAAACGCTTGTTATTGAATGTTATTGAGGTTAATAATAGCCTAGGAGTGAAAATAAGCCCAAAAACTTGATTTTTAAACTTTTTATGTTTTTTTCAAAAAAAATCCGAATCCAATACCTTAAATCCGAACCGAGACCTTTCGTCAAGTGTTTTGCGAGACAAATCCGAACCTCAAAAATAACGAAAATCCGGATCCAAAACACAAAACACGAGACCTCAAAAGTCGCCGGTGCACATCCCTAATCAAAACCAATGTCAGGAAAAGACATAAAGAATAGGCACCTGACTGCAGGGTGAGATGTCTTAAATATCCTGTAGGTGGAGAAGCTACCAATAGCAGAGGGGCAGAGAAGTTATAAAGGGATCGGGTCTGCGCGAATTCAAGATGGCTGCCACCATTGGAGGAACGTGGTGCTCAGCGCCGGGGGGAGGGGGGGAATCTGCACGGAGCAGATAAGTATGCCGGAAACCAACCGGCGTGTGACAGTCCATAGGATAAAGTTAAATATGGTTATCCATTGCATTGTGTCTGCATTGCCCTTCTGAAAGTGAATAAATGTCAAGGCTTTTATAGTTTTATTTACATCAAGTTAGTCCAGTTGGACCTACTGTTTATTTGGTGTTTTTTTGCCATGGACTAGTTTCATCCACGTCACAAAGAGCTTTTTTACTTTAAGCAGTCAGATAAAAACAACCGCTGTCCTTTAAGTCTAATATGGACACAGCTTAGCAGGGAGTTTAGTTAATATTCTGCATAAATGCTGTCTTGTGTTTTAAAACTCTCCTCTGAGCTTTGGGTAAAATATGTTGCTCCTTATATTGGTGAGTGGTATACACATATTGGAGGAAAACACACAGTATAATAAAGATCTGCATAAGATTTTTTTATTCTTCTTTTTAAATAATAATTGAGATGAGCAGGTTTCCAAAATATAATATTTCTATTCTTTATTAAAAGATATTATGCATAGATACAGCCAATGTTACTTATCATTGCCATTAATTATCATTTGCCAAACCAATCCTCTTGACCCACGTCAAGACTGACATTTATCATTAAAGTGACATGTTCTTGAAAGGGGCTTTTGGAAGAGACTTTTTGACCTTATTTTAAGCAAACATGTCCTTGTGTTTGTCCGGTCATTGTGAGATAAAGGAGATTTACAAAAAGTGTGTCTATCGTCCTCTATTGTGTAATTACAGTTTCTCTCCAAACTATATTACACCTGTTGAGGCTGCAAATATCATTGTTCCTTTAAGACAGGCAACATGGTTGAAGGTTCTTTGCGTCATAAGTCGTTACCATGTAGCTGCTTATAGATCATCACTTCCATCTTGATTGAAGAGTTCTTTTAGCTGTAACTCAGTCTCTATCTGTGTTCAGTTCTGAGTCTTTTGGTTCCTTTAAACTTGGGTCTTTGACCTGTTTGCAATGGGAACTGTGGATGCAAGTGTCTTTCTCTGCAACCTTTACAGAGGTATCACTCGTTAATAGAACTTGCATTTAGTAGGACCATCCCATCGATCTGTAAGGGAACCAGAGCGTAACAAATTTCTTACCATAACATAGTCTCTTGGTTGTATCTTGTGTGTAGGACCAAGAGCTGCTTCTCGTGGAATGTATTTCTTTAAGTGTTCTTCTGGGCCTACTGAAGCTTCTGCAACTTGTTAGACGAATGCATGACATATTGTTAGATCATAATGCAGCTTCAAACCAGTCTGTGAATAAATAACGTATCTTGGCTGAAGTCCAAATAACAGTTCATATGGAGAGAGATTGAGAAGATAACGATAATATATACATAAGGCGCATCAAACACTCAAGATGAAAAATATATATATAAGTTCTCAACACCTATAATATATAATCATAAAGTCCAACATGGAGTTAATCTTTTTCTGTTTTCTTTTATTTCTCTGTTTATCTTCCAGCCTTCTGTTAATATGATGTTCTTTATATGTTGTTAAAGTCCAATCCAATAAAGGAATCTAAATCTTAGATATTTTCTCCAAACAATATGATAGATGTTATTTTATGTGGAAAGAATGAAAAAAAACAAACTGGGTAAGTGATTCATTAATCACCGATAATAAACACCCAGAAATACCACCAAGGATATGTGTTAAGGTAATTGAAATATCACCAATGAGTGAAGATAATGTTCAAACAGGCCAAAAATTTTTTTACCCACACTTACATGTCAATAGATGTAAACACTTTGATGATATGGTGATCCTTCATATACATTTCTCCCACTAGTCCATTTATTCGACCAATGTACATAGGGAAAAAATATAAAATCACATCTAGGGGTAAATGTATCAAGCTGAGAGTTTTCCGGCGGGTTTGAAGAACCAATCAGATTCTAGCTGTCATTTATGTAGTACATTCTACAAAATGACAGCTACAATCTGATTGGTTGCTATAGGCAACATCTCCACTTTTCAAACTCGCCGTAAAACTCTCAGCTTGATACATTTACCCCCTAGTGTATTATCTCAAAGATTTATTTAAAACATGTATTGCCTTGTATACCAAATTTGACTAGGATCTCCCTCAAATAAAACCAGTGGAGCCCGTCAAAGGCTTTCTCCGCGTCTAAGGAGAGCAGTACCAGTTCATCTAGGGTAGACTGTATAGAGTCCAACACATTCAAAATACGTCTAGAGTTATCAGATGCCCGACGGACAAAGATAAAACCTACCTGGTTCTAATGAATAAGATGGGGAAGAAAAGGGTTTAGTCGAGTGGCGTGGAGTTTGGCAAAGATTTTCAAGTCAGAATTCAATAGGGCTATGGGCCTATAATTTTTGACATTCTGAGGGGTCTTTACTCGGTTTCGGGATCGTAATGATCTGGGCTTCAAGCATTTCAGCCTGGAAACTGTCTCCATCTAACACACTATTACAGAGAGAGGTAAGGAGGGGAATAAGGGTTTCCTAGAAGGGGGAATAAAAGGTATTAGTGAATCCGTCCGGACCAGGGTCTTTATCTTTCGGGATACTTTTTATGACTGCTTCCACTTCTTTGATGAGAAAATGGGAGGTTAGGAGATGTTAGACTGTCATTATCTAGGATAGGTAGGTTTAAATGGGCCAAAAAGGCAGAAATTGAGTCCGGGTTAGGTTGGGGGATACTGCTATCAACACTCAGATTATATAGTTTAGTGTGGTTATCAACAAAGAGGTTTTCAATCTCAGCTGGGTTATGTGATCTAGTGCCACGAGCCTGTTTCCCTCTTAATTTACATGCTAACAACCTACTTGCCCTATTCCCTAGACGTAATTTAGTTGAGCAGTATTCATGCAAGAGATAAAGAGGATGTTCAGTTGTTTCCTTACATTGTCCAATTCTTTCTGTAGGAATTTAGAGGAGCATGACTGGTTTTGAGCCTATAGGATAGCTAATTGGGACTCAAGGGTTTTTTGACAGTTAAAATATTGTTTTTTCATACGGGCACATATTTGTATATAGCTTTACCCCCTGAGAACTACTTTTAAGGCACACCAATGTGCAGCCAAGGATGTATATTCTGGACTATTAGTTTGGGTGTAGAGCAATAGAGCCTCCGAAAGATCGGTTCTTGGTTCAAGGGAGGAGAGAAGATATGAAGGCATTCTCCAAGGCCTAGGGAAAATCCTAGTTTGGTGGACGTCCCAGGAACATTTAACAGGGGCGTGGTCAGACCATGTAATTGGTAAAATTTTTACAGAACCATTATGTTGTAAAGACCACTTATCAGTCAGAATCATGTCAATCCTGGAATAAGAATTATGGACAGCTGAATGGTAAGTGTATTGTCTCTCCCCTGATGAACGAACCCACCATATGTTGTACAGGTCATATTCCACCAGTAATTTGCGGAACGCTAATGAGGGTCCCAAGTTGGTCCAGTTTAGGGTCGAGAGTTAAATTAAAATCTCCCATTATGATCACATGGTCTTGTTGGACTCTGGACACCCCTTTGCATAGTAATTTTAGGAAGGGGATCTGGCGAAAGTTAGTGGCATATAGTGAGACAATAGTTACTTTTTTCTCGTCCAGTAGCCCTACAAGAATCAAATAACGGTCACATTTATCTTCTATCTTCGTCAGCAGAGAGAAACTGATGCGTGTACTAAATAAAATGGAGACACCATTTCTCTTGAAAGGGCCAATGGTGGAGTAAACTGGGGTGGGGGGTGAGAAGAAAAATGGGTTTCCTGCAGACCCACTACGTCTGCTCTGCATTTGTAGAAAGTTGTAAATGCTAGCCTGCGTTTATTAGGAGAATTTAAACCCCTAACATTCAGAGAGAAAACTTTAACCATTGATTCATTGTACTATGTAGATGGCTATGAAAGTATTCGGTCAAAAAGTTGGTTCTCATGAGCAACCATTGGATGAGGGCAAGGGTGGGAGGTAAAAAACCCCAAAAGGGATCAAACAAAACTAGCTCGAGGAATAGGGCTAAAGCATTTGCCACAGAGGAGAGGCAGTGGCAAAGTAGGTAACATGAGAGGGGTGGAGGGAGCATTGGACCTCACCCATGTGACAAGTGAACATATGTAAGTAATACAGTCAAGATATAAAAGGAATACTTAACCTAAAAGTATACAAACAAACCCATTTCAACATCCAAAAATGGAACGGCTCAAGGCAGGAGCATGGATAGTCTCGGAGAGAGACATACTAATGACTAGTCTCTTGAAACTTGAGTCCAATCTGAAGAAAGAGGTGAGCCCCATGGCTCAGGGCTCGCAGGAGGGGACATCTTCCATTCAGCCAGGAGTTTCAGACCAGCTTCTAGTGAGGACATGACGTAGGTGGAACCTTCTCGGTGAACCAAAAGCTTGACTGGAAACCCCCATCGATAAGGAACATCGTGAGCTCGCAGTGCAGCTGTAATCTGTTGAAAAGATCACCTTTTATTGATGGTTGTCAGGGAAAGATCCTAGAACAACTGAAGGTCGCCTAGATGAACAGAATTGTCAGGATTCCGGACAGACCAAAGCATTGCCGGACTTACTGCTAGATAACCTAAGCACCTGCCTAGGGCCCAGCGGTTCTCAGGGGGCTCACAGCAAAGCAGAAGGGGGGACAAGGAAAAAAAATTGCGGCTCCCCCTCCACGCGACTCGTGCGGGGGGGGGGGGGTCAGGGAAGTGGCTGGTCTCCTCCCTCCCTTCTCGATGTGTGGCCTGCTCTTTGTCACATGGTACATGCACCACATGACAGGTGCCATCCCATGTGTGAAGAAAAAGAAGACTGCACAGCTCGTGGATGGAAAAAGGTAAGTTGGGGGAGGTTAGTATATTAATAAAATATGTGTGTGTGAGGGGCCATTATGTGTATACTATGTGTGTGTGAGGGGCCAGTGTGTGTATACTATGTGTGTGTGAGGGGCCAGTGTGTGTATATTATGTGTGTGTGAGGGGCCAGTGTGTGTATACTGTGTGTGTGAGGGGCCAGTGTGTGTATATTATGTGTGTGTGAGGGGCCAGTGTGTGTATATTATGTGTGTGTGAGGGGCCAGTGTGTGTATATTATTAAATGTGTATGCTATTAATTTAATGTTTTGGTTGTAGGAAGGCCTACTTATAAAATGTGGGTGCTATATTGATTTAACACTGGGGCTGGTTGGAGTTGACTAAATTTCATGTACCCAATTTTTTTTTCAAAAAGGGCCTCCCAACATTCCAGGATCCAGACAAGCAGCAACTGATCTAAAGACACAGCAGCCACAAGCGGTGAAAGTGACGAGAACAGGTAGGAGAGAGCTGGACAGTCTGCCAACTATCCTGAATCTGGTGGGATTTATATTATGAGGAGGTGGGTTGTATATGATAGTATGCCATACCGCTACTTCTCATACTGCCTTCATTGTAAAATAATATAATTCCATTCACTTGTTTACATTACCATTACATTTTGCATAGTGTCACTTCTAAATTTTCACTTCGACCACTGAGCTTAATATTCATCATATGGAGTATATGACCAATATAATTAAAAATTCTGCTCGATCCTTTGACATAATATGGGGTCCATGGTCATTATTCTTTAACTGCTGGGACCACAGTGTGATGCAGTGTAATAATAAAGGAGGGCACAGTGTGATGAGAGGGACAGTAATGAGGGGCCGCAGTGTAATGATAAAGGAGGGTACAGTGTGATGAGATGAGGGTGCAGAGGTGTGTAGGGCATAAACGTTACCCTCCTTATCAAAGCAGTCATGAAGAGAGTAAGGTGTGGTATGTGAGGCCCGTAGGATGAAAGTCCCCAGCTTGTATAAGATTTTTCTATTCTTCTCTTTAAATAATAATTCAGATGACCAGGTTTCCAAAATAAAATATTTCTATTCTTTATTAAAAGATATTATGCATAGATACTGCCATTACTGGACGAAGCAGACATATGCCCAGGATCCCAAATGCAAATTGACATTGTCATTCTTTTATAAAAAATGTTACTTATCACCACTAGCCAATGGAAAAAAATATTTGTTAATTCTTTTCAAATGTCCAAATGTGTGAATCACTCGGAAATGATGGTGAAATTAATTAATAGACTCTACATTACGTAGTCGTCTTCACAAGATGTGGTCCGCTCAGTCAAAATTTTGTTGGAGACAATGCGGCTTAACGGGGGATATTATGCATATATTTTGGGGCTGCCCTCTCATCCGTCCATTTTGGGAACAGGTGTTTGAGTTTGCTAATAAGATCACCTTCCAAAAAGTTGATCCCACCCCGGAAGTGGCTTTACTACAGCATTTTCCACCACAATTTCCTCTCCATGCTAGATATGTGTTCTGTCACATTTTGATAGCTGCTAGGGCAGCGTTGGCTCAAAACTGGAAAACCCCGGACCTGCCCGCACTAAACAAGGTGATTGCCAAAGTTCAGTTTAGCTTCGAAATGGAGACGTGGGGGATGCCATATTCGTCATCCCCTTCATCACCCCTAATAAAGTGGTTTTCCTGGCACGTGTATACTACAGAGGGTGAGGGGGGCGGCTAGAGCTCGCGCTGATTCGTTATTACCCCTTTCACAGTTCACCTTGATAGAACCCTCGTCAGATTCCACATAGTTTCCCGATGGGAATATCCCATTGGGAATATACCCTCCTTGATGTTGCCGGTTTTCATTGCTGTATCACTGACCTACTGGCTTGTTAGTACCTATTGTATTATGTACCGTATATTCTGATGTGATGTAATGTGTTTACCCCACTATGTACCCCCCCTTCCCTTCTCTCTCTTCTGGCCTTCCCTTCCCCCACCCCTTCTTTTTTTTTCTGTATCCCTTAAACTTGAAAAGAAAAAAAGAAAAATACTATTGAAGTTAAAAATTTTTACTTATCATTGCCATTAATTATCATTTGCCAAACCAAACCTCTTGACCCATGTCAAGACTGACATTTATCATTAAAGTGACATGTTTTTGAAAGCTTTTGGAAGGGTCTTTTTGACCTTAATTTAAGCAAACATGTCCTTGGCTTTGTCCGGTCATTGTGAGATAATATTGTGTAATATGTCAAATAAATGTCAGTACTTTTCCTCTTAAAAGCACAGGCACATAAACTTAGATTAGTTCTGCATTAGTAATATATAAGTTTATATTTGATATATATATATTTTGTTAACTATTACTTTCACAGATTCTTATTAATATCCCATTCATTGCTCTCCACACTGGTTTGTAGTTTAAATGCATTTGAGGTAAGACCAGTGTCTGCTCATTTCAAAGAAGATACTTTTTGCATATAAGCGTACCAATTTCTTACAGCGGCAGTCTTACATGTATTGTTATTTCATTTATTAGAAAATGTGTGTGGTTTGATCATCTATTTAGTTATCAACAACTAATAACTGTGGAGAACATTTGAAGTAAAACATACTGGGCCTGATTCATTAAGGAAAGTAAAACAAGAAAATGAGTAACTTTGAACCTTGAAAAAACCATATTACAAATCAAAGCGTGCAAACAAGTTTATTATTTTGCACATAATGGCTATTTTGTCATGTAGGATGCACATACTTAATATCTTTATTTTTACCCTGACATTAAAAGTTGATCTAGGACATGCTCCACCCCAATTTTAAATCTGTCCTCACATTTTAAATTTACCTCCCCATCCAATACAACATGGTTTTACCAAGGTCCAAAGTTACTTATTTTTTTTACTTTACTTTCCTTAATGAATCAGGCCCACTACATCTGCATTATTTTTTCTACATTATAATATGCATTATTATTTAATTGTTTTATGCTGTTTTTTTGTTTCATGATTTATTAATGAGGATTTATTTATATGTAGTAATATGTTTTTTTTTTAAATAAATATAGATGTCACATATAATTGGAAGTACTTATTTTATTTGTTGTTTTCATTGACATTTTGGTGGGTTTGACAGTTTATCGCCATTGACTATGCTGCATAGTGGTGTCACATTTTGTAAGTACAATTGTAGGCCTTTTTTTGTACAGTATAGCTTATTATATACATTATGTATTTGCTTTGAAATATATGAATATTCCAAAGATAAGCTCTGAACCTATGGTAATGTAAACCAATATTGTGCTCACATAAATTGCTAGTATTGAGTAGGCTTGAGAAATAGGTTGTGCCTCATGCTAAATTTTTAATTACTGCATTAACATTTTAGAATACAAGGGTGGGCACAAGCCCATAAGTAACTATTAATCCTATTTGTGTTGTACTTTTCATGCATTAGTCACTGAAATGTGCATTATCAGCAGATAGGTGTGAAGAAGCCTTTAATCTCCTGCAAAAGGTCACTGTAAATTAAGTATCAGCATACTATTGTTGTGTATTGATTTGGATATTGTATAATAAATGACAATCCCCTTTCCTGTTTATGTTTTAGGAAATATTGTCAGGATTACAGGATCTTTATTTTTAGGGTAAGTTCAAGTGCATTTATCTCTTATAATGACTGATTGCTGAAAACGGAAGGGGAATATACACAAAGCAGTAATTATAGATAAAATACACATTCACAGTAAATAGATGTAGAATATTTTACAATATTTACACAATGTTACCAAAATAATAATCATTTATCTCACCAGGTCAGTCCTAAGTAAGGCATTCACCCAGAAATGAGGCCTAAGGATTCTTTAATATATACTAATATTTCCTCTTCTTACTCTATGGTGACCATTACGGAAGGGTTATCCCTTATTCATCTTAGTGGAGACAGGAAAAAAAGTTGAGCCTTCGGAAGATATATAATGTGATTCCCCTTCTATAGCTTCTCTTTTTTCCTTTCTCTTCATAGCTGAGTGTGCAAGGTCATAGCAAGGTAGTGTAGGGAGTGTTTTTTATTTTTAGCTGAGCAGGCTCACCTACATGTTAGGAATGTTTTCATCAACCATAAATGCTCTGGGAATTCTCCAGGTAGAAGTGCTCAACCAATGGGAAAGCAATCTAAAGTCCCTGGATCAATTGATTAGAATAATATGCAGGATTGGAAGTCTCTCAATTGAAATACAAGGGAATACCACAGATTCAACTAACTTCCCAAAGGGACAAACCTTGGCACTATTAAACGGAGTGGAATGCTACAAATAATCAGGGGAACCCTTATACAGGGGAAAAAAAGTGTACATACAGAGGGAATTAATTACACTGCAGGTAATTCAGGGCCCATTGAACAACCCTGCATATAGAAACCACATACAGATTTCAATACCACAGATTCATGCTCCAGCAGATGGGGTGCTCATCTTCAAACAGAAGTACAGGGTAGATGGTCACAAAAAGAAAATAGTTTGTATGCAAACCTCTTGGAAGCAAGAGCAATTTGGCGAGCAATACAATTTTTTCAGCCGCATTTGCGAAGCAAACATTTAAAGATATTTTTGGACAATCCTTTGTGGCCTTTTTAAAACAATAAGGGGCCACCACGAGTATGTCCATTATGGCAGAAATGTCACTGATTTTAGCATGGGCAGGAAACAAACTATATTCTCGGGAAGCCCTGTACTTAGTGAGGATAGACAACAGATTGGCAAACTGCTTGAGCCAGTGTCCGATTCATCCAAGTGAATGGTGTCTAAATAAAGAAGTGTTTCTACAGTTGATAAAAAGGTTCTGGGTGCCACAAATAATCCTAATAACAACAAGTCAAATGCCAAAGTAACACCATTTTACTCTCATCACAAGAACCCCAAAGCAATGGGAATTGATGTACTGATAAAACCATGGAGTTAAAATTTGAGTTTTGTATTCCTGCCAATAGTCCTAATAGCTTGCACATTGAGGAAAATAAAAACAGAACTAGTGGAAATCTATCAGTTCGGGCTTTGGAAATATGCTTAGAATAACTATGGCCTCTGCCTCAATGTCCAGATATGCTACATGAATGAGCCATCTGCCATCCAAACCCCAAAACTCCTTCCTTGAGGGCCTGGAAATCGTTGGTCAATACTCAAGAACAAGGAAGTCTTAGACACGGTAACAGAAGTATAACTACAGGCAATAAAGAAAAAAAATCTTTAAGTGTGTACTTCAGAGTCTGGAAAACATTTATAAGTTGGTGCAGAGTCAGAATAATTAACCCTAGACAGGTTGAAATTACCCAAGTACTGGACTTTCTTCAGGAAGGATTGCAGAAGGGCTTAGTGTGCAATGCATTAAAAATACAGATTGCAACACTCAGTGTATTCTGTAGAAAAGATTAGTGGTAGATGATTTAGTGGGAAAATTTATCCAAGTAGCTGAAAGAATTTGTTCCTGTATTAAATCATCTGTAGCACCACAGGACCTTAACTTACTCCTAGAATCTATTAGAACACTTTGAACCTCTGCAGAAGAATCAGCACAAATGACTTATGGTTACTTAAGGTCTGATTTTTGTGGTGATCACATCCGCCAGAAGAATGGGTGAGCATCAAGCATTATGGTTCAAAGAACCATCCCTCAACATATGCAGTGTCAAGGTAGTAATGAGGACAAACTCATACATTTTACCCAAAATAGTGTCAACCGCAACAGTCTATTTAAACCAGGAAATTGTGTCCCAGTATTTTTTTTCCAGAGCCAAATGATGAAAGGGAAATAAAATTAGACATACTGGATTTGGTAAGAGCAATCTGTGTATTATTATTATTATTATTAATATTTATTTATAAGGCGCCACAAGGCATCCGCAGCGCCGTACAGAGACAAACAAAATCACAATACAATGGGAGACAGCACAGTACAGTAAACACAGCAACTCAGTACGCTCAATGCACAGCTAGAGAGGGCGGGGAAGGGGGAGGGAGGATCCGCAAACGACGGGGCCCAAGAAGGAGGGCGTGGAAGACAGGGAGACCCCCAGGGGGGAGGAGGGAGCGAGAGTGGACGTGGGGTGGAGGACCCTCGAGGAGGAGGGCTAAGTAGCTGGAGAGCAGAGTTAGAAGTGGTGGAAACAGGAGGAGAGATGGCCCTGCTCAGAGGAGCGTACAATCTAAGGGGAGGGGTGGACAGACAGAGAGACGCAGGGGAGAGTAGGGGGACAGAGGCAGAAGATAAGGTAGGAAGTTAAGTGGGAGAGAGAAAGGCTTTAAGAAAAAGGTGGGTTTTTAGGGCCCGTTTGAAGCTGGACAGATTAGGGGAAGTTCTGATGGAGGGATGGAGCTTGTTCCAGTGGAGGGGGGCAGCGCGGGCGAAGTTTTGGATACGCGCGTGGGAGGAGGTTATAAGGGGGGAAGAGAGGCGACGGTCAGAGGCAGAACAGAGAGGACGGGATGGAGCATGAATAGAGAGGAGGGTGGAGATGTAGGGCGCAGTGGAGTTGGCGAGGGCCTTGTAGGTGAGTGTGAGGAGCTTAAAGAGGATTCTGAAGGGGAATGGGAGCCAGTGAAGGGCTAGGTAGAGGGGGGAGACAAAAGAGGAGCGGTGAGAGAGGAAAATAAGCCTAGCTGCAGCGTTAAGGACGGATCGAAGGGGATCGAGATGAGAGTGGGGGAGGCCAGTGAGGAGGAGGTTGCAGTAGTCCAGGCGGGAGATGATCAGAGAGTGGATAAGGCATTTGGTGGCATCTTGGGAGAGGAAGGGCCAGATGCGAGCGATGTTGCACAGCTGGAAGCGGCAGGATTTAGCAAGAGAGAGGATGTGGGGGCCAAAGGAGATAGAGGAGTCGAGGATGACACCAAGGCAGCAAAGTTGGGGGACAGGGGAGATAGAGGTGTTGTCGACAGTGATGGAGAGGTCAGAAGGGGATGGGGTATGAGAGGGAGGAAAAACTATGAGCTCAGTTTTGGCTGCAGACGAGCCTCTCGAGAATTTTGGAGGCAAAAGGGAGAAGAGATATGGGGCGATAGTTCGACAGAGAAGTGGGGTTGAGATTAGGTTTCTTAAGAATGGGGGATACGAGAGCATGTTTGAAGGAGGAGGGGAAGATGCCAGTGGAGAGGGAGAGATTAAAGAGGTGAGCGAGGTGGGAGCAGGTGGTGGGGGAAAGGGAGCGAAGAAGGTGGGAGGGGATGGGATCCAGGGGGCAGGTAGTGGGGGGGAGGATAAAATGAGAGAGTGGACTTCCTCGCCGGTGGTGGGACGGAAGGAGTGGAGGGGAAGGTGGTTGGGGGGGGAGGACAGAAGAGTGGGAGGGGTGGAAGAGAGAGTGGAGGAGGAGATTTCAAGTTGGATGGCCTCGATTTTAGAGGAGAAGAAGGAGGCGAAATCAGAGGCAGTCAGGGAGAAGGGGGTGGGGGGGAGGGGAGGGGGCCAAGAGAGTGCTGAAGGTGGCAAAAAGGCGGCGGGGGTTAGAGGACTGGGAAGAGATGAGGGATTTAAAGAAAGATTGTTTAGCGAGTGAGAGGGCAGAGCTGTAGGATGAAAGGATGAATTTAAAGTGGAGGAAGTCAGCCAGGGAGCGGGATTTTCTCCAGTGACGTTCGGCGGAACGGGAGCATTTTTGGAGGAAGCGGGTAAATTTGGAGTGCCAGGGTTGGGGTTTGGAGCAGCGGGGGTGGACGGAGTGGGCAGGGGCAACCGCGTCCAGAGCGGAGGTGAGGGTGTGATTGTAGAGGGAGACCGCCTGGTTGGGGCAGGCCTGGGAGGAAAGGGGAGAAAGGAGGGTATCGAGAGAGGAGGACAGAGAGGCAGGGTCAAGAGCATCGAGGTTGCGTATGGACAGAGTAGGTTTGGGCAGGGGGAGGGGAGCAGGAGAAGAGGAGAGAGAGAAGGAGAGAAGATGGTGGTCGGATAGAGGAAAGGGAGAGATGGAGAAGTCTGAGAGATTACATAGGTAGGAGAAGACAAGATCAAGGGAGTGACCAAGGCAGTGGGTAGAGGAGGAGGTCCATTGGGTGAGACCAAGGGAGGAAGAGAGGGTGAGCAGTTTGCTGGAAGCAGGGTAGGTGGGGTTGTCGATGGGGATATTAAAGTCACCGAGAATGATCGAGGGGAGATCGGAGGAGAGGTAGTGAGGAAGCCAGCTAGCAAAGTTGTCAAGGAAGAGGGAGGTGGGGCCAGGGGGGCGGTAGATGACAGTGACGCGGAGATGGATGGGGTAGAAGAGGCGGATGGAGTGAGCTTCAAAAGAGGAGAAGGAGAGGGAGGGTTCAGGGGGAATGACACGAAAAGTACAGGTGGAGGAGAGGAGGAGGCCAACTCCACCGCCAGGGCGGGCACCAGGCCTGGCGGAGTGGGTGAAGGAGAGGCCACCATAGGAGAGGGCAGCGGGGGAAGTAGTATCAGAATCGGAGAGCCAGGTTTCAGTAACGACAAGAAGGTTAAAGGAGTTGGATAGAAAGAGGTCGTGGATAGCAGTCAGCTTGTTGCGGACGGATCTGGCATTCCAGAGGGCACAGAAGAAAGGGGGAGAGGAGAGGGGGGAAATGGGGATGAGGTTAGCAAGATGAGCAGCGCGCGGGGGATGGCGGGGAGGAACGGGAGAGGTAGGGCGGGGGGAGAGTATGGGTATGGAGTGAGAGCGGGGAGGCATAGTAGGGAGAGAGAGTAACAAAACAGTGAGATAGTGGGGACAGTGAAAAACAGGTAAGAACAAAGGCAGGAAGACAATGAAAAGGTGGAAGATAATAACGAATTAGGGCGTGGAGGGCATGGAACAACAGTACAGTGAGATAATAAGGACAATGAAGACAGGTAAGAATGATAGCAGAACAGTAAGATAGTAAGGACAGCGGATAACAGGTAAGAATAAGCAGGGAGACAATAGCAAGATGGAGGACAATAACCAATTAGGGCATGGAAGGCAAAGAATAATAGAAGGAGAGGTAATAAGGACAATGGAAATAGGCAAGAATAATAACAGGTAAAACTAGTTGCTGGTAAATATAAAATCAGGAAAAACAAGATAAAGGCATATAAATAGTAGAAAAATAACAGGTAAAAAGTAGAAACTTGTAAATGTACCATCAGGAAAAACAAAATAATGGCATATAAAATAATGTTTTATATGCAGTTGATGCAGTTAAGCCAGGGATTCAGCAGGAGAAGGGTTAACTGACAAGTCGGGTCGATACACAGTAGATCAGTTGATGCAGGTAAGCCAGGGATTCAGCAGGAGAAGGGTTAATTGACAAGCCGGGTCGGTACACAGTAGATCAGTTGATGCAGATAAGCCAGAGATTCAGCAGGAGAAGGGTTAATTGACAAGCCGGGTCGGTACACAGTAGATCAGTTGATGCAGATAAGCCAGGGATTCAGCAGGAGAAGGGTTAATTGACAAGCCGGGTCGGTACACAGTAGATCAGTTGATACAGATAAGCCAGGGACTCAGCAGGAGAAGGGTTAATTGACAAGCCGGGTCGGTACACAGTAGATCAGTTGATGTAGATAAGCCAGGGATACAGCAGGAGAAGGGTTAACTGACAAGCCGGGTCGGTACACAATAGATCAGTTGGTGCAGATAAGCCAGGGATTCAGCAGAAGGGTTAATTGACAAGCCGGGTCGGTACACAGTAGATCAGTTGATACAGATAAGCCAGGGACTCAGCAGGAGAAGGGTTAATTGACAAGCCGGGTCGGTACACAGTAGATCAGTTGATGTAGATAAGCCAGGGATTCAGCAGGAGAAGGGTTAACTGAAAAGCCGGGTCGGTACACAGTAGATAAGTTGATACAGATAAGCCAGGGACTCAGCAGGAGAAGGGTTAATTGACAAGCTGGGTCGGTACACAGTAGATCAGTTGATGTAGATAAGCCAGGGATTCAGCAGGAGAAGGGTTAATTGACAAGCCGGGTCGGTACACAGTAGATCAGTTGATGTAGATAAGCCAGGGATTCAGCAGGAGAAGGGTTAACTGACAAGCCGGGTCGGTACACAATAGATCAGTTGATACAGATAAGACAGGGATTCAGCAGGAAAAGGGTTAATTGACAAGCCGGGTCGGTACACAGTAGATCAGTTGATGTAGATAAGCCAGGGATTCAGCAGGAGAAGGGTTAACTGAAAAGCCGGGTCGGTACACAGTAGATCAGTTGATACAGATAAGCCAGGGACTCAGCAGGAGAAGGGTTAATTGACAAGCCGGGTCGGTACACAGTAGATCAGTTGATACAGATAAGCCAGGGACTCAGCAGGAGAAGGGTTAATTGACAAGCCGGGTCGGTACACAGTAGATCAGTTGATACAGATAAGCCAGGGACTCAGCAGGAGAAGGGTTAATTGACAAGCCGGGTCGGTACACAGTAGATCAGTTGATACAGATAAGCCAGGGATAGATGGTATGGCCTTGACTTTGGAGTGATGATGACACTCCTTTGTACCCCCACAATAATTTCCCACTGTCTTCACAAGTTTTTAGATGTTTTATAATTGTGGACAGATAATTGTGTGGGAGGAAAGACACAGAGCTGATCTAACATGCAGCCTTCTCCAACTGCCGCCCGCCAACATCAGTGTATGTTTCAATGACAGAGAAATATAGTGAAACAGATCATGTTTTTGTAATGCTTGAAGGTCCATGTCAAGGACAAAAAACATCAAAATACTCACAAGAAAGGTGGATCTGACAAGTAGTAGTAAATGCCTATAAGAAAAAACGAACTGGAGGTGCCAAAAGTGAGGAGAAAAGACAGACCATGGAAAGAAGAGTCATATTATACACCTTCATCATCATCAACATTTATTTGTATAGCGCCAGCAAATTTCATAGAGCTTTACAATTCTGGGGTGTCAACCTTGTTTACCCAGTTGAATAAGGAAAAACCAACCAGTAAGGGTTGCCATGGAGTATTTAGAGGGAAATAACTTATCAGTGATTATAGTTCCCTTATTTATGTTATATATTATAGGGGATTAAATATCCTTTCTGAAGCATCTTAAAGCAGAGGTTCACAACTGATATGTCACTATATAATTTACAATACACTGAAATGCCCTCCAAACAGCCGCATACTATAATGGATTTATGTATGCTGATTAAACAGCATAAAGTTAATCATTCCTAATTTATTTATTTTATTATTAGTGTTACTGCTTTATTCCATTCAACCATTAGCTAGGTACACACCACTTGATAACAGAAGAGATTTCCTCCCTTCATGACTAGACCATATTTCACTTTTTGGGATGCATCCGTTTAGATGGTAATATCTACTTTATTTACTAGTTTACCAAAATTTGTTTTATAAAGGTTTATTCCCATGGGGAGATAAGGCTTTATTTGTGTGGTAAATTGGAATAAAAAATTTATTTTATAAGCATACTTAGGGTAAAGCAGGTAATAATAGGGAAAAATACAGTCTTCTATGTTCTCATGGTTAATGTTCCCCAGACAATGAAGAAATTAGAGCTGTCTGAACACAGTATTAGGGGCATATTCAATTACAATTCCGGTCCGCGGGATCGCGCCGGGGTGGGCCGCGAACTTAATCCACGGTACCGCAATAAAGTGGATTTTCATTCGCACCCCATAGGGTTGTGTACAAAAATCTGCGTTATTGCTGTACCGTATTACCGGCAATACTGCACACTTTCCACGGTAATTGTAAATGAATATACCCCTTAGTGTCAAAAAACTGCAATAATTACAAAATTATAGTGGAAATATTTTTTAACATCTATTCATAAAGAAGAATGTATTGCAGTCACAAAAAAGGTGATGGTGATTGAGTTTGAAGCACTGGCCTGCTCCCCATTGTCAAATGCTGTTTGGGAAGGGAGAGTGCTGAATTTTGGAGGGGTGGTTGACCCATTCACTTTAATTAGGTTCCAGTGTGTGCACTACATGTAGAAACCCCATTGCAATGAATGGAGCTCCCCAACATTGTTATGGATAGCTAGGGGATAGGTAGAAAAAATTGAGATAATGAAGAATTGTTTGTGAGGTTGGGGCAACATGTTTTTTTTCTGAGTTTTACATTTTATTGCATAAGTGCATGAAATATATCTGTATCACGCAGGTTTTTATGGGCTGGGAAAGAAATTGGATGGGTGGCAGAGACAGTTCTTAAGTTTTTAATCTTGATTCCCTTTGTTTATATTTCATTGTCATTTACTTTATTAATATTTTTAAATTGTTTATTTAAATTAAAAAAGTTTTAGAGCAGATCATGTTTATCCTGCCCTAGTGTGGCCAGTCTCTTTTGAAGAAAGATGCCATTGCTGCGGGACCTACCTTTGTCAGTTGTCTCCTTTGGTGATTCTGCTGCCTCCCTCAAAGTGGATAGGGTTCAACTGTCCTGAATTACCATGAGAGGTCTTATGCATATTGAAATTAAAAACCTTTAGAATCAGAATAGGAAGGAAGTTCAGTAAAGATAAAGGCAAAGGACAGTTATGGTTCATGTCTCGTGCCTCCGCTTTCCACTTCTAGTGTTGCCACTGTACTGCTCCATCTGTACCTGCGCAGAAATGCCAGTCTCTACTGCTTCATTATTGGCAGTTGATAATGCAGCTGCCTTAAAATAGCTGCACATACTTTTCTTGTAGCAGCTACAATTGTTTTCTGCTACCTTATTTGACAATTTTCCCCACACCTCTTTGGGTAGAGCCAAATTTACCTTTTGTTTCATATCATTGTATGTAATTTGTTTGTGTCATGATCTCTTCAATGTGCAGCGTTGCATAAAATAAAAGATAAAAATAATAATTTTCACAGGATACTGGGAAGACCTTGCTGTCCAACATAAGCTTGGACATAGGCCTATTATAGAGATTTATTAATGATATCATCTGCACTGAAGAGGAGATAGATACAATGATCTAGTCCTCACCACCAATATCAGTAATATTGCAATTAGTCTTTTAAATGCAAAGATACAGGTGCATAATGATAAATTAAATATCTCAATTTATTATAAAAAGGTGCATAGTAATTGTTTCATACTTTTGTCATGCTGCTACTAAATGTACTTAACAATAAATTTAGATCTGTAAAATAGAAACATTGAATTTGGCAGCAGAAAATGATCATCTAGTCAGCCCCTTTTGTGTAATTTGTTCCTTAATATTTTCCAAGTCTGAAGAATAACAATATGCATTCTTGACTCCTTTAACTGCATGAATTCCCATCATAACCTCTGGCAGGGCCATTTTCCTGTAAAAAAAAAGTCATTATGTTACCTTTCATTCCTCCAATCTCAAAGTCTGTCAGATTGTTGTAAAAATCCTCTTATGTTTAAAAATAGATCCTCCTTGAATATGTAACTGTATGAATAGCTCCACCTTTCTTCAAGAAGCTGATCATTATATAAAAATCAATGATGCTTCAATCAAGATAGAACAAAAAGAAAATTCTATTTTATAGAAAAAGAAATATCACATAACCACAAAACTAATATAAAATTATAACTTAATATAATTAAAGCTATACAAAAATAGAGTCCATTATTGATGAACATCTACAGGGATTTTAAAAGATGATACAATCTTTTCTGAAATTGAAAGAACTAGATACAGTGGTAAAAGTGGGGTGTATATGGTGATATGCCATACCGCCAATTCTCCTACAGCCTTCATTGTAAAACTATCAAGTTCCATTCACTTACATTCCCATTACATTTTTCAAAACGCCACTTTTATGTCATCACAACGCTCATGAGTTAAGATTTTGCCTTTTCTCACCATGCTGTTAGCGCAAGAATTTATTAAATTGTGTTGGCTGTAGTATAACTTGTGGCCGCTTTTTAATACACAATGCAAAATGCACAAAAGAGCTGTTAAGTGCGTATTGTCGCTAACCAATAACGATTGTCGAACCTCGATTTGTGTTTCCAAAGCACAAAGATTTATTCTCAAATAGTAGCAGAATAATTCAAGCGAAATAATAATAATAAGTACAGCCGTTACTTATCGCAGGCGCTCTGGATCCAGTGTGCAGTCATTCAATCCTGAAGTCTGGGGACAAGATGTCTGAACACTAGGGGGTAAATGTATCAATCTGCGGGTTCTTCAACACCCGCGTGTTCAGCTTCTTCCGCGATTAAATTTCAAGCGGCGCTGCATTGTAAAGGGTTAACTTCCCTTTACAATGCAGCGCCGCTTGAAATTTAATCGCGGAAGAGGCTGAACACGCGGGTGTTGAAGAACCCGCAGATTGATACATTTACCCCTAGATGTGAAGCTGCTGCTTATATGCACACAGGAATACTGTAATACAATGAAGATGGTATAGCTTGCTTCTATTGGTCCAGGTTGCAGGAAGGTCCAAGGGGTTGTCAATCATTGGCTAGTTCATCCTAAAGAATCCAAAGGAGGGAATCATCTCTCCAGGCGGTATGCTCTGCTCTTCCCACCAAGATTCCTTAGTCTTAAGTAGTTCATAATTCCCTATCATTCATAACTTGTGTATGCACTCTGCGATTCCTTCGCAGAGTGAACCAAACAGTAGCAAATGTTAAGAGGTTTATTATGATACCACACATGGTATGATTCCTTCAACCTGTTCCATATATTTCACTAATGTGCATATAACTTATATTATAACACATAAATACTACTATATTTCGACATAACTGACTATGTGCTGCAACTACCATTAATGTGTACTATTTTACAAGTATGCGTGTTTGTGCGAATGTATGGTAAAAGACCAAATACTGTTGCTGCCACGTGTTGTAGCTGCGTACGCCCTTCCACGCCGTAGCGTGCCCTTGTACGTTGAAGCGTACCGTACGCATCTTTTCAGACAAAGACAACCAAGTTTGCTCGATTTTAATTGAAATGACTTTATCCAATTTGCTGACTTCGACAGAGCAGACAGAGGGGCCTTAGGAGGGTTCACTGGCATTGCCGGTTCCTCCCACAGGATTTCTCATAAGTGCCCAATAATGCCGTGTTCCACCCCTGGATCCCACAGTCATAATGACCAGCTTGGCATTGTGGGACTGGAGCCTCTGTGGGTTGATGGGGCACAAAAAATGGTTAACGGGTAAAATAAAACATTTAGATATAACAAAACACCATTGTTGTTCACTTTATTCTAAAATAAACTTTCCGTACCGTACGCATCTTTTCAGACAAAGACAACCAAGTTTGCTCGATTTTAATTGAAATGACTCTATCCAATTTGCTGACTTCGACAGCTCCACCCTTTGATAGTGTAATAAACTATCACCCAATCACCATTTCAAGTACAGGATTATACAATACTTCTTCACAGACCATGATCTCGGTATCTGGTACCACCCTTTCAGTCTCTTTCTCAGTGTTACTCCTAGGAGACCATTTTCCACATTTCAACACAGTAGGAACACATTTGACACAAAAACCAATCGCTAAGATGACATAAGGAGAAGGAGCTTACCTACACTAGCAACCATTTCCTGCACCCACCTCCCCAGACCGGAGAACCATTTCACAGGGTTCAACCACGAGAACCAACCTTCCACCCTTTCCCCGACCTCATATAACGAAGAATTATGGTTCCTTCGAAATTCCCATTTCATCCATCCAGAATTTCATCCATCTTCCGGTCTATAACCTCCTTAGGGTCATCCGTATTATTGGTGATGTACGTGCAACATTTGACACCGAACTGGGTGGCCAGTGTAACACAGTATCCACCAGTAATAGAGGTGAGATAATTTAGTACCAGTCTATGTTGCACCAACTCCCTCTTGTACGCTTGTAGCTCCCTTGCAGTATACCTGAAAGTGTCATCATACATCTCAGTGATATTATCTATTAATTTAGCTAGGTCTTGGATATATTTAAAGTTTAATGTTCCCTGAGCGGTCCTGGTGAGATCTAGAGCAACCATAACTTGAAACCCAACGGTCTCACTAATCAATTTTGTAGCTATGGGCTCCTCACCAGGAATCATATTTCTCTTGCCACGGTATTCATACTGTGTGTGTAAGTATGGTGGTGATGTAGTCTTGTGAATACCAACCGTTTCTTCATGAGTAATAGTCATGATTTCAGGAACCAGTTTAGCTAAGAAGCACAAGCCCTTGGAACTCGGAGTCACCCAGGAATAAGCTTTCCTTCCACAAACAAAATACACATCATCAGGGAGAACATAAGGAACAGTATGCCCATTAATTATCTCACACAGAGTTTTGATAAAACTACCCATGCCCAGTGTCTTCATTTGCTCGAGACACGTGTCCGCATGGATGACATTCTTACAATTATCTATAGAGACTTTTCCAATGGATACCTTCTTATGTTTGGTTATCCATCAACATTCCTGCCTATTGGTGACCTTGTGAGTCTCCCTCTAAAATGAGTGTGGCGAGCCATTGTCTGATCTGATGGGTCAGCTTCCCAATTCTCCAGACGTTTTGCATGAGAGATATTTAGACACAGCAAAGATCTGTCTATGGAGTATTGTCGAAGCGTCAGACTAGGGGACCTAGTGTTATTGTACCTCCCGTCTATGGGCCTCCCACCCCTCAATTCGTGTACTTTGGATATGTTTAGAGGGAATGGCACTAGTCCTATATTATGCTGCCCTTGCGGCACGTGAGAGCACACCCAACACTCGGTTTGGTTTAGCACCTTACCCACCAGGGAGTGATAATCCTCCAAAGGATGCCCGCTCATATTCAGAGTACCGGGGGACTGGCATCGTTGGATGCATCTCTCTTCAACTAGGGAGTCACAGAACTTGCAGATACAATACTCATCAGACAATAGCCCCTCACACTGCCTCCGAGTTCCTGAGCTAGCAGACCTTTTCATAACCCCCGGACCAAGCTTGATAATGGGCTGCTCTGAGTATTCTAATAACTTTTCCTCTGCCTCCATCTCATCCGCATCACTACCAGAACCCTCCTCCGTCCTTTATCCTCCTTCACAAAAATAGAATGTCCTAGAAAGAGTAAAAACAAGGAAAATCCTGGAACAGAAGAAAAACAAAAACCGCCACTCCATCGCTGGAAAGATAGTTCTGGGGCAACGTCTCTGGTTCAGGTGTCTCGACTGCAGGCTTTAGGTCTCCCGGAACAGACTCACAAGTGACAGATCTATGTCGTCGGTCTCAGTTTTATCTTGCACCTTCTCTGGATTATGGACTCTCCTGCAGTGGGTGGAATGGACCCAAGTGTCTCTCTCTGCAACATTCAGTGATGTAGTACTGGTCAGCAGCACTTGGTACGGGCCTTCCCAACGGTCTGTTAAACAACCTGAACGTAAGAAATTGCGGATCATAACATAGTCTCCAGGTACAACACCATGACAGTTCGTTTCTGGCATACCAGGTGACAGCATTTTTAGTTTTTGTTGTTGTTGCTTTAGCTGTCTACTCATTCTTATAAGATATTGTACAGTCACTTCATTATTACACTTCAAGTCGTCTTGTGGACTCACGATCAAATGAGGTTGTCGTCCGAACAGTATCTCAAAGGTGGACAGATTAAGAGGAGGTCTAGGAGTGGTCCGAATGCTATGGAAGACCAATGGCAAAGCCTCAGGCCATGCCAACCCAGTTTAAGCCATTACCTTACCAAGCTTGTTCTTTATAGTACCATTTACTCTCTCCACCTTACCACTGGCTTGTGGTCGGTAAGGGGTGTGAAGTCTGCTACCGATCCCCATGAGTTTACACATATTTTGGAAGATATCACCAGTAAAGTGGGTACCCCTATCACTTTCAATGATTCTAGGGATACCGAACTTACATACAAAGTCTTGTACAATTTTCTTTGCAGTGAACACAGCAGTATTAGTGGCTGCCGGATATGCTTCTACCCAACCGGAAAACACATCAATACACACTAACACATACTTTAGATTCCTGCACGGTGGTAATTGGATATAGTCAATTTGTATTACCTGGAAAGGTCCGTCTGTAGGAGGGATGTGGGATGGCTCAGTTGGAATAGTTTTCCCAACATTTTTCCTCAAACAAGTAAGACATGACATTGCTTTCTTACCAGGCTGAGAGGAAAATCCGGGAGCACCAGTATGCTCTCACCAGTTTGCATATACCTTCTTTACCTAGGTGAGTCAGACCGTGTGCTGCTTCAGCCAGGCTTGGATAGTATGTTCGGGGAGCTACAGGCTTACCTTGTCTATCCCTCCAGAGTCCTGAGGACTCTTGACCACATCCCTTCGCCTTCCAGACCGCCTTTTCCTGCAGGGAACACAAATCTTGCATTTCAATTAATTTCTGCATGTCTAATGTCTGAAAAACCATAATACTGTCGGTCGATACAGTCATAGGTTGCCCTGCTGCCCATTTAGCAGCTTCGTCCGCCCTGTTATTGCCCAGTGACACTGGGTCTTCTTCAAAGGTATGGGCTTTGCACTTTATGACGGCTACTGTTCTGGGTAACTGTATCGCTGTCAGAAGTCCTTTTATGTGTTGTGAGTGTGCCACTGGCGTACCTGCTGCTGTCGTAAAGTTTCTAAGACGCCAAAGGGCCCCAAAATCGTGCACTACCCCAAAGGCGTACCTAGAGTCAGTATATATATTGGCTGATTTACCCTCTGCCAACTCACACGCTCTCCCTAATGCTACTAGTTCCGCCACCTGGGCTGAGTGAGGTGGACCAAGGGGTTCAGCTTCTACCACATCCTGATCGTCTACAACAGCGCAACCAGTACATAGCTCTCCCGTCTCTGTCTGTCTATGACAACTCCCGTCTGTATAAAGCGTAAAATCTACATTTTCTAAGGGGGTGTCACGTATGTCGGGCCTTGCAGTAAAGGTCTGATTCAGGTGTTCCATACAGTCATGCGTGTCAGTATTCTTGCCTAACTCATCATCAACCAGGGTCTCCTCACCTCCCACCCTTTGTGTCTCTAGAGACACATATGGAAGGTATGTAGCTGGATTTAAGGTGCTACATCGTTTGATGGTGATGTTTGAGGGTGCCATCAGGGCTAGTTCCCACTTTGTGAATCTAGCTGAAGAAACATGTCTGGTTTTGGCTGAGTTTAACAGAGCTGATACAGCATGGGGTGTATAGACAGTTGAATTATGTCCTAATACTACGTCCTCGCTCTTACTTACCAGAAGAGCAGTTGCTGCTACACTTCTGAGACATGTTGGGAGTGATCTTGCCACATTGTCCAATTGTGCACTGTAGTATGCTACCAGTCCGCTAGCGTCACCATGTTTCTGTGCGAGGACACCTGCTGCACAACCATCAGCTTCCATACAGTATAGTTCAAAAGGTTTTTCATAATCAGGTATTCCCAATGTAGCTGCTCTAGTCAGACTATCTTTAAGATTAAAGAACGCTTGCTCTGACTCTTCTGTGTGTACGACACGTTCTGGTTTTGACGAAGAGACTAGCTCCTGCAATGGTAATGCCAGAATAGAAAAACCTGGGATCCAGGATCTACAGTATCCACACATCCCCAGGAAAGTACAAATCTGCTTCTGGCTCTGCGGCAGAGTCATGTGTTGTATGGCCTCAATCCTGTCGGTTGTCAAGTGTCTTAGCCCCTTAGTGAGGCAGTGTCCTAAGTATTTGACCTTAGTCTGACATGGCTGTAATTTGTCCTTTGCCACCTTGTGCCCTGTTTGTGAGAGATGGAGCAACAACAATTTAGTATCATGTAAACATGACATAAAAGAATCAGAGCACAGCAACAAATCGTCCACATATTGAATTAGAACAGACCCATTGTGGGGTTGAAAGGATTGCAAACAGTCATGTAAGGCTTGGGAGAAAATACTGGGGCTGTCAATGAACCCCTGGGGCAGTCTGGTCCATGTGTATTGCACTCCCCTGTAGGAGAATGCAAAAAGGTATTGGCAGTCAGGGTGAAGAGGGACTAAGAAGAAAGCAGAACATAGATCAATGACAGTAAAGTGACTAGCAGACGGTGGAATCTGCATGAGGATGACAGCTGGATTCGGCACAACGGGGAATTGGCTCTCAACAACTTTATTAATTCCCCTTAAGTCCTGGACTAATCTATAGCCCCTCCCCCCACTCTTCTTCACAGGGAAAATGGGACTATTTGCTGTACTGGCTGTACAAATTAAAATCCCTTGTTGTAATAGCCTTTCAATAAAAGGATATACCCCTAGTTCCACCTCCGGTTTTAATGGATACTGTGGGATTTTTGGAGCTATCCTACCACTTTTTAGATTGACCATGACAGGGGCTACGTTTGCCATCAGTCCAGTGTCCTGTCCATCTCTGGTCCATAGTGAACCTGGTATTTCCAGCAGCATCCCCTTTACTTGAGATGGACTTTGTTCTATAACAGAAGAGTGTAACATTAACCTTTGAGGGGTGTCCAATATATCCTGTACCTCATGTGCGACCTTCTCCGGTATATCTAAGAACACACCATCAGAAGTACAGTATATGACACATCCCATTTTACATAACATGTCTCTTCCCAGCAAGTTAGTAGGAGCCGTTGCAGCCAAGAGAAACGAATGCTTGGTATGCAGGGGCCCGATAGTAACTTCAGCAGGTTTAGTTAGTGGATAATGCAACACTTTTCCCATTACCCCCATGGCTGGAACGGTTTTACTGGTCACCTGTAGATTGAAAGAAGAGGTTATCACAGATCGGGCCGCCCCTGTATCTACAAGAAAGGTTTGTTTCCTACCAGCTATGTCAACTATCATTGTTGGTTCTGCTCTCTGACTCTCAGTTAACCTCACTGGCTGTAGATTACAGGTATGACCTGACCCCTAGCGCTGACTATCATTTTCCCGCTCAATATTTGCTGCTATAACATGCGCAGGTAACTGTGTGTTCTCTTGCCTATGTGTGTTTCTCCGTGGAGGATACCTATATGATTCCTTATCCATATGTGTATCCTGTCTTGCTTTTTTTACAATCTCTTGCGAAATTGCTTTCTTCGTTACACTTGAAACATCTGATTATTCTATATTTCTTGTTATGTGGGTTGTATGCTGGTGGTCGTGTATGCATCCCCTCTAGAGTCTGTATACTTACCGTCATTAACCTATTACTTTTCTCTTCCTTTTTTCTAAAAAGGTTTTTGTCATGCTCCACAGCAGACTCCCTAAGAGAATCTACTGTGATGCTTCTCCAATTAGGTAATGTGGTTTGTACTCTCGTCTTTAAATTTTCTCTAAGGCCAACCATTAATACTCCTACAGCTACCTCTCTGTGATGTGGGTCCTCACCTATGGTGGATATCCCAGTAAACCGTGTTATCGCTGCTATAGCTCTAGCAAAGTAATCTGAGGCTATTTCACTATCCTTTTGTTTTATGGTGAAAATCTTACTCCAATTTACTACTACTGGAAAATAGATGGCTAAGGCTAATTTGTTCTATATTTTCTTGGTTAATCTCATCAGTCAAGGTGTCATCTTCGTCCAACAAACAATCTCTAATAAATTTTTGTATGTCAGTATGGGGAGGAAGACACGCCCTCAACACTACACGCCAATCCTTATTGGTTGGTTCGTGTGCATTTCCTAAGTCTTTAACAAATTTCTGACACTTTGCCAACTCTTTTCTAGGATCTGGGAATTCAGTCATAATGGAACGTAACTCTGATCTAGTCCAAGGACAATGCATTGTAACATTTCTTAAAGGAACTACACCATCCTTATCCTTATCCGGTTTCCCATTGGGAACTGATATTGTGCGGACTGGGTACGCACCCACTGGTTCACTGGTTTCAGAAATCACTACCGGATCTGCTGTTTCAAGATTTAGAACGCTATCACTCCTAGTGATCACACTACTCTCACCTATCTCAGCCATTGCTTCTTTCCCATACTTACGCTGAACCTCTAGTATATTAACAACATGAGCAATGGCCAAAATCACAGTAGGTTCATCTTCATCTTCTGATACATTTGTTTTAAACTGGCTTAAAACAGGATACAACTTAGCAATTTCTCTTTTTCTAGTTTTAATAACGGCTGTACTTACCCCTTCCGCTACATAAGGTGGCGGGGGCGCGCTTGCGCTGAGTTCGCCACGCTTCTCAACGGTTATTTCTGCCCTGCGCGCGCTTTTCACCATGCCTACTTCCGCTGTGCATTCGCTGCTCTGCCACGTGTTACCTTCCATTTGCCACAATTTTAAACAATCATTATGTTTATTCCTCACTTTTGTTGACTTAATCAACCATACTTTATCTTTTACAGTATTTAGTACCTCTGCATTAAAACTCCCTATTGTTGGGAAAGGCCTATCACGATCTTTGGTCATCTTGACCCACGTGTCACAATACACAGTTGCGTATGCGCCATATTTCTTTCACATGAGAAACCTCGCTGAACCAATAGGCCCTTCCTTAGGCAGTACACTGGCCATCTCTAACGTATGCTTAGCACCCATGTTGAACAATACCTTCTACACGGAACACAGACACACCGCAATGCTCTGTTCCTTCCGGCCAACAATACCCTTTTATGTGGAACACAGACACACCGCAATGCTCTGTTCTTTCCATCCAACAATTTCAACCCTGTTGCTACAATCACCGCTAGAGATCTCTAATGCCCGGTGGACGTATTTCCGCTAGCTGCATCCACTAGCTTTCTCTTGTTCTGAACAAGAATCCCTCACACAGAAATAGTTCCTCGATAGCCCGGCTATCTCAAATTTCTGTTGAGTTTATTATAACTGGTAGCACCAAGTCGATACAATCAACCAGACTTTCCAATATAATTCCTTCACGCACTTCCAATTTTACCCTCGCGGTTGTGTTTACCTTGCGGTTAGATCGCACCGCCTACTAATACTAATTATCAGTAAACCTTGCGATCTATTGGTGGCGATTCGCGAAAACCCGGTTTTCGCACTCGGTATACCTGCCCTGTATACCGGCCTTCAGTTGGGCAACCTGCCTCGTCAGACAGCAACTGAGCACAATGAATAATAAACAGTGTATCTACGTTACAAAATCACACACTATACACCTTTTCTGCGCAGAAAATCAAAAGTTCCCAACAATAGTAATAATGTCTCAGAGGCTTTCACAAGTAATTATACGATGCACATATAATAACTATCAAAACAATTGTTTAACCACATGGCAAATCTACCGGAAGTTCGCGTACGCACAGCAGGAAATACACATCCGCTAAGCAATGCAATACAGTTAAAACGCACAATGACAGTAAAAGAAACAGTTTTCTCTTTTGTCCCTAGGTTCTAGTTAGCGTGCCCTAGACAATGCAAAATGGACATTCGGTTTCACAACACAGAGTAAAATTCAGGTTTTGAACACATTGCGTTCTTACCCGTATATGACGCGTCTCCACCCTTTGTTGAGGAACCGAAATCCGTTGGTCTTGCTTATCGTCTGGCAACGAAACCTCCAAAGCTGACGTGCCCCCAAATTGTTAAGTGCGTATTGTCGCTAACCAATAACGATTGTCGAACCTCAATTTGTGTTTCCAAAGCACAAAGATTTATTCTCAAATAGTAGCAGAATAATTCAAGCGAAATAATAATAATAAGTACAGCCGTTACTTATCGCAGGCACTCTGGATCCAGTGTGCAGTCATTCAATCCTGAAGTCTAGGGACAAGATGTCTGAACACTAGATGTGAAGCTGCTGCTTATATGCACACAGGAATACAGTAATACAATGAAGATGGTATAGCTTGCTTCTATTGGTCCAGGTTTCAGGAAGGTCCAAGGGGTTGTCAATCATTGGATAGTTCATCCTAAAGAATCCAAAGGAGGGAATCATCTCTCCAGGGGGTATGCTCTGCTCTTCCCGCCAAAATTCCTTAGTCTTAATTAGTTCATAATTCCCTATTATTCATAACTTGTGTATGCTCTCTGCGATTTCTTCGCAGAGTAAACCAAACAGTAGCAAATGTTAAGAGGTTTATTATGATACCACACATAGTATGATTCCTTCAACCTGTTCCGTATATTTCACTAATATGCATGTAACTTTAATATAACACATAAATACTACTATATTTCGACATAACCGACTATGTGTTGCAACTACCATTAATGTGTACTATTTTACAAGTATGCGTGTTTGTGCGAATGTATGGTAAAAGACCAAATACTGTTGCTGCCACGTGTTGTAGCTGCGTACGCCCTTCCACGCCGTAGCGTGCTCTTTTACGTCGTAGCGTACCGTACGCATCTTTTCAGACAAAGACAACCAAGTTTGCTCGATTTTAATTGAAATGACTTTATCCAATTTGCTGATTTCGACAGGGCAGACAGAGGGGCCTTAGGAGGGTTCACTGGCATTGCCGGTTCCTCCCACAGGATTTCTCATAAGTGCCCAATAATGCCGTGTTCCACCCCTGGATCCCACAGTCATAATGACCAGCTTGGCATTGTGGGACTGGAGCCTCTGTGGGTTGGGAGGGGCACAAAAAATGGTTAATGGGTAAAATAAAACATTTAGATATAACAAAACACCATTGTTGTTCACTTTATTCTAAAATAAACTTTCCTCTGACTCATAGAATTTAATAGAATTCCAATTGAAAGTTGTATTTCAGTGGGAAATAAAAAACAAACAAAGCATAAAGTACAACACAACTGTTCTCTTAGACACATGGTGCTAAATATGTGTGCCCATGCAGTCGAGTAGTGTTTTTATGGGCAGCTTATGGAAGTCCTATTAGAGGCTTTTTTTTTTTTCTTTCATTTTTTTCTCTTGTTAGAATAAATTCAGTCACTCCTGTGCAATAGCGTGCAGTATTTTTTTTCCATTCAGGTGGGGGTTTCCTCCTCACTTAAATATGAATACTGAAAGAAGTAAAATGATAAGGTATACATCCACATAGACTGGAAGTATAATTATCAAAAATTGAGGTACACCCCCATCTCACAGCTTTTGTGTAGAAATACAGTACAAAATAATGAGCTAAGAAGAAAAAAGCAGGTTAAAATTAAAACCAAAAGAATGTATATGTATATTTTTACAGCCTCATATCCTAAAGTCCAAAAAAATTATACTTTAACGGGATAGTAAGGGGTTGTGACTGATTACTGTTCCATACTAAGATGAGAGAGAAAGACAGTGAGTGAATTGCGGAGCACTTATGGGAAATGACAAAAATAAAACTAAATAAAACTTTTATTTTATTGATTAAAATGATATCTGCAAATACTCTATTATGTGAAATATTAAAAGGTAAAGAGATGGTATTAATAAAGTTTAGAAAAGTTAAAATTGTTGTCGTGAAGACCGACAGTATCCTAATGTATCCATATGTCAATAATCAGTACGCAGATAGAGATAATTATAATCCCTCACAATAAGTGTATATTCATAAGGTGCTCTATTTATGTCCTCATTAGATTGTATTTTGATTGCATTGCCCAAGATTAGGGAGAGAAACGGATTACTGCAAATAGCAAATGTAAGTGCCCCAGTGTCTGGGCACTCACAGTATATTTCTACCATTGCTGTATAGATCACTAATTTATTGAATTAAGGGAACTAAAGTTGCCGTAAAATACATTACAATGCGTAATGCAGAAGTTCACTGTTAATGTTAAACAGAGATGGAGTATGCACTTCATAATGGTTGTACTTTCAATAGTATTTTCCCATCATAGTGAATACAGGAGTAGAATCACTATAGTCAATCAGGGATTAGGGGATATTCAATGTGCCTGGAGTCACCGGAAAAACTGTATAAATGCTTAGTTTGATAGCCAGTACTAAGTAGGTGGGTAACAGTATAAAAAAAAATCACTCAAACATTGTCCTAAACACAGGAACACCATGAGGTGTTCTCGTCAAATATAGTATTACTTAAAGCAGATCAGTTGTTACATTGTGTCCAGTGTATGTTTTAGACATGGGTTATCAAAGGGCTTTCTCATGGCAGAGTAACAGACATGAATAGGAAAATTAGCATAGCATCATTGTTAATCTAAATAGAATACAGGAATATAATGGTTGTACCGCCAAGGTGTGAAAGTATCCCTATCTCGGCCTGTCTATAAAGGGACTGGACATAATTAAAATAAAGGACGGATACTGTAAAAAATATCTTAATAACGGGCCGACGTTCATTTTGCAAAGGCTTGCTCATGAACCAAACCAGGCAGCCTAACTTTCAGGGTTTTAAAAAACGAGCTAACTAATCAGTATAATGACTGGTTCATTGATGAAAGGGCTAGTAATTACTGTAGTGAGAGGCAAGCTTGGACTGCTGTTACATAGCAATGTTTGTGTATGTCAACTCCATTAATAGTGAGAATGCAGCGAATTGCCTCAAAATTAATTGTAAGGAGGATTGTGAAGTAGGATACGGTTGATAATATTATATCTCCAAAGATGTTAAATTCATACTGTATAGACATGTGACACAAATATATGTTCCCAGTGTTGAGGAGGGAAAGGGTATCATATTAGTATCATAGAATCTCAGTGGAGGACTTTAGTTGTTTCATGTTCCTAATACTAAGCTACAGTGACAATGTGCGATTAAGTATATGGAGAAAAAGTGTGAAAATATGAGATTAAGGTAAATTGTATTCCTTATACACAAACAGATCGTACTTCTTATATCCATTCATGGAGATGAAATCCTTAAAATGATGTTATTATAAAGGCAAAAAGAGTTTGATTCAGATAAAAAATTAAAATTGTTGCTCTCACTAAGACTGTTGAGTGAGAGACAGAATAACATAAGTCTGGTTTCCCTTCTGAGGAGCTCATTCTCTGTCGCCCCTAGTACTTTGCTGGACTTTTTTCATTCCATAGGCTAATAAGCCTATGGAATGGAAAGTGTCTTGCAGCCGGTGTGAGGACTTTAAATTTTTACTGATCATATAGACCCAAAATGTTCCAATATTCCCTGTTTAAGCATCATATTGGGTTTTCCTGCATGGGCAGACCATACAGTAAATTACACCTTAAGTTTCACAAATAATAAAATCTGTTATCCTCTAAATATCATTAAATTTAGTTCTACACCTTCTCTATCCCCATGCACAATTTGGATCAGTTGTTCCTTCCCACTCTCTAATTACCTACCCTAGCAAATACACATTCATCCACATCTCTCACATGTCTTCATCATTTTACACTCTCTATTTAAACTCACTCTTTCTCCTATTCACTTTAACTAGACCCCTCTCCAAACTCTTCTTCTCTCTCCAGCATTCTGTTTCTCCCTCCCCTATTTTTATTTCCCCTTCACTACTTCTTTACACAAAATCTAATTTATTCCCTGCACCCACCAAAGTCTCTAGTCTACATAAGCAAAACATACCTCACACACACACAAATAATCCTCTCATGTCCTCTATCACACCCTGCTCATTCTCATGACTGCTAGTGACATCTCACCTAACCCTGGCCACATTAAATCCCCACTATCAGCTCCTTGTTCCTCCATTCTGACCCTTCTTTCTTTAGGAGTGATTGTTCCTGTCTCATAGGAACAGAAAAGGTTTCTATTCAAACCTTTTCTTTTTCAAAAATGAGAAATGTAGGAGGAGTTGTAATGTATATGGGGGGAAGGGGGGGTGCTGTTCTTATTTTATATATCAGGGATCCCAGATTTTATGAAACTTAGCAAGTGTATCAGGAGGTGGACTTTTTAAGCTGACACTCTATCCTCCCAGGAGAGTACTCCTTTCAAATGGAGGTGTTTGGTCTACTGGTGAAAATTGGGTTCAGGCGAAGGTCAACCTGATGGCCACTCTGCCATCTGTAGTGGACACGATAATGGCAGCAGAGCCAGGATTGAGGCTTCCACTAAGGCATTAAAATACGTGATAAATCAGGTGCAGAGGGCCAGGGCTAGTAATTACCACATATAAATAAACAAACGTTAGCCAGCCTAAAGCTTCAGATAATAATAATAGGGAAAGGCGGCTGTCAAAAAGGGGCTGCCACAGCCCCTCAAAAGTAAAAATCAAAAAAATCAAAGCTTATAGACAGCGCTCTAAATCCCCATGTAACTAATAAAAAATATAAAAATGGCCGAGTTCACAAATGGACATAAGCTGCAGTGTAATACATAGTAAAAATATTTATTATACAAAAAAACACAATAAATCTATTATTAGTAAGGTAAATACCAATAAAAGAAAAAAGTAAAACAGTATGAAAAACCAAACATATATCAGTATTAAAGGGAGCAATCAGTAAACAGGTCCTCTCCAGTGTTAGTATTCTAAAAAGAGCTATCAGTGTCAAAGCTTCTTTAGCACATATTTCCTTTCCATGAGAGTAAAGCTAAAGCCTCTCAATGCGCATATCCTTCCATTAGAGCTGACAATCCAACGTTTATCAGGAGTCTTGAGAGACACTAAATCAAATCTGCATACGGTACAAGGGAAAATAAATGTAAGAAAAAATTTCAGTTTACCCAGATCCTGGGATAGTAATTGGAAACAGTGTTTGCAGTTCTGTCCTCTCCATTGCAATCTCCACTGAGGCATTATCTTCTGTCTCAATGTCCGTTTCTGTATCCGGACCTTAATCATCTGGCTTTAATGGTGTTTTTTTGTTGAAGCTGGGATCTTAAGGGCTTTTCGGAAGTCGTTATCCACACCTTGTCGAAGGCAGGAAAGCTGGTGTCAGCTACAAATGATCACATATATTGTTTGGTGTGAATAAAGGGGTTTTTACACTTCTTATTTTTGGCTTTCTCATCTTCTTTCAAGTATTCAGGACACTCTTGACAGAGAACTATTAAGGTTCACATTTCAGCCCTGTCTATTTACTTTCCAAAAAAGATGGTTCCTTTTCCGGAGATGAAAAATTTCTTGCACCTTCCACCTCTGTATGTCCCACCAACAGCACCATGGGACCTGAAATAGGTTCTTTCTGTCCTCCAGCTTCCACCATTTGAGCCCTTGAAGACCTCGATCAATGGCTTTTGACATGGAAAATAACTTTCGTTCTTCATCTAGAAAGGGTCTCAAAGTTGTGAGTACTAACATGCAAATCTCCTTTTCTAATATTTCACGAAGATAGGGCATTTTGAGTACTCCTCCTTCATTCCAATCTAAACTTCTATCTGGTTTTCACCACTATTAAGTATTTGTTATCCTTTTTTAACAAAATCCTGATCTTCGAGTGATCACAACCATCTCACCTTACTGAATGTAGTCAGATCATTAAAAATGTATTTGGAGAGGACTACAGGTATTCATAGGACAGTCTTTCTTCTGGTTCCTTATAAATGTAGAAGAGGAAAACAGATTATCGAAAGGTGTATCAAGGCCACTTTTAATCAGGCTTATACAGGTTCCGGTAATCGGTGTCATGAACTTACCTGTTCCCCGCTCCGCTGCTCTGTCGGCGATGTCTGGCAGCTGTCATGTCTCCGGCGGGTCAGCGCTTTCTTCTGCTCGCGTCCCCGCACTTCCGGCTTCTCTCAGCGGCAGGTCATGTGACTCCTGGGCAGGGAATTCAAACTCTATATCTCCTCTGCTCTGACACACTATCTGTGTCAGAGCAACATGTTTCCTGCTTCTGGCTCCCTCTCCTGTGTTCCTGACCCCTGTGCTCCTGCCTCCTGTGTTCTCCTGCATTGTTCCAGATACCTGTGTACCGACCTGGCTGTGTTCTGGCAATCCTTTGGTGTCATCCCTGGCACTGTGTAATGGACCGATTCCTGTGTACCGAGCCGGCAGTGTTTCTGGCTATCTTCTGGACTCTCCCCTGGCACCACGTATTGGACCATCTCCTGTGTACCGACCCGGCTGTGTTCCCGACTATCCTTTGGTCTTATCCCCAGTACTTTGCATAGGACAGATACCGTGCACCGAACCGGCTTCCGTTCCAGACTACCATTCTCTGGAATCCAAGGTTAGTGTGCTTTATTTACTTGCACCCACCTGTCCTAATTCCTCCTGCCTATCCATCACATAGAACTTTCTCCTTACGTCAGTAGGCTAACCTGGGGGTCGCAACCTGCGGTTCTCCGGCAGCAAAACCCATCCTGCCTTGCGGTGGTTCTTAGTGAAGACCGGGAGGGCCGTTAGACTCCGCGCCCTAGGTAAGCCTGCGAAAATACTGACTAAGGTAACCTGAACTGTAACAATCTGGTTCCAGAGACAATTTCAGCTCACTTAGTGAATTCTTCCTAGGTGGCGTGGGATGATGCCTTGACCGAGCAGCTATGTTAAGAAGCAACTTAATCCTCTGTTCACACTTTTACTAGGTTTTACTGTATTCATATTTCTGCATACAAATAGGTTAGTTTTGGATGAAAGGTTGTACATTCAGCATTTTCTGAGCATACCCTCCCCTAGGGGCATCTTTGGAATGTCCTCATGGTAGCAGTGTCCTCCATATAGCAAGAAGGAGATGAGGATTTTTTTTACTAATTTTAGATCCATTTTTCCGCCTCCATATGGGTAGACATTGCGATCCCACCCATTATGCTCAGTGTTTCAGTTCTAAATATTGATTGGAATGTAAATTTGTTCTTTCTGTTCTCCTGTTTACCCTATACTATCAAATGTTTAAACCCTAAGTGCCCAGATCCTGCTTACCCAGCTCAGTCCCTTCGTAGCAGTATCGCCTAGATGAAAATGGATAAAAGGATTTAATGTGAGTACAATAATCCTCTTTTCCCATATTTGTGATTGGTTGGCATGTGGGAAACTGCTCCTGATTGGCTAGAGGTTTCCAGTGTGAGTGCTACATGTAGAAGCTCAAATGAAACTCCCCAACATTTTTATTTGTTTTCCCCCCCACATCAATAGCGATTCAATTAGTCAATTAGTCTCTATTGATGTGGCATCAAAGCTTCCAGGACTCCTCCACATTGCCAGCCAGTCACATTGTCACATATTTTTGTTATTCCTTCCCCAATGGACTGCAAGAGATTAAGAAAGAAGAAAAAAAAATATTTTATTCTAATTTAAATAAAACAGTAAACAAGGTTTTCAGAAGTGTTTTATTTAAAAAAAAAAAAAGAATTTTTTTTTGTTTGTATGTGTTTATTTGTTTTACTATTGTAATATAATGGTCGGGGGTTTTACCTGCT
Source organism: Mixophyes fleayi (assembly GCF_038048845.1). Classification (NCBI taxonomy): domain Eukaryota; kingdom Metazoa; phylum Chordata; class Amphibia; order Anura; family Limnodynastidae; genus Mixophyes; species Mixophyes fleayi. Next base: position 252,438,172 of record NC_134404.1, on the reverse strand, counting down.
TCTATCCAGTGAGTTCTCTGTAAAGGGCAGATGATGATGTGTATACCAGGACAACTGAGTTGGGTTGGGAAAGTCCATGTGCTTTACGTCACAGAGCTTGTAGCTTCTGGGACGATGGCATGCAGTATTTCCCAATCACCCCTCCCTCTGTAGAGGCCAGCATTGTTCTAACGAGTCCGGTGAGCAGGCACTTGCATTAAATTAAGTGATACTTTGGCACAATCAGTGCAAACTTTTCTAACCTGTAGCTTATTGTCTTGTAATATTTTAAAACTTAATGACTTATAATAATATTCCATGTTGCATGAATTGGAGCAGCAATTTAGACAAAGCTTAGCTTTATAAATTGTATGACTGTGGGTGAAAAAAGACCAGTTATCTATAAAATGGTTTATATTGTATCAGTGGGGTCACAAAGGTGAGTTCTCTATTGCATAGTCTATGTTGTGTGTATGTGGGCACAAAATCAAGTTCTCTACAGATTGTCCATATTATATGCACAGGGTCATAAATATCCCACCTCTAGTAATTGTTCCATATTGTATGAATGGGACATAAAGACAACATCTTTTGTAAATGATCTATATTGTATGAATGGGAGCATGAATCCTATGTCTCTAGCTTATTCTCCATATTATATAAATGGGGACATATAGACCACCTCTTTAGTAAATGTTCATATTGTATGAATGGAGGCATAATGTGGTATATTTACTGAAGCTTCTAAGTAGCAAATTGGAGGGTTGGCCATTACAACCAATCATATTCTAGCTCTCTCTCTATATATATATGTGTGTATATATATAAAAAAAAAAAAATATATATATATATGTATATATGTGTGTATATGTACATATATATGTGTGTGTGTGTGTGTATATATATATATATATATATATATATATATATATATGTATATATATCTGTATATATAATATTAATAACTGGATCCTGCTTTTCTGTTGGTCAACTACAGCTGTCTCTTGCTTTCTTTTTCTCAGAGGGTGTTTGTTTATCACATACGAGATCCAGGCTCTGAGAAAAGCTATTACAGTTGATACTCAAGCAGTACAGCAGGAGAAGCTCAAGTCATATATTTACTTGCACACTGTTTCATTAGATCAAAATAACTTCAAAGGTAAGAAACATTTCTAGCAGACACAATATTGTATATTGTTTCTATTATTATCAAATGTATTAGTATGGCTCAGGATAAACATTTGTAATGTAAATGTAATTGTACAGATATGAGAAGACACTAACCTGCATGCAGGGGCGGATCTAGACTTTATGTTTAGGGGGGGCGATTTTGCATAATCACGCCCCTCCTTTGCTCTGATTGGCTGGCCTGCGTTAACCCCGCCTTCCGCCCGCGATTGGCCCCGCCCCCTCCCATTGTGGTCGCCGGCTGGGACCACTCTGATTGGCTGGCCCACATTTAGCCCCGCCCCCCGCTGGCGCTTAGCCCCGCCCCTCCCATTTTAATCGGCGGTTGGGACCTAGCTTTTTGCTGCTAGGGGGGGCGAATGCCCCGATCGCCCCCCCCTGGATCCGCCACTGCCTACATGCCATATAAAGGTACTTATGTTGGCCACAGGGTTGCGTCAAAACTGGGCTTGTCTCCAAAACACAAATGTAATGTGCCACACTCAGGTGCTCATGTAGAGTTGAGTGTAAGTCATTTTTTGTGTAATATTCAGCACTATCATGGATTGAGAATGCTGTCATTCACAAAATTGTGGAGCTGCTAATTTACAGATTTGTGAGTCTCCTGTCTTAGTTTTCTTAATTGCGTTTGAGAGGTAGAAAGGTTCTGTTTGTTCGTTTACAATATAACACTGTAACGTCCAAGATACTCACTGTTCTTTGAGGTCTTGTCACATTTAAATTATTCCATTCTGTTTGAAAATGAAATTCAGAGAAATCTTCACAACTGTTCATAGATCTTGTTTTTTATGCTATATTTGCACATCTAACTTTGGTGCAAATTGTCGCACACCAGGCTCTCAGGCCCTGTAACTTACCTCTCCGCTGTCTTTCCAAGCTGTCCCTGTGGTCCTCAGGCTGTGCTGGTTTCAGATCTCTCTGCAAGATGCTGCCCAGTCTGTCTCCACTCCAGAGATCCCTCCAGATTCAGGGTATGAGCGCAGCCATCTTGGATTCGATCACATGATTCCTCTCAGCCAATCCGGGGATAGCAGCCTCTTCTTCAGGTTTCCCCTCAAAAACCAGTTCCTGGGAGCTGCTATCTTGGATATAGTCACCTGATCCATCTCAGCAACTCAGAGTGCTGCTTCTGCCCAGTTGACTGCAGTCTCCAATCAGGAATCAACAACTACTATAAAACAATTTCCTGCAGCCCTTACTTGCTGCCAGTACACCATTGTTATTTCAAATGCCAACCTGATTTCCAGCAGTCTGCAATCCTTTCTGTTGTTCTAGTTCAGACAGTGGAGTCTGCATTCCGGTTCCAGCATTCCAGTTCCTTTACGGTTCCGTCATCCAGCATTTTGGTTCCATTCTGGTTCCAGCATTTCAGTTCCATTCCGGGTTCAGAAATTCAGTTCCTGTCTGGTCTTCTCTTCTAGTTAATCACAACCTGTCCCTGTCCTTTCACATACATGCAAAGGAACATATTTAGGCCACCCATGTATATAGTCACCAACCTAACTCCAGAGACACAACCTGTTACGATAATGACTTTGGGTAGGTGCCACTGACTGATATTGGCACAACTAAACAGGGAGGCGCGGAGTCTAATGCACCCCCGGTGTTCACCAGGGACTCCCCAAAAGGAGGTATGGACTTGGCTGGTTGAGGTGCGCAGGTCGTGGTTCTCCAAGTTAGTTATCAGTGCAGCGGAAGAGAACAGGAGTGGTAGTGCAGTCTGGTTCAGATGGCAAACAATAGCGCAGTACACAAGCATAATCCAGAGGTTTGGTCAGAAACGAGCCAGTGTTCAGCATCCAGATAACGAACAAAGCCATATCGCAGAACAAGAGAGTAGTCAGGGACAAGCCAGGGGTCAGAAGCCAATATAGCAAACAACAGGAACAAGGGTACAGGAGATAGAACACTGGAGCTGGTGAAACCAATACTCTGGCACCAGACTGATGAGAGGAAGTGCCTAATATGCCCTAACATGGCCCCTTGGTAGGACATTATATCAGGTGCACCTGACCATTGGCATGCCGTGGGAGAGAAGCGTCCCCTTGCCTAGCAATGAGACGCGGGCCTACTGCGCATGTGTGTGCAGCAAAACCCGGAAGTGCGTCCCGTTGCTAGGCAATGGGACATGATTCGGAACAGAGACAGGCATCCGTCCCCCCGGCACGTATGCACAGTGCGGGGATGGAGCCTGACACAACCCAGCCTAGCTACAGCAGATTATCAGGCGTGATATATTCTCTTACGCTTTAGAGACTGTGTTAAAAAATCTGTATTTTGTATTTTCACACACTATATTGTTATAATGTATATGGAAGTTTTTTATAATTCTTCCTAATTTTGTCTTGTTTGTCAATAATTGGCACCTTCTTAGAAAAGAAGATATGTGCAACTCATAATAAACACATAATTGTGTAATTTTTACTGTATTTTTATGTATTTGCATACGCTCCGTCCCTTTTGCAGCCCATGAATCGGGATGTCCAGCCAAAATTGGGACAGTTGGGAGGTCTGTACCTTCCCTGTCTGCTTCTGCATTGTCTGCCTCTGACCTTGCACCTGTGTTGCCCTTTGTGTTCCCTGGCCTATCTCTTAACATATGTAAATAACTACACTATATGGACAAAAGTATTTGGCCGCATCTGTTAATTATTCAAGCACTTAGCCATGCAGTCTCCATCTGCCAACATTTGTGATACATAATGGGTCATTTTGAAGAGGTGAGTGACTTCAAGCGTGGTACTATGACAGGATACCACCTTTGCAATAAGTCGGTTTGTGAAATTTCATCCCTGCTGGATATTTCACGGTCAACTGTATAGTGTTAGAAAGTGGAAGCGTTTAGGAACAACAGCAACTCAGCCATGACGCGGAATACCACATAAAATACCCGAGCGGGGTCAACAACTGCTAAGGCGCATGGTACGTAAAAGTTGTCAACGTTCTGCTGATTCCATAGCTGAAAAGTTACAAACTTCCACTGGCATTAATGTAAGCACAAAACCTGTGTCGCGGGAGCTTAATGGAATGGTTTTCCATGGCCGCGCAGCTGCATGCAAGCCTCACTTCACCAAGACCAATGACAAGCGTTGGATGAAGTGGTATGAAGTATACCAACACTGGACTGTGGAGCAGTGGAAACGTGTTCTGTGGATTGACAAATTGCGCATCTCTGTTTGGCAGAGATTAAAGCTACGTTAAAGCTACTGGCGAAACGTATGTTGGAACGTGTGACATCATCTGTGACGTCACACCCCGTAAGTGACTGCCGACACTGAGATTAGGTCCGTTCATCGGCGTTACATCTCTTCTCTTTGTGATTTTGCTCCATTATCATTACTCTCTGATATTCATCAGCTGTATTTGAATACTAGTCCGTGCTGAGCGTGTCACCTTTATTTAGCATATCTATCTATACTGCCGACAAGATTGAGGTTGAGCCTATCTACATAGAGGGTTATGTGACCATATGAGATTGTTTATTCCAGATCTCCAAGTGGCTATTTTGTAATCTTTGGTCCTATGAGTATATCAATACTAGCTAGCTGACAATTCAGATATACATTGGCAGACTATGAGCCTGGTACTGAATATATGACTATTATGTCACAATCAGAACACGTATATCCAAACTCGAGTCTATACGATCTCTGCCTACAAATTAATGTCATCTTTTACTCACAGAGTTGTCACCATTTTTATTCATAGATGTGGACAATCCAGTCCCAATTTGAATACTGTCATAGTACTCATATTTACTGTTCCCTCTAATTATATTATCAAGCGGCAGTCACTGAAGGGTTCTTTTATTTTAACATATTTTCTGCCTATCTCTTCCTTACTTGTTTTTATTCTTATATTTCGCTTTAAAGAAAGTTTTAACATATATTTTTTTCAATAAAGGCTACGGCCCTGTCATACGTTACATGTTACCACGATCATTATTCATGAACTGGAGTGCACTCAATGTTCATTGAACCCCAACTTCTGTTCCTCTCCCTCCTCTTTGATCCATTGTTTAAGTTGGTGGTGCACCCCCTCTAATAATAATCTAACACATATCAAGTGATAGTACTCATATTCATTATATTAGAGTTATTTGTTATGAGGAAGGGTCTCTCCTGTGAGCACAATTTCTCTTGTTCCACATATACACAATGCCATGAGAATACCCCCCTCCTTTTTCATTTCCATTTTTATTGCACTTTTGTAACTCCATATGTGTTTTGATCATCAAAATTAACTAAATATTAGATAAAGAGTACCTGAGTGAACAAAAACACTTTTTTACTTATTATCACTTTTATTGCACCAGTATTTTTACACAGTGCTATATATATATATATATATATATATATATATATATATATATATATATATATATATATTGTAACAAAGGGAGGCATTTATCTGACAATATGCAAAGAAAACATACAAGCAGAGTAAGACATTGGCGCAGTTATGCACCTAGATTCAGGTTAAACCAAGTAAAGACTTATGTGTAGTTTAAAGTTGGTTAACTTACATGATTTAAAAGCTGCTTCCTCTCAGCAAACAGACAGGGTGTGTCTGTTAGTTGAAACAGAGCCAGTGATGGGTGTTTTTTCTTAAAGAGAAGGTGGGTGTGTCACCTGTCCATCAAGCTAAGGCTGGGGGAGGAGTATCATGTATAAAAGCTTGTTTGTACCATTTGTTCACTGAGACCAACGCAGGTAAAGCTGACTGGTCCTAAGAGAGCTGGTCTATGTATAGCTAGCGTTTAGGGTCTCCATGATTGCTGTGCAAGTATACGGTGTCAAAACATTTACCATCCTGACAATAAAGAACCATAAAAAGGAAGAAGTTGTTCGCGTGTGCTTCTGCAGTAGCGGGCTCTTGCCACAATATATATAGTCATCCCCATCAGTCCCAGGGAAATACTATTTTATTATAAATTATGTTTTATTACTTTAGTTTGGGCAAAGTTTCCAATAATTGTTTCAAAGCAGATTGCTTTCCTCAGTTCACTTTTAATTGAAAGAAGAGGTAATGCTTTTAGTCGCTCATCCTGTATTGTTGATTGTAATTTATTATCATAAAGTATTAATTTGCTAAATGAATGCTTGCCTCAGCAGTTTGTAACCATTAAACAAAAGTACATTCTCAGGGAGATATATTGGGAAAAACATCCTCAATCTTTTCTTCATGCAATAGCTTAAGTTGTGATGAAGTTTGTGACAGCTCCTTCCTTTGGAAAGCTGTACAAACTAAACCATTTCTTGAAGAAACACTTCTTTGTCTATTACTATTGGATAATGCTAAGCCAGTTTGGCACCTCTTACATTATTTTTCTGTCTGTCAATCTGTAACAGCTTAGAACAATCTTGAAATTATCATATATTACTGTATATGCAGCAATTGTATCATGCAATGCCATTTTGAGGCAATCAATTATACGCCAGGATGTCTCCACATGAAATTTGTCCCTTGCACATAACAGTTTCTTCTGACTCCTCACTATTCACATTCCTTTTTTTCCTTCCTGGATGAGTTACTTTATAGTTTCATCTATCACATGCTGCCTGTGCTTTCCCCTCTCAAAGCTATCAAAGCTTTCAGTCAGTGAATTTTAAAAGTGACCAAGGAGTTCTAGTAAATCTACAGCAACCTTAAGATCAATGGTTGTGGATTGCAGTGATTTACTTGTGTTAAATGTCGAATGAATGGTGTTCCAAAACTGACAGGAATACTATTTCTAGGAAATCCATTGTCTTAGACAAGGTGTCAGCTTCATGTCTTGTAGCTGCATTTTTTTTTGCTTATCATCAGCAATTTTGTCAAATGCATATTGAATGTTTTTGTATCCCTGGAGAAGGCAGCAAACCATCTTGTTTCTGAAAGATTCTTCACTGTGAGTCCCTGCTTCTCCAGATGTCTCATTAACACAGACCAAGGATAGGTGGAAGCAGAAAAGAACTTGGTAGACCTTTAAAAGGAAACTAACAAAGCTTACAGCGTCTATACAGCAATTAACAGCATTTGATTCAATACGGTTCAAGGAATGTGCTATGCATAGCACAAACACACACAGTGGATTCCATCACCCTTACTAGCATGCCAGAATATTTTCCAGCCATGCTTCTTGCATTGTCGTAGATCTGTCCACGACATTTCATGTTATTTATGTTTTCTGACAAATATTCTAACAAGTCATTTGTAAGATCTGCAGCCATATGACCCTAAATCCTTCATAAGTATAAAAAATGCCATTTAACACATACCACACAGTAACACTGAGCTGATCAGCATGGGTTACATCTGGTGCTGAATTAACCAACACTGAGAAATAGTTGAAATGTGAATCTTCCTTGACAATATGATTTGTCACTTACTTTGCTATGAGTTCAATAAACTCTTTGTCACACTTCAGACTGGAGAATTAGGATTCTTCCTAATCAGTCAGGATTGGCACTAGTAATGTCAAGGTATGGAGTTTAACTGACCCTCCAGTCTTCACCAGGAACTTCCGCAAGGTGGTATGGACTTTGCTAACGGGTACCCGCAGGTCGTGGCCCTCTAACTCCCACCTGATGTGACTAGCTGGGAAAAGATGTCAGACGTGAGGCACCAAATCATTAGTCAAAATGCACAGTCAGGAGTGAGCCAAAGATCAAGGTCACAAACAGCGGTTCCAAAAGAGAGACAAGCCGAAGTAGGGGGTGTTATGTTCGTCTAGTCGCTATCCATAAATATTGTCCACTGCAATCAGTGTGGTTCCAACGCTCAAAAGAGATTTAATAGCAAGATGTAACAAATAACAATTAAATAAAATAAAGTACAGCCGATACTTAAGCCGCACACTGGATCCTGCATACAGTCATTCAGTCCTGAAGCCTATGGTCAATGTAGACTGAATGATGGTCTCAATGCCTGGTTTACATACCGTTTGTGGTACATAAAATACAGTGGTGATATCATGGCATTTTTCCATTGGTTCAGGATTTAGGACAGTCCAGTATAATGCAGTTCATAAGTCTGTTCAAATGATGCTCTCCAAGGATGGGGGTCAACTCTTCAACAGCTGCTTATTTGTCTTCCCGCCAAATATTGGTTCAAACTAGTCAATTAGTATTCCAAAGATTATATCATTTTGAGAATTATTCCTTTATCATCCATAACTAGCATACGCAAGGTGCGATTGCTTATCTGATTGTAGCGGATGTCTAATGGTTGAAAGTGGATTAGTAAGACACTAGACACGATACATTTCTTATATCCTGAACCTTAGATATCATAAAAATGGTTTTAACATTATTATATTAAACTATTACATTTCTTACATTTGATTATAAAAGACCACGGGCCTGATTCATTAAGGACCTTAACTTGATAAACTTCATATTTTAGTCTCCTGGACAAAACCATGTTACAATGCAAGGCGTGCAAATTAGTATTCTGTTTTGCACATAAGTTAAATACTGACTGTTTTTTCATGTGGCACACAAATATCAACTTCAAATTTCAGTGTACAAATAAGCTATTAAGTATCTGTGTGCTACATGAAAAACAGGCAGTATTTAGCTTATGTGCAAAACAGAATACTAATTTGCACCCCTTGCATTGTAACATGGTTTTGTCCAGGAGACTGAAATAAGAAGTTTCTCAAGTTAAGATCCTTAATGAATCAGGCCCCACGTGCTGGAACTTTATTAAAGTGAGCTATTTATAAATGAATGTGTGAGTGTAAATGTATATAGAAGTGTTCGCTAGTGTTATTGCGTAATACCCCTTCCACGCTGTAGCGCTCTATTCGCATATTTTCACATAAAACCAATTCAGTCGATGATTATTCATTTGAAATGACTTCATCCAGTTATTTGACATTCACAGGTTTAAATCGAGAAGCAAGCAATGTCAATTCACAGATATAATTGTGCGACAAACAACATGATTAGCTAGAGCAAATAAGACCTGATATTCTGCCAGTGATTACTGCATAGAGTGGGGTTTAAATAGCTGAGAGGGTTTGTCATGTATCAGCGATCACATGACTGAAATCAGGAAATGATGCGAGAGATCACATAAGCACACAGCATAAAACAACCAGGAAGTCAAGACAGAGATCACATGACTGTAAACTCAAAGAATCAGTAAGTGCTAGGAGCAGAGGATGTAGGCCTGCATGGAAGCACCTGGTGCTGAGACCAGTAAGTAAAAAATAGATACTGGTGCTGGCATGTGACAATCTTTAACAATAGTTGATAGATATCCTGTGTTGCCTTATCCGCTGTTTCTGAAGTCTTAGATATGTTTTGGCAGAACTCTATGCACCCAAGCAAATTACAATTATACTTTGAACCAATAGCCTTATCACTTCTGCAAAAAGTTAACCCTCTTTCTGCTAAAAGTTTCACAACTGCTACAACTTTCCATAGTTTTTCACACCAGTATCGTATTCCTGATTTTTCACCACATTCCCGAGCATGAAAAATGCAGTTTCGATGTGCATCACTTTCTTCATATCTTGGAGCTGGAGAAAACTTGCATTACCTTGCCATTGGCACTGACATGTTTTGGGGGGAAGTAACTGACCAATTAAACTTAAAATACCAACATACTCATTCATACATCATTAGCCACTTGACCTCATTTATGAAGTTCACTGGTTTCAAGCAGTATACCTAGCTGGCCAGCACACTTCAAGGTACATAACAAGTCTCCACTCTAAGGGGATGCCTCTGCAAATTAGTGCCACATAAGTTTGCGGGGAGGATGAAAAATTTCAAGAGCTGAACTGTGTAAAGTGCAAGTGTCAAGTTCAACCTTCTTCTATTTTAGGACTATCCTTTTCATTAAATTAATTTTTTCCATTTTTTCTCCTAAAATACTGCTAAGTTGAGCCTCATTCATGGATTTAATTAATCATGGGAGTGAGGTGACATCAAGCCATGTGGTCTTTTGAGTGTTTTTTTACATTGCCAGTCTGGCACATTACCAGAATTGTGCATGCTGATTAAAGGTCCCCTGTGAAGATGCGTGGTTCCCAAATCACTCAGACACGGTATTAAAGGAAAAGTAGAAGGATGATTTGTTCTGCAGAACAAGAATAAATACAGCACAGCCCCCCTTAACGATAGCAGGTCTAACAAGGGAGGAAATCAGTTCAAATAAATCCAGTGGGATAGGTATAGCACGGTTCCCTTAACAATAGCAGGTCCAACAAATGAGGAAATCAGTTCAAATAAATCCAGTGGGATAGGTACAGCACAGCCCCCTTAACAATAGCAGGTCCAAAAAGTGAGAAAATCAGTTCAAATAAATGCAGTGAGATATTTTCCACAGCACCTCTCTGGCAGAGAATCACATCTTGGTCAAGTCAGTCACATACGTGTCCAACTCCCAGGGTAGTCTCTTTTATCACCTCATAATCCCACCTTGGGAACTGCCTGCTCAGGGGAGTTGCAAAATGTCTCGATTGGTGGGCTTCTCACACTATTCAGCCCCCTCCCCTACCTCCCCAGGTGTCTTCCCTCAGGTGACCCCTGCTGGGTCCGACTCCTGGCTGTCTGTAGAGCTCACTAGTCGACAATAGGGAGCAAACAGATATAACAATGGTAGCTTAATTCACTCAACTCATGAGTGTTCCTTGTGGAGGTGGAATTTAGCCCCTGAAGCACTTTTCCAAGGAGATATTATAGGTCCATCACTGAACCTTCTGGATAACAACATAGCTAAAAAGTGCAGTCCGAGTATGGATTAGATTAAGGGGTTGTAACACTGGTTCCATACACCATGCCTGTTTCTTTACACCCCCGCCCATCTCTATTAAGGCATCACAGTGCCCCAACCCAAATTTTGCTTTGGGGCCTGGTTATACACTAATCTGCTCCTGCCTTCAACGTATGTACAGAAGGATGGTTGTAGTCAGCTTTAGAAATGTGAGAAATTATACCAAATCTAAGTTGGTTGGCATACTCCAAGCTAGTCAAATTCTCATGTGAAAATATGTATTGCAATGTTTAACAAAATAGTCAATGTAACATAAATCTAACCAAGGACATAGACACTACCAAATACTAAAATTCATTGGCTAAGTTGTTTGGAGTTCATTTCACCATGCCACACATAAATCCCCATACTAACCATTAGCTAGTTTTATAGATTTTATTTTATATGTATTATATATTGTGTTTCTAGGTATCACAAATAAGGTGAGAATAGAGCTTCATAAAACAGCAAGAAAAGCTCTGGAAGCTTCAGCCAAACTTTTCAGAAGAGGACATGATAGAGGTAATGTACTTAGATGGGCAACACTTCACCTTGACTCACCTTTCATATGTAACTGCATATTATATATTTTTTTCTGGGTGCATATTTCAATATACAGTAGATATGATAAATGTAAATACAGGAAAGTAGCAATAGGTAAAAGCCAATAAAACAAAAACTTTCAAAAATGTTTTTATGGTATCTTGCCATTAGAAAATAGTATATTTATATTCTTTAAATATATGAAAGTTTCAAACACTTAATTCCCTAAAATCTAAATTTTTCAGGCTTGAGTCATTAAGGCAAAAAATGGGTAAATTTAATCCTGGATAAACCATGTTACAATGCAAGGGTTGCAAATTAGTTTATTATTTTGCAAATAAAGAAAATACTGGCTTTTTTTTGTCATGTGGCACACAAATACTTGATAGCTTTATTTTTACACTGAAATGTAAAGTTGATCTAGGACATGCCCTAGCCCAACTTTAAATCAGCCATCATATTTTAAATGTACCGCCCTCCTCTAATACAACATGGTTTTGCCAAGCTGCAAAGTTACTCTTTTTTTTTTGCTTTGGTCTCCTTTATGATTCAGGTCCTTAATGTGATGCCCTAGTGTTGTTTTTTGCCTTCTACAGATATGCTAAAAATTGTAGTCGATTACATATATTTCTCAACAGCCCAAAATGTCAAATGATGCCTTTCATTATCTACTTAAAAATGGCCAAAACATATTTACAATGTTTCTCCTTTAAAGAATGTTCAATGGAGAAGAAGTTGGTAACGATTAATCTAAAAATACAATAAAAAAAGAAAGGAATAATTGCATATGCCTTGCGTGGGATATCAAAATGACATTGCTAAATTGACTATTAAACATTAGCATGCTATACCACACTGTGCCGAGGCTCAACACACATCAGTCTTCTATATTTGCCTCAGGCATAAGAATACTAAACTTTAACATACATTAATAAATCCAGATTTTTTTTTACCTACTGAGAAGAAAGTGCTTAGTGAATGAGTTTGGTATAGTTTCCGAAGTTAATTTCCTCAACAACAACAAATTATAGGCATTATAAAATAAAGATAAAGCATGACATTTTTAGTAAGTATATAGTTGTGATATAATATATTTTTTTTTTATAGAACAATATTACAATGCAAATGTGGAGGATCATGAACTTCCCATTTGGCTTCTCTTGAAGGGCACACAGTCAGCAGATAAAAGGGTCCGTTTGGAAGCTGTCCAAAAAATTGCTGGAATCCACTACTTATGTGGTAATGACTATTTATTTTTATTGATTATAGTAAGAACTCCTAGACATTATAATAGTAATAATAATAGTAATAGTTTGTATGTTCAATGAATGTTTGTATACTATCTAAAGAAATAGATGTTGAGTCCATCCATACCAATACAGTGTTCAACAAATGGAACTAAAAAAAGACACATGCACACCTGAGCAGAAAATTATATGTAAATGAATGTGAATTGAAGGATGCACATTTTTTGAATGTACCAAATAGATTTAGTCTTTCAACACATAAATGGGCACAAGCTCATTAAGAATAATGTGCTTTAAATGTAATGCAGGTGCTGTTATGTAGCGCACACATATCATTTTGCAATGTGTTGGTATGGAAACCTTTTCCTATGTTGTGCCATGGCATTACATGCATTACAAGTCTTTGGCAAGAATACATATGTATTGCATAGTGCTACTGTTTGGGAGTTGAGTAAGTATACATCAGCAGCAGAACCTTTTCTTAAGGGTGGTGTTGGATTGTCAATTTCTGCCCCAGTATCTCACTATTTATCCTCTCCTAATGCCTGCACGTTATAGGCAGTGTAAATGATGGGTTGCTTTCACACTTCCGTGAATAAGTGCCATGTGCACTGTCTGCAGCAGGGCCGTAACTAGGGCTGTGCGATGGGGGCGACCGCCCAGGGCGCAATGCAGAAGGGGGGCGCAGTTTATGATTATTGTAGGTTAATTTGGGTAAAATTGAGGGCTGGGGAGGGCAGCAGTTTTCTTTTTTGCCACAGGCGCCAATAATTTTAAGTTACGGCTCTGGTCTGCAGCATTTGTTAAGTGTAATCACTTTAGTGTAAGAGGAGCTGGGCAGTGTGCAGACTTAAGAAGATGATAAAAGCTGGGTTCCTGAAGCAGAATTCACCTGTCTGACACCAGCAAAATCTGAAAATCTGCCAGCCAAGAAATGCACCATGATATCTATGTAATCGTCAACATCATCAGTCATTTTTGAGTTTTATAAGCAGTGGTAGCCAATTGCTGTGTTTATGTAATCACTAGGTACTGTGTTTTTGTAGATTACCAATATAGGACAGTGGCACAAGCAAGTGATAGAAGAACAACTATTGGCTTAGCCAGGAGCAAAGACGTAGACCTTCGCTTTTTCCTTCCACCTCCAGCCCTGCCGAAAATAAATGATGTAAGTGTAATGCACAGCTTTAAAAACGTCATACTTCCAAGAGATAAAATAGACACATGATTTCTGGGTTCTGGTAAATTCGTAATTCCATAAGCTGCCTTTAAATAAAGAATGCTAGATCCCGAAATGCCTTTATAAAACATGTAACACAGGCAAGTAAGTATTATTAAAACTTGTAATGACTAAAATATTTGTAAGAAATGCAACATTTTACATAAATATGAATGAAGTACAGAATTGGGATATATTGTTATCATTCCCCCCTAAAGTATTTATATGTTACATATTACTCTTCTGGACAAATGGTATGAATATATTTAAAAACTCCATCAAAATATAGCTTTATAATTACATTGAATAAGCCTAAATATAATGATCACCTCATACAAGCAGCATGTTTTGCTTCAAATTGTGCATTGGTTTAAGGAATTATGTACCCCTGCTGTAAAATAAAAAGGATATTAGAAGTCAACTCACCGTTATGTTACCTTTTAAAAAGTATTTGGCAAGTATACTCACATATTTAAATTGTTAAGGAACTTGTGCCAAGGAACTTGTGTGTGAATTGCAATATCCCTATTTCTTTCAATAGTAGTACGTTATACCGTTTATATTATGATCATATTTAAAGATATATTTTACATTAAATTGCCTCCACACAATTAAAAACAAAGTAAATAGTTTAACTTTCTACATATAAGCAAAACTTTAGATTCAGTTTATATGTGTTACATTAGTCTAACCTTGAGTCCTTTCTGTTGTGTTGCAGAATTACTCCATAGAAGAGGAACTACGCCAGTTGCTATCCTCCTTACCTCAGACTGAGCTTGATCAATGCATAAAGTACTTTACATCACTAGCACTAAGAGAGACCAGTCAGTCTCTAGCAGCCGAACGGGTAAGTTAAGATATTTATTAACTTAATGCACATACAAATCCTCAAAGGGTTGGACAAAATTGCACCTTTTAGATATAGCTGGAAATAATTAGATGTCAAGCAGGTGATTACCCTTCACTTTGGGACTGAACTCCTCTGAATGAGTAGCAGGCGCCTGCAATATAAAAATCACTCATTAAATGAACTTGATAAAGAAAAGGACTCAGAGGATGCACATCCTCTGTAAGAATTCAACTTGGAGGCATTCTCCTGTTCTGTGTCACTGTGTCTACTGCAGTGAGCCTGGAGGAAAGAAAGAAAGACAGATAATTGTCTGAGGAGGTCAGACAGAAGAATGTAACCAAACTTGGACAATCTCATAGCTTAAAAACTATTGCCAAAGACCTTGATTTCCACCATACGTAATGTTATTAGGAATGTTGCAAATAAAATATAGAACGAGCAACAAATAAGCTACAACCTGTAACTCACATGAAGACAGCTGTAAGAAGCGTTATCCAGGCTCTCAATTATACAAAATAGAACAACACACAGTGCTCAATTCTTGGAATAATCAGTATATATGAATATGAATGTACAAACATACAGAGTAAGGGATGGAAATCTAAATCTAAAGGCGGTTGTAAGTTTAATGAGATAAGATCTTGTGTTCATGAAGTTTGGTCCAGAACCATGTCAATTGTTGTGTTCTTAAAATACCATTGTCCCAGTTTGAATGCAGTTAAGTTGTAATAAAAATGGATGTCTCTGAGAAAACTCCACTTTCCTCCAAATATGTTATTAGAGAGAAATATGAAATGCATAGAAGAAATACCGTAGTAAGTTTTTATATGATATGAATAATAACGTGACATCTAGTACTTCAACTTGGATGTTCTCCGTTGAGCCTTCTTGTAGTGAACCAATGCACGCTATTCAATAAATTCAACTCTATCCTTGTAGTGCTAATACTGTTATATTAATCATGTAGTCCTCACTGTTTACTTCCTGTATTGAGTTGTACTTGGGCTATGCTTTTGAGGCACTCCCATGTTGGTGTTTAGGAGCATAAATGAAGAAGAAGCGCTATCATAAAAAAGAGGAAAATTTTAATGCAATAAAAAATAGTAAAGACTTGCATATAAGTAACAGACTTGGGGCTAGATTTACTATTTAGTAAATTCTGCAAAATGACAGCTAGAATCTGAATGGTTGCTATAGACAACATCTCCACTTTTTCAAACCCGCAGTTTAGTAAATATACCCCTTTGTGTCAAACTGGATCAGCTGATCCAGCTGTTGTTGTTAATTGCAATAAATAGTCTACCGCTTCAAATACTTGAACTCATGTTAAAATCTAAACATAGTCCAAGATAGGTGCCGATGTCAGACATCAATTCTAATCAGTGGTAATAGAATTAGTAGTCTTTCATGCAGGGCCATCTTAACAACATTATGGGCCCCCGGGCAAAGCAGTGCACTGGGGCCCCTACATATAGATAGATATAGATGTATAGAGATATAGATATATAGAGATAGAGATAGATAGATGTACTTGCTCAGTGACCCTTGAAGGTTTTTTTTGCAGGCTTTTTTTTTTTTCAGGATTATTTATTCTAATTAAGAGCCCTGCTTATTGGGCCCCCTTGTCCGTGGGGCCCCTGGGCACCTGCCCATCATGCTGTTATGTGCGTATTGTCGCTAACCAATAACGATTGTCGAACCTCGATTTGTGTTTCCAACGCACAAAGATTTATTCGCAAATAGTAGAATAATTATGCTCAAGCGAAGTAATAGTAAATACAGCCGTTACTTATCGCAGGCGCTCTGGATCCAGTGCAGTCATTCAATCCTGAAGTCTGGGGACAAGATGTCTGCACTCTGGATCACAAGCTGCTGCTTATATACACAATCACATACAGTAATACAATGAAGATGGAATAGCTTGCATCTATTGGTCCAGGTCTCAGGAATGTCCAAGGGGTCGTCATCATTGGCCAGTTCATACAAAGGAATCCAAAGGAGGGGGTCATCTCAGCAGGGGGTATGCTCTGCTCTTCCCGCCAGGATTCCTCAGTCTTAAGTAGTTCATAATTCCCTATCATTCATAACTTGTGTATGCACTCTGTGACTCCCTCGCAGAGTGAACCAAACAGTAGGATATGTAACAAGGTTCAGTATGATACCACTCATGATGTTATTCCTTCAACCCATTCCGTGTATTTCACTAATATGCATGTAACTCTGATATAACATATAAATACAACTATATTTCGACATAACTGACTATGTGTTGCAACTACCATTAATGTGTACTATTTTATAAGTATGCGTGTTTGTGCGAATGTGTGGTAAAAGACCGATTACTGTTGCTGCCACGTGTAGTGGATGCGCAAGCCCTTTCACGCCGTAGCGTGCCCTTGTACGCCGTAGCGTACCGTACGCCTCTTTTCAGACAAAGACAACCAAGTTTGCTAGACTTTAATTGAAATGACTTTATCCAATTTACTGACTTCGACAGTGCCCAATGGAAAAGATAGCCCTGCTTTCATGCATATCATCCCTTATTGGGACTTTTTCAAGAGAGTTGTGCTCTGATATACGGAGCCTGCTAAAAATGCTGTATTCCTAAATGTATCGGAGTCCTCATTGGAGATAATTCGTGTCTGGTGTATACCACAGTGTGGGCGGTGATATGTTAGATCCTTGTTATGATGTGAGCTTGATTAGGATAAATTTGTGCATCACTTAAGCAGTGTTGTGAGAAAGAAACTGTGATACTAAAGCTGGGTACACACTACAGAAATTTCAACCAACTTTTTATGCCGAGCGATTTTACATGCCAAATGAGGCGATAATCGTCCATTTGGGCAGACTTTCGACCATCGTGTCACTGCACACACTGACTTTTGAACGAGCGGTCGTATGTCGGCTGTTTTTATTGGACGAAAACAGTGTAGTGTGTTTACATGCGATCGATGTTCCGATCGCTCGTTCCATGAACTGCATTACTATGTGCATTACTAGTGCATTGCATGCACTAGCCTTGTTTAGGACGATTAAGGGAACAGCAAACGTCCCTTTAGCGACTTTTTACAGCCAGCTTTAGTAATTGCAATGATAACATAATTTGCATGCCGATAATTGCAATGCTGCACAAGCACTTGTCAAGAAACTGTAAGAATGTCAAACATGTAAGATTGTATTGACCATAACAGTTGATGCAAATACATAATGTAACATTGTCCACATAATATCAGATAAGAAAATGATACAACAGCAATCAAATTATAAAAATAAAAATACAGCAACATTAATTCGGATCAACATAACAAAAGAAAAAGACATGGCATGAAGATGAAATTAATGTAAATGAAATTGGAATAAGATAAATTACAAATAAAGATAAATATAGAAATAAGGATGGAAATATAAGTAAAAACAATTATGGTGCTAATTACTGAAAATAAAAAATGCCAAAATGTATAACAAAGCAAAGTGCCTGTAAATCTAAAAATAAATAAAAATAAGAGTAAATATAAATACAAAACTAAAAATAAAATATAAATACATGCACTTTGGGGCATATTCAATTGTCCGGGTTACTCGCAAAAGTAATGCGGCGTTGAAAGTATGACCGTTATTACGTTAATTCTAACCCGGATTTCAGCTCATAGCTCCCTGAGCTGCAAGCAGAAAGCCGGCGTTAAAGGTACCATAATAACGGTAATAGTGCGCAAGCCGCGTTACTTTTGTGAGTAACGCAGACAATTGAATATGCCCCTTTATGTCTGCAATCCTACCCAAACACAATGTTATAACGCAGTTGAGCATCAGTAAGTCAGTGGACTATATACATTGAAAAGTATAATATACCTCTGGAAAGATGAAATCCGATAAGTCTAAATATTAGAAAACATGTTATGCAAGAGGAATGATAGGGGGAGAAATGATCTATCTTTATGTAATAAGAATTGTTCTTCAAAGCCTTTAATGGGTGTCAGAATTTTAAGCTTGAAAATCCTTCCTCTTTCCTAATGAAATCTTCTCCCTTCCAATTTTTTTCGACATGTTTAATAGCAAGTAAATAGAGACCTTTTGAGTCATTGCTATGAACTTTGGAGAAATGTTTAGATACACTATGTAGTTGATAACCTTTATGTATATATCTCAAATGTTCGGCTATCCATAATTTATGTAATTTAGGTGGTTAGGCCTACATATTGTATGTTGCAGGAGCATTCAATAAAATAAATAACATTTGTTCTTTCATAGGTCATGAACTGCTTAATCTCAAAGGACTCTTCAAATAAATAACATTTGTTCTGTCACAGGTCATGAACTGCTTAATCTCAAAGGACTCTTAAGAATGATATGATTTGGAGAAATGTGTCAGTTTATTACTTCTGTACCCTAAGGTTTTACAGTATATGCATTTACCACAATGAAAAGAACCTTTGCTAAGTATTGTTTTGTTTAGGCTTGTAATGCCTTGTGATTAAAAAAAATATGAAATATGTTTTTTAGTGATTGTGGAACTCAAATTGTGTGCTTTTCTGAATATGACTTTTGGGTGTGTTGGTATCAAATCTTTAAGCGTGTTATCTTTCTGTAAAATATGCCAATGTCTTTTGAAATTATTGGATGAGTTTGAATATTCTGTAATGAAAAATAATTCTTGTTTCTGTTGTTTAGTTTCTTTTAGTTTGTAGACAAGTAAATCAGTTCTATTTATATCTTTTATGTCATTGAAAGCTTTTTCCGTCAATGATGGGTTCAAGAATTTCTCTAAAAATTTATGTTTCAGTTGTCCTGTTTTACTATAACTTTTATTGAACTGTCTTACTGATATGTTCGCCAAACAATCTGGATGATGGTGGTGTGACTGGATCACATATAAATAACTTATGGTGTGAATTTATTTAAAGGAAATAGCGCGGGCGCTTATTTATATAAATTGCCAAGGCACTTATTTTTAATATTGTGTATATTTTGAGATAGAAAATCGTTATTTCTGAGACCAGGGTAGAAAATGTGTTTTTTCTGTTTAGCCTCTCTAGAGGAAATGCATTATGCCTGATGCCTGATGTATATATCTGATACAATGAGCCTTTGTTTACCAAGCCTTTGGTGTATTGTGATGTTGGTAAGTGGCTTGTTTTTTTGTTTTTTTTGTTGTTCTGTGAGCAGGGCCGGACTGGCCATCTGGCACTTCTGGCAAATGCCAGAAGGGCAGATGGCTAGATGGGCCGGTGTAGGGACCTAGCCTATTAATGGCTGGCCCCGACACTCACTGGCTTCCAGGTGGCTGGCTCCTCCCCAGGAACCAGCTATCTTTCTACATATGTCACACAGATTGCTACTCAGTTTTCTCCCCCCCTCCCTTATTCTCGCTTACCTATCCGATGTCAGTACTTCAAGTGTGCAGGCACGTCTAGTTCTGCCCTGAAGATCTTTTTTTTTCCTAAGGGGGGGTTGATTTGCCGTGAATCGCAGGGGGGAGGGGGAATTGCAGCGAGTGTGACAGGGAAAGGGGGGAGAGGTGGCACAGGAATAGGGGTGAGAGTGCCAGGGGAGAAGGTAGCACAGGGAGAGGTGAGAGTGCCAGGGGAGAAGGTAGCACAGGGAGAGGGGTGAGAGTGCCAGGGGAGAAGGTAGCACAGGGAGAGGGGTGAGAGTGCCAGGGGAGAAGGTGGCGCAGGAAGAGAGGTTAGAGTGCCAGGGGAGAAGGAAGCACAGGGAGAGGGGTGAGAGTGCCAGGGGAGAAGGTGGCGGAGGAAGAGGGGTGAGAGTGCCAGGGGAGAAGGTGGCGCGGGGAGAGGGTGAGGTGCCAGGGGAGAAGGTAACGCAGGAAGAGGTTGTGAGTGCCAAGGGAGAAGGTGGCGCAGGAAGAGGGTGTGAGTGCCAAGGGAGAAGGTGGCGCAGGAAGAAGGATGAGAGTGCCAGGGGAGAAGGTGGCACAGGGAGAGGGGTGAGAGTGCCAGGGGAGAAGGTGGCGCAGGAAGAGAGGTTAGAGTGCCAGGGGAGAAGGAAGCACAGGGAGAGGGGTGAGAGTGCCAGGGGAGAAGGTGGCGGAGGAAGAGGGGTGAGAGTGCCAGGGGAGAAGGTGGCGCGGGGAGAGGGTGAGGTGCCAGGGGAGAAGGTAACGCAGGAAGAGGTTGTGAGTGCCAAGGGAGAAGGTGGCGCAGGAAGAGGGTGTGAGTGCCAAGGGAGAAGGTGGCGCAGGAAGAAGGATGAGAGTGCCAGGGGAGAAGGTGGCACACTGAGAGGGGTGAGAGTGCCAGGGGAGAAGGTAGCACAGGGAGAGGGGTGAGATTGCAAGGGGAGAAGGTGGCACAGGAAGAGGGGTGAGAGTGCCAGGGGAGAAGGTGGCGCAGGGAGAGGGTGAGAGTGCCAGGGAAGAAGGTAATGCAGGAAGAGGGTGTGAGTGCCAAGGGAGAAGGTGGCGCAGGAAGAGGGGTGAGAGTGCCAGGGGAGAAGGTGGCACAGGGAGAGGGGTGAGAGTGCCAGGGGAGAAGGTGGCACAGGGAGAGGGGTGAGAGTGCCAGGGGAGAAGGTGGCACAGGGAGAGGGGTGAGAGTGCCAGGGGAGAAGGTGGCACAGGGAGAGGGGTGAGAGTGCCAGGGGAGAAGGTAGCACAGGAAGAGGGGTGAGATTGCAAGGGGAGAAGGTGGCACAGGAAGAGGGGTCAGAGTGCCAGAGGAGAAGGTGGCGCAGGGAGAGGGTGAGAGTGTCAGGGGAGAAGGTAACGCAGGAAGAGGGTGAGTGTGCCAGGGGAGAAGGTAACGCAGGAAGAGGGTGTGAGTGCCAGGGGAGAAGGTGGCGCAGGAAGAGGGGTGAGAGTGCCAGGGGAGAATGTGGCGCAGGGAGAGGGGTGAGAGTGCCAGGGGAGAAGGTGGCGCAGGGAGAGGGGTGAGAGTGCCAGGGGAGAAGGTGACGCAGGGAGAGAGGTGAGAGTGCCAGGGGAGAAGATGGAGCAGGGGGATGTGTGAGATAGACAGGGTAGACAATGGTGCAGGGGCATAGATAAAAGAAAGTGTAAAGGGACAGACATTTTAAGAATGAGAATGTCAGGGATGCAGCCACCATAAAACAAAAGTAGTAATGAAGGATGGAAATGCACCGAGGGGACAAGTGTTAAAAAAATAATAATAAAATCAAGTCTTCATACTCTATTCACTTATATTTTACATACCCCCACTTCTAAATTTTCACTCTGACCGCTGCCCTTGGTCCCTGCTCCCGACTGGCTGTGTGAGCTGACAGCTGCTGATCCCTCCTCGCCCAGCGCGCCCAGTAGGAGAACAGAACACAGGATGCAATAATCAGGTAAATTCATATATTTTGTCGTGTGCAACATGTTTCTCGTGTGCATCATTTCTTGAACTGGGGGCACAACTGTGTATGGCATATGTTTAAGAAAGGGTTAGACACATTTTTAGCAAAAAAGGGTATCAAGGAATACCACCGTTAATTAAAATAAAGGATAGTAGTTGATACAGGGAAAAAATAGGACTGCAATATTGGGTCTGGAGGGATTTTTCCAGATTGAAACAGATTGGCGGTTACTTAATCTGGATCAATTTCAAATATAAGAGAGGAATCACAGGAAAATCCAAAATAGGTTGAACTTGATGGACTGGTGTCTTTTTTTTCAACCTCTTTAACTATGTTACTATGTGTTTTGGGTGCACTACTACTATGGCATGATATAATTTGTGGGCACTACTATATGGCATATGATTTGGGGGCACTATTATGACATAATATAATATGGGGGCACTACTGTATGACTTAATATGATTTGGGAGCACTTTTGTGGCATAATATGATTTGAGGGCACTACTGTATGGCCTAATATGAATTGAGGGTAATACTATGTGGCATAATATGACCTGGGGGCACTACGGTGTGGCATGATATGAACTTATGTCAAAGGCAAGTCTCTCATTGTTGACTATGTCTGGGACCCAAAGAAGTTGCTGTGCCAGGGCCCAAAATTCCTCTTGTTGGCCCTGCGGGTGAGTTAAAGGGGTAGACGTCTCCAGGAAAATAATTTAAATGTTTCCTATCTAATCAAACTGATGGATCACATCCATTTATCTCTCACCCACCTCCTCTATCCCCCTTAATTTATATACTGTGTTATTTAAAATGAGTAGAAAAGACGCATATCCAGTTACTGTAGTAAAAAACATATATTCCCCTGACGTTTTGCTGTAGATGAAAATACTTTTAATGCGGCCATGTGGGTTCAGATGATCATTCACTAGTTATGTGTTTTCTGATATATTTGTTAGAGTTTTATTTTGTGTGGAATGATACATGAAAATTCTGCCATTACTATTTAATTGAGGGAAAAGGGTATCTGTTAATTATACGTGTGTAAGTACTCTGTTGTTGCTATTTTGTGGGAGATTTGAAAAAAAGCAGAACATTGGTTTCCTACATTGGCGCCTGTATAATTGGTGGTATTGCTGTAGTATGTGGTGGCGCGGTGGTGGCAATGTTGTAGTGTGTTTGGGGGTTAGTATTGCTAATAAGTAGGAGAATAATTGCTGTAATGTGGGGGATGATGCTGGTTGCTGTAATGTGGGGCAATCATGTTGTACTGCACCAGCAACGTGCTCTGCGCCATCATCACCGTGCAACGATATAGTGCATGGAGCCCACAACAGGTGGGCCTGTGTGCTTTAAATGCCAGGGCTGATTTTTAGTCCCAGTTCGGCGCTGTCTGTGGGAATGTGTATTCGGTGACTGTCTTCAAGCCATTATTCAAGTATTCAAGCCAGTCAGACCTTTTGACTTGCTAGTGGGTCTCCTGCCTATGAAATAAGATCCAGGAATTCACAGCAAGGTTTTTAAGAATTTCATAGCTAAGTGCAATTTTATGTGCGTATTGTCGCTAACCAATAACGAGTGTCGAACCTCGATTTGTGTTTCCAACGCACAAAGATTTATTCGCACTATAGTAGAATAATATGTTCAAGGGAAGTGATAATAAATACAGCCGTTACTTATCGCAGGCGCTCTGGATCCAGTGTGCAGTCATTCAATCCTGAAGTCTGGGGACAAGATGTCTGAACACTAGATGAGAAGCTGCTGCTTATATGCACACAGAAATACAGTAATACAATGAAGATGGTATATCTTGCATCTATTGGTCCAGGTCTCAGGAAGGTCCAAGGGGTTGTCAATCATTGGCTAGTTCATCCTAAGGAATCCAAAGGAGGGGGTCACCTCTCCAGGGGGTATGCTCGGCTCTTCCCGCCAAGATTCCTTAGTCTTAAGTAGTTCATAATTCCCTATCATTCATAACTTGTGTATGCACTCTGCGATTCCTTCGCAGAGTAAACCAAACAGTAGGAAATGTAAAGAGGTTTATTATGATACCACTCATGATATGATTCCTTCAACCTGTTCCGTATATTTCATTAATATGCATGTAACTTTAATATAACACATAAATACTACTATATTTCGACATAACTATGTGTTGCAACTACCATTAATGTGTACTAATTTATAAGTATGTGTGTTTGTGTGAATGTATGGTAAAAGACCAAATACTGTTGCTGCCACGTGTAGTGGCTGTGTACGCCCTTTCACGCCGTAGCGTGCCCTTGTATGTCGTAGCGTACCATACGCATCTTTTCAGACAAAGACAACCAAGTTTGCTCGACTTTAATTGAAATGACTTTATCCAATTTGCTGACTTCGACAGCTCCACCCTTTGATAGTGTAACAAACTATCACCCAATCACCGTTTCAAGTTCAGGATTGTACAATACTTCTTCACAGACCATGATCTCGGTATCTGGTACCACCCTTTCAGTCTCTTTCTCAGTGTTACTCCTATGAGACCTTTTTCCACACTTCAACACAGTAGGAACACATTTGACAACTAAACCAATTGCTAAGATGACACCCAGTATAAGGAGAAGGAGCTTACCTACACTAGCAACTATTTCCTGTACCCACTCCCCCAGACCGGAGAACCATGTTTCTGTGCGAGGACATCTGCTGCACAACCATCAGCTTCTGTACAAAATAGCTCAAAAGGCTTTTCATAATCAGGTATTCCCAATGCAGGTGCTCTAGTCAGACTATCTTTAAGATTAAAGAACGCTTGCTCTGACTCTTTTGTGTGTACAACACGTTCTGGTTTTGAGGAAGAGACTAGCTCCTGCAATGGTAATGCCAGAATAGAAAAACCTGGGATCCAGGATCTACAGTATCCACACATCCCCAGGAAAGTACGAATCTGCTTCTGGCTCTGTGGCAGAGTCATGTGTTGTATGGCCTCAATCCTGTCGGTTGTCAGGTGTCTTAGCCCCTTAGTGAGGCAGTGTCCTAAGTATTTGACCTTAGTCTGACATGGCTGTAATTTATCCTTTGCCACCTTGTGCCCTGTTTGTGAAAGATGAAGAAACAACAATTTAGTATCATGTAAACATGACATAAAAGAATCAGAGCACAGCAACAAATCGTCCACATATTGAATTAGAACAGACCCATTGTGGGGTTGAAAGGATTGCAAACAGTCATGTAAGGCTTGGGAGAAAATACTGGGGCTGTCAATGAACCCCTGGGGTAGTCTGGTCCATGTGTATTGCACTCCCCTGTAGGAGAATGCAAAAGGGTATTGGCAGTCAGGGTGAAGAGGGACTGAGAAGAAAGCAGAACATAGATCAATGACAGTAAAATGACTGGCAGACGGTGGAATCTGCATGAGGATGACAGCTGGATTCGGCACTACGGGGAATTGGCTCTCAACAACTTTATTAATTCCCCTTAAGTCCTGGACTAATCTATAGCCCCTCCCCCCACTCTTCTTCACAGGGAAAATGGGACTATTTGCTGTACTGGCTGTACGAATTAAAATCCTTTGTTGTAACAGCCTCTCAATAACAGGATATACCCCTAGTTCCACCTCCG
The DNA here is from genome assembly GCF_038048845.1 of Mixophyes fleayi. Classification (NCBI taxonomy): domain Eukaryota; kingdom Metazoa; phylum Chordata; class Amphibia; order Anura; family Limnodynastidae; genus Mixophyes; species Mixophyes fleayi. Next base: position 252,412,485 of record NC_134404.1, on the reverse strand, counting down.
GTTTTAATGGATACTGTGGGATTTTTGGAGCTATCCTACCACTTTTTAGATTGTCCATGACAGGGGCTACGTTTGCCATCAGTCCAGTGTCCTGTCCATCTCTGGTCCATAGTGAACCTGGTATTTCCAGCAACATCCCCTTTACTTGAGATGGACTGTGTTCTATTACAGTAGAGTGTAACATTAACCTTTGAGGGGTGTCCAATATGTCCTGCACCTCATGAGCGACCTTCTCGGGTATATCTAGGAACACACCATCTGAAGTACAGTATATTACACATCCCATTTTACATAACAAGTCTCTCCCTAGCAAGTTAGTAGGAGCCGCCGCAGCCAAGAGAAACAAATGCTTGGTATGCAGGGGACCGATAGTAACTTCAGCAGGTTTAGTTAGTGGATAATGTAACACTCCTCCCGTTACTCCCATAGCTGGAATAGTTTTACTGGTCACCTGTAGATGGAAAGGAGAGGTTATCACAGATCGGGCCGCCCCTGTATCTACAAGAAAGGTTTGTTTCCTACCAGCTATGTCAACTATCATTGTTGGTTCTTCACTCTGACTCTCAGTTAACCTCACTGGCTGTAGACTACAGGTATGACCTGACCCCTAGCGCTGACTATCATTTTCCCGTGCAATATTTGTTGTTATAATATGTGCGGGTAGATGTGAGTCTTCGATTCTATGTGAGTTTTTCCTTGGAGGATATCTATGTGTCCCACCTCTAGGGCTGTATCTGTCTTTTTTACAATCCCTCCTAATGTGTCCTTCTTCATTACAATTGAAACATCTGATCACTCTATGTTTCTTATTATGTGGTTTGTATGCTGGTGGTCGTGTATGCATCCCCTCTAGAGCCTGTATACTCACCGTCATTAACCTATCACCTTTCTCCTCCTTCTGTCTAAAAAGGTTTTTGTCATGCTCCACAGCAGACTCCCTAAGAGAATCTACTGTGATGCCTCTCCAATTAGGTAATGTGGTTTGTACTTTGGTTTTTAAATTTTCTCTAAGGCCATCCATTAATACTCCTACAGCTACTTCCCTATGATGTGGGTCCTCCCCTATGTTGGATATCCCAGTAAACCGTGTTATCGCTGCTATAGCTCTAATGAAGTAATCTGCTGCTGTTTTACTATCCTTTTGTTTAATGGTGAAAATCTTACTCCAATTTACTACTACTGGAAAATAGATGGCTAAGTGTTTGACAATTTGTTCTATATTTTTTTGGTTAATCTCATCAGTCAAGGTGTCATCTTCCTCCAACAAACAATCTTTAATAAATTTTTGTATGTCAGTATTGGGAGGAAGACACGCCCTCAACACTACACGCCAGTCTTTAACAAATTTCTGACACTTTGCCAACTCTTTTCTAGGATCTGGGAATTCAGTCATAATGGAACGCAATTCTGATCTAGTTCAGGGACAATGCATTGTAACATTTCTTAAAGGAACTACACCATCCTTATCCGGTTTCCCATTGGGAACTGATATTGTGCGGACTGGGTACGCACCCACTGGTTCACTGTCTTCAGGGTACACTACAGGATTTACTGTTTCAAGATTTAGAACGCTTTCACTCCTAGTGATCACGCTACTCTCACCTATCTCAGCCATTTTCTCATACTTACGCTGAGCCTCTAGTACACTAACAGCATGGGCAATGGCCGAAATCACAGTGGGTTCATCTTCATCTTCTGATACACTTGTTTTAAACTGGCTTAAAACAGGATACAACTTAGCAATTTTTCTTTTTTCAGTTTTAATAACGGCTGTACTTACCGCTCCCTCCACAGAAATTGGCAGGGGCGCGCTTGCGCTAAGTTCGCCACGCTTCTCAACGGCCACGTCCGTTGTGCGCGCGCTTTTAGCCACGCCTACTTCCGCTGTGCATTCGCTGCTCTGCCACGTGTTACCTTCCATTTGCCACAATTTTAAACAATCATTATTTCTATTTCTCTTTTTCATTGACTTGATCAACCATACTTTATCTTTTACAGTATTTAGTACCTCTGCATTAAAACTCCCTATTGTTGGGAAAGGCCTATCACAATCTTTGGTCATCTTGACCCACGTGTCGCAATACGCAGTTGCGTATGCACCATATTTCTTACACATGAGAAATCTCGCTGAACCAATAGGACCTTCCTTAGGCAGTACACTGACCATCTCTAGCATATGCTTAGCACCCATGTTGAAGAACACCAATCTATGCAGACCACTTTCAACAATTTGCTACAAACACTCTACCGCTAGAGATCTCTTACTGGCCGTGGACGTATTTGCTCAAGCCGCGTCCACTCGCTTCCTCTTCTACTAAACAAGGACCCCTAACACAGACAATATCACTGTGGGACCCAAGGGCTATCAGCTTCTCGATACCCTGGCTAAACCACAAAAATCTGTTGAGTTTATTATAACTGGGAGAACAAAGTCAATACAATCAACCAGCCTTTCCAATATAATTCCTCCTAGCTGCTTCACCAATTCGCACTAACGGTGCGGTTAGATCGCACTGCCTACCAATACTAATTATTAGCAAACCTTGCGATCTATTGGTAGCGCTTTTGCGAAGACCCTCTTTGTCTTCGCATTCGGTATACCTGCCCTGTATACCGTCCTTCAGTTGGGCAACCCGCCTCGTCAGACAGCAACTGAGCACAATCAACAATAAAACAGTGTATCTACGTTACAAAATCACACACTATACACCTTTTCTGCGCAGAAAATCAAAAGTTCCCAACAACAGTAATAATGTCTCAGAGGTTTTCACAAGTAATTATACTATATACATATAATAACTATCAAAATGATTGTTTAACCACGTGGCAAATCTACCGGAAGTTCGCGTACGCACAGCCAGAAATACACATACGCTAAGCAATGCAATACAGTTAAAACGCACAATGACAGTAAAAAGAAACAGTTTTCTCTTTTGTCCCTAGATTCTAGTTAGCGTGCCCTAGACAATGCAAAACGGACATTCGGTTTCACAACACAGAGTAAAATTCAGGTTTTGAACACATTGCGTTCTTACCCATATATGACGCGTCTCCACCCTTTGTTGCGGAACCGAAATCCGTTGGTCTTGCGTATCATCGGCAATGAAACCTCCAAAGCTCACGAGCCCCCAAATGGTTATGTGCGTATTGTCGCTAACCAATAACGATTGTCGAACCTCGATTTGTTTCCAACGCACAAAGATTTATTCGCACTATAGTAGAATAATATGTTCAAGCGAAGTGATAATAAATACAGCCGTTACTTATTGCAGGCGCTCTGGATCCAGTGTGCAGTCATTCAATCCTGAAGTCTGGGGGCAAGATGTCTGAACACTAGATGAGAAGCTGCTGCTTATATACACACAGAAATACAGTAATACAATGAAGATGGTATATCTTGCATCTATTGGTCCAGGTCTCAGGAAGGTCCAAGGGGTTGTCAATCATTGACTAGTTCATCCTAAGGAATCCAAAGGAGGGGTCACCTCTCCAGGGGGTATGCTCGGCTCTTCCCGCCAAGATTCCTTAGTCTTAAGTAGTTCATAATTCCCTATCATTCATAACTTGTGTATGCACTCTGCGATTCCTTCGCAGAGTAAACCAAACAGTAGGAAATGTAAAGAGGTTTATTATGATACCACTCATGATATGATTCCTTCAACCTGTTCTGTATATTTCACTAATATGCATGTAACTTTAATATAACACATAAATACTACTATATTTCGACATAACTGACTATGTGTTGCAACTACCATTAATGTGTACTAATTTATAAGTATGCGTGTTTGTGTGAATGTATGGTAAAAGACCAAATACTGTTGCTGCCATGTGTAGTGGCTGCGTACGCCCTTTCATGCCGTAGCGTGCCCTTGTACGTCGTAGCGTACCGTACGCATCTTTTCAGACAAAGACAACCAAGTTTGGTCGACTTTAATTGAAATGACTTTATCCAATTTGCTGACTTCGACACAATCCATGTAAATCCATGTTTTGGTAAACGGGGTTACATCCTGATTCTAAAAATAGCCTGTGTCCAAATCTGTATAAAATGCACTGACTTGTACACTGAAATGTATTCTTCTGATTTCAACATCTGACCTGATCACTGGTACCTCTAACCAGTTAGAGCAAATAAATAACTTGCTTCAAAGACCTGCTTGAAAATATCTTCAATGCTGAAAATCCTGTGACCTACAGATTAGACCCAAACTCTAATACGTTCTCTGGCCGATTCTGAGGTTGGACCCAGCTCTCCAGTACCAACGCCCTGCCTGCTACCCATGCAGCCCTGGTCAGTGTGATAGGCCAGGGAGAATCCATCCACAGCAACAGTGATCCATAGTAATAGGACAGGAGTACCAGCCCAGATACACCAACAAAGAAGTACGCTAGCAGCATCAGTTACCCAGTAGGAACGTGGTTCTGAGTGCCATAAAAGGAGCTCATTGGTGGCAGCCGGCAGGAGGGGCGTATTCGGAATAACAAAAGGGGACGGTGGCAATGTAAGCCCAGCCGGTTCCCAGCAACAACAGACCGGGTGGCATAGGTGGTCCATCTGGTCACAGATTTGTGGTGGCAAACGGTGGGATAACCGCAGGCGGCTTTTTCGTGAACCAATCAGGAGAGCAGAGTTATTCAGGAGAGAAATAACTGCAGCAATGAGAACGCACAGGATGTCTGATTACACCAACGTGTCCAGGGCGGATCTCGAGACTATGTGCAGTGCCAAGGGCATTGACATCAGCCATTCGCCAAACAAGGCGGAGATGAGAGAGGTGCTGAGAGAATGGCACCGACAGCATGGTACCCCAGACAGCAGAGATCCCTGCTCAACAGCCTGCAGAGACCTTTACCCAGCAGACTTCACCCACACAACCAGCCCCTCTATCCTATGATGAGCGCAGGGCTGCCGGGCTAAAGATCCAGCTGGCGGCCTTAGGAGAGAACGCATATGCAGCTGTGTGGGCACAGGTCATCGAGGCATGGCGTCAAGAGAGAAGGCACCAGCCATGCAGCCTAAATGGGAGGTGCCCTAGAGGATCAGGACTGTTATCTTTACCTTGCCCTAAATATGAGGACTGTATTGGGAATATTGATGAGCACCTGCAGGTATTTGAAAGGACCTGCAGGCTACACGCTGTACCCAGAGAGGAATGGGTTAAACATCTGGTGCCCACACTGCAAGTACGTGCAGTGGAGCCTACCATGGGGTGCCACAGAGGACTGTGCGGACTATGATATAATGAAAAGGGCATTCCTTAAATGGTACACTACTACCCCAGAGACCTATCATTTGAAGTTCCGGGACTTTACAAAGGACTTCCACGCCACTTATGGGGAGATTGCCAAACTGCCGCGGGAGTCTGCAAGGAAGTGGGTGCGTGGGGCAGGTGCCCAGACTGTGGAAGAGGTAATAGACTTGATGTGCCAAGAGCAGTTTCACCAACGGTGCGCACCGGAGGTGACAGAATGGGTGCTGGACCGGAAGCCAGGCACCCTGGAAGCAGCTGCACAGCTGGCGGATCAGTATGTGGCAGTGAGGCCACACTGGCTGAAGCGCCAGGTTAACAGCCAACTCCAAATGACTGTACAAACAGGGGGACACCCCTCTACTACTCACCCCCAAAAGCAAGTACCTAACCCTTCGTTTACCATTCGCCAGCCACCACCCCGTCCTGTCCCTGGGAGTTATCAGAGACCACCGGAGCCCAAGCTTCCACTGTGGGAAAATAGGTAATTTAAGGATGGACTGTCCCACAGCCCCAGCACCCCAGACTCGTTCCCCTAATCCGAGTCCTGGGGCCCGGCTAACTTGCTTAACTGGCGAAAGTGAGCCATTAGAGACTGTTTCCACCCCTGCTAGCCCAATGGAGTGTTGTGTATCTGAAGGTGACTCAGCTGAGAGAGTCACCTGTTTGTTCAAAAGACCCCCCAAAAACATGTAGAGAAACCTGCAGCCGGTCCAAGTGGGACCCCTGCAGGGTGAAGGACTGAGAGACTCAGGGGCCTCAATTACTGTTGTGAGTCCCCATCTTATTGATCTTGCTACAGTATTGTTGGATCGCACTGCCAAAGTTACTGTGACAGATGGACTGGAAAAAGAAGTGCCTGTAGCAAGGGTGTATCTGGACTGGGGAGATGGCCAGGAGTTGTGAGATGTTGCTGTTATGGATGGCCCCCCAACTGATTTTGAACAATAAAGTTGGGGGCGAAATTGTGACTGCATTTCTCAGCTCTATTACCCGGAGCCAAGCTTCTAAGCTACAGTCTTCAGGATCTACTCCTGCACAGCCCAGCCCAGAGGAAATGACCACAGTCGCTAGACAACAGTCATCACCTGCAACCACAGCATCAGTCAGCCCAGAGGAAAAGACCACATCTGCTATTTCTTCAGGAAACAGCCAGCCCTTTGCCTCTCGAAAGACTACGCCCCCTAGCAATGCAGAGGATGTTGTCTCTTGCCAACCTTATCTTGTGGGGGTGCCCTGTGATGCTCCAGTCCCTAGCAGTATGCCAGCTCCAGCGGTGAGTACAGCTGACCACTGTGACACCTCTTTGACTGACCCCACTTTGACTGACCCTAGTCACCCCAGCAGCGTATCCTGACTTAGAGGATAGTGGGGGCCACAGGGAAGAGTTCAGGGCAGTGTAGCTCTCTGATCCCTCACTGGAAGGCATGAAGCACCAAGCTGGTGGCAGCCTTCCAGCGAGGGAGGTAGGGAGTGTGACCTGGCATAAAGGGTTGTTGTACTGTGTAGCTAGGAGAGTAGATGGGGATAGACCAGTCTGGGAACAAGTTCAGCTGGTGGTACCACAGGTCTTTTGTGCGCAACTAATGTCAGTTGCCCATAAAGTCCCTATGGCCGGACACCAGGGCAGAGACTGAACACTGAAGCGCCTGACAAAGAACTTTTTCTGGCCTTGAATGTCGGATGGCGTCCGGGCCTCTGTAAATCCTGTGATGTGTGTCAGCGTCTTGGGCGCCCCAGTGTTCGTGCTCCCCTCAGGTCCTTGCCAATAATTGGGGAAGCTTTTCAGCGAGTGGCTGTGCAAATAGTAGGTCCTCTGCCTGTGCCCATGTCTGACACCTATCCCTTGCCCTGTATTAATGCTTTTGTAGATGAGTTAGGCAGAGTTCAGGGTTACCTAGAGGACATTTCCAATTTCAGTAAGATTTGGGAAGATAATCTGGAGCAAATAGGGCTGGTGTTAGGGAAGATTGGGTGGGCATGTTTGACTGTTAGGGCAGAGAAATGCCAAATGGAGATGTCAGAGGTACAGTACCTGGGTGATTGTGTGGGGGGAGGTAGGGTTAGGTCAGAACCAGCTAAGGTAGATACAATTTGAGACTGGCCCCAGCCCACAACCCAGTTACATGTAGCATTTTTAACGACTGCAGGAGACTACACACGTTCTGTCCCAGAGTTTAGTACTCTAGCGAAGCCCCTGACAGATCTTACTAAAAATAAACTCCCCAAAGTAGTTGACTGGACACCCGCTTGTGAGCTGGCATTTTAGTCGTTAAAGGAAGCCCTGGTTCATGCTCCAGTACTGTTGGCGCCTTCTTATGACAAAGATTTTAGTGTGCAAACTGATGCATCACAGTATGGACTGGGAGCAGTACTTATCCAGGTGGGGCCTGATGGGCAGGAGAACCCCGTGGCCTATTTGAGCAGAAAACTGCTAAAACGGGAGGTGGGGTATGCCACAACTGAGAAGGAATGTTTGGCCATTGTGTGGGCAGTAAAAAAAACTTCAACCATATTTGTATGGATGACATTTTACTGTGGTGACTGATCATAATCCTTTTAAGTGGCTACAACACACCTCAGGGGAAAATGGCCGTTTGTTGCACTGGAGCCTTGCACTTCAAATTTATGACTTTGACATAATTCACAAGCAAGGAAAGGCTCACAGCAATGCAGATGGACTGTCTCGGCAGGAAGAGCCAGAACCTCTGGGTTACCTCCGGTAACCCTAATAGACTGCGGACCAGGAGCCAAATCGTCGGACATGGCACACTGATTGCCGCATGAGCAAGGGAGGGGAGGAGTTTGACTGGATCACATATAAATAACTTATGGTGTGAATTTATTTAAAGGAAATGCGTGGGCGCTTATTTATATAAATTGCCACTCCTACCAGATTTTTCAAGTGCAGTCAGCGTTGTTTGAGATATATTCCCAGGCTGGTAAACGTCAGCTGTCTCCAAGTATCGGGTTTAGTATGTTTGATAAATAAATGGTGTTTTAGCGATAATACACTATTTGTTGGATTTTTGTTTTTTATGTCTTCTGTACATGTACCCAAGAATCAAGAAAAGAGTGAACTATTAGAGTAGATGAACTTGCATAAATATAAAAGTCCACATTCGTGAAATAACATCGGAGGGGTCTTCTGCAAAATATATTTTGCGCTTAAAGGACATGGAATCTTTTATGATTATGGACAATACTGAATTATTTCACATATGCATAATGTGCAGTGTTTTATACTTGTAAATAGTGCCTACCCTCATACCATAGATATGTTCAAGGATTAACCTTGCACTATCCAAAATGAATTGAATTTGTCTCTCATCTAATTGATCTTCTTTCTTAAGGAAATGTTCTATGCTATTAATAACTTGCTCATGTTGGATGACCGTGTATTGCGACGTGATGTCGCTAGAAACTAACCAGCAGCCTTCTCCCCTATTCTGTGTTTTGTAACAAATGCAATACCTGTGTGGTATCCTGTAAATATGATGGTGGTTGTTTAACATATTTTTGAAGAAAAAAGACAACATTGTGCGACAAATTCGAAGTGAAAGCGCCAATACCAGAGATGATGGGAAGGCCTAGTTTTTTGAGGGGGTCCTTGTGAACTTTAGGCAAGTAGTAAAACACCAGAATGAATGAATGTTGTATTTTTAAGTATATGAATTCCCCTGGTTTGAGTTTTCCCATCTCCAGCCTATGGGTTAGATAATGTTGTAACTGTAGATTATATTCACTCTTGGGGGCCTTCATTAATTCTTGATAGGTGAGTCTATCATCCAGGATGCGTTGTGCTTCTGATTTATAGTCTCTTATCATTTTCTCAGCGGCTTACATTTTATTGCAGTTTGATTGCATTCAAACTGGGACATTGGTATTTTAAGACCGCAATGATTGACATGGTTCTGGGCTAAACTTCATGAACACAAGATCTTATGTTATTAAGGTTAGATTTAGATTTTCATCCTTTATTTTGTATGTTCTTACATATATATATATATATATATATATATATATATATATATATATATACAGGGGGATTCAAAAGTCGCAGTACACCCTTTTATTTCAAAAACTCTGCAGGAATTGGGCCGATTGGCCGATTTCAAGATGGCGCCCATGTTTGGTACATACCGTAAAAGATAGACCACGTCACCCATACCTTACTGGAGTATTCAGATTTCCCAATTTCCTGTAGAGTTTTTGAAATAAAAGGGTTTACTGCGACTTGTGTGTGTGTGTGTGTGTGTGTGTGTGTGTGTGTGTGTGTGTGTGTGTGTTGATTAATCCAAGAATTGAGTGCTGTATGTTTTTTCTATAATGTTATTATGACGTTTAAAGCCCATGGCACTCCCGTGACACTGTTGTTGACCTCCATGCACGTGGCCGCAGTAGAAAACTTGATCGATGAAGACTGTACAGCAGGATTGTTCAAATGCTGAAAAAAATGCCTGCATCAACTGCCAGATTCAAGTTGACCTTCAGACAGTAAATTTATGTATGACTGTATTAAATTGCACCATCCATCACCTAATCAATGAAAGGGGTTTATATTGTAGGAATCTTAGGAAGTCCCCACAGCTGAGAGACTTATGAAAGTCCAACTTAAATTTACCAAAACACACCTGAACAAGCCAAATTCCAAAAGTGGCCAGGAGTATAGGAGGCATGTGGGAGGGAGTATGCTGTGCTTTTACTAGTCACTACTTTGTTTATACATTGACTACACTATCAGTTTATGAATATAACACTGATAGTAGAGGGTGGTGAGTTAAGGGAGGTATGCTGGCAGGAAAATATTGGGTTGCGTATGTCGCAGTTAAATGTTTTACTGTATTTTATTTTATTTTTTATAATGTGCAATACTGGAGTATGCAGAACAATATTGATGGGCTGGACAAATCAATCATTGGGATACATTTCTGGATCGTGTCTTCCTTCACAACTGGAAGCTTGCTGAATTTTCAGTATAATAGCATATACCAGTTTCGCTGGTTGGAGGGGCGGTTAAAGGAAGTTGTCCTGCTGTCCCAATGGCTTGCACTGTTGGGAGGTGTATCTCGCTCACTGCGGCAGGCAGGTACCACCCACACCTGTTACTGGTCCACTCAACAATGTATTTTATTATATGTGTTGAATTATTTATAGTTTATATGAATAAATTGTTGTAAATTCACAGATCAATTGTAGCATTTTTCACTGTCATGTGTGCATTTGTTAAATAGTAATTCTGTTTGATTAATGGCTTTTTGAGTGCTGTCTCTGGGTGTTTGTGTATAAACGCAAAAGTAGCAAGACATTAAGCATAATACCGTATATAAGACATAATAGGTAAGGTATAACCTACACAAACAAGTGTTGTAAAGAACATGCAAGAGACAGAAAGCAAGGATGCACAGGTGGAGGAGGTAAAAGCAGACAAGACAGGAGCAGAGAGGGCCCTGTTTGTGAGAGTTTACTGTCTGCTGGGGAGGGGCAAGGATGATACTAGAGGGGGTTACACAGTGTGAAAATGTGGACAGTCAGACTGGGACATCGAGAGTGGATTTAGGTGGGAGACTGGTAGGTTTTGATGAATATGTTTTAAGGAGCTTTTAAAACTTTGGAATCGAGTGGATAGTCTGATTGGACGCAGAGGGACATTCCATATGTTGGGAGCAGCACAGGAGAAATCTTGGAGATGGAAGTGGGATATGGGGAGTTGAGGTGTTATTCATTGACAGTGCAGAGAGGGTGGGAGTGAGATGAATTTGGAGATGTAGGGCCAGATTCATCAAAGCACTTCTCTGCTGATTTTGTGCGTATCGCTTGCAAAATCACTCTGCATATGCCCAGAACCAGGCCATATGCAACTGAACTAGAGATGGTCACTGACCCCCGTGTTTTGGTTTTGGATTCGGTTTTGGATCTGGATTACCGTCGTGTTTTGGTTTTGGTTTTGGTTTTGCAAAACCGCCATTGCGTGTTTTGGTTTTGGTTTTGGTTTTGTTTGGTTTTGTTTTGCTATTTTTTTGGAAAATCCATGTTTTTGGGCCTAAATTAACCCAATTTAGTGCTCCAACTGTTTTAGAGACAAGTAATCTAATTGTTGAGGTAATAAATCATCCAAAAAAACAGTTTAATTCTTCGTTGGTAGGCCTATTCTACACACAAAACAGATTGTCTTCCTCTCCATCTATGCATATTGGCAATGCAGCCATCGTCTTTGAATGTATATTACACCCTACACTTATAGTTAAATATGTAAAGAAATGGAAAAAGCCAGTTTGGTTTCTGTCTCTCAAGGCCCCCCTCCACTTGTATAAAATACCAAAAAATTCAGCCATTATAGACTGTACAATATTAATTGACATGGAGAAAGCCAGTTTGGTTTCTGTCTCTCTAGGCCCCCCTCCACTTGTACAAAATACTAAAAAATTCAGCCATTATAGACTGTACAATATTAATTTACATGGAGAAAGACAGTTTGGGGTCACTCTGTCTCTCTAGGCCCCCCTCCACTTGTATAAAATACCAAAAAATTCAGCCATTATAGACTGTACAATATTAATTGACATGGAAAAAGCCAGTTTGGTTTCTGTCTCTCTAGGCCCACCTCCACTTGTATAAAATACCCAAAAATTCAGCCATTATAGACTGTACAATATTATGAAAAATGGACAAAGCCAGTTTAGGGTCACTCTGTCTATGACACCCTACCCTTAAGGATAAATTGCCCTAACAGCAGCCTTTCAAGATGGTATGTGATATGGAAATGCCACAAGTCCCTTTCCTCTTTGGGGGTAGATTGCACCCTACACTTACATAGAAAGTTTTAAAAAGATGTTATCGGCATCATCTTCAGCTTAATCCTCACCCTCATCAGTGTGTACGTCATCATCACAGACTATCAATTCATCGCCGCTTGAATCCGCCATTAGAGAACAGTCAGTGCTTGGATGTCTTGGATGGTGAAGGCCTTCCTCGTGGAAGATGTAGTTCATTTTTATAAACATCATTTTCTCCACATTTTTGGGAAGTAACCTTCTACGGCGAACACTGACTAAGTTCCCTGCTGTGCTGAACACTCGTTCAGAGTACACACTGGAGGGTGGGCAGCTTAGGTATTGCAAAGCAAGTTTGTACATGGGTTTCCAAATGGCCTGCTTTTCTTCCCAGTAAGGAAAGGGACTGTCTGACATTTCCATATCAACTACCTCTTGAAAGTAATCCTCCACCATCCTTTGCATGTTTATACTCATATTGGATGGAGTTATGGGCAAAGTGACACATTTTTTTGAAAAATCCTTCAAACCAGCCCAGATGTTAAATTGTTCTGGTCTGCCCCCTGTGTCTTCCCTGCTTTTTTTTTGGAAATGTAATTTTTTACGAGCAACAGCTTGAGAAAGTGAAGGAGGACACGTCGTCAAGCCGAGGCCCAGTTCAGCGGCCAACTTGCTGAGCAATAGCTCCTTGCAAAAGTTCACATCTCGCTCATTTACAAGTAAAGACTCAATGTAGGTTTTAAACCTTGGATCAAGCACAGTGGCCAAAACGTACTGATCCGAGTTCAAGATCTTAATAACTCGAGGATCATTGTGAAGCGAATTAAGTACTTGATCGACAAGGCCAACATACTTTGCTGAATTGCTTGCTTTCAGCTCCTCCTTCATTTTCTCAAGCTGCTTTTCCAATAGTCTAATTAAAGGAATGACTTGGCTCAAACTAGCAGAGTCTGCACTGACCTCACATGTCACAACTTCAAATGGTTTCAGCACCTTACACAGCACTGAAAGGATTCCCCACTGTGCAAGAGTGAAATACATCCCCCCTCCTTTCCCAATGTCATGACTTGTGCAATATGCTTGGATGGCTTTGCGCTGTTCCTCCATCCTCTGAAGCATGTACAGGGTGGAATTCCACCGAGTTACCACCTCTTGCTTAAGTTGGTGGCAGGGCAAGTTAAACTGCTCTTGGAGCTGCTGTAATCTCCTACATGCTGTGGCTGAATGCCTGAAATGGCCTGAAATTTTACGGGCCACCGAAAGCATCTCCTGCACCTCACAGTTATTTCGTAGGAAGCTCTGCACCACCAAGTTGATGGTGTGAGCAAAACAGGGAATATGTTGGAAATCACCCAGCTGTTATACTCGCACTATATTGTTGGCGTTATCTGAAATGACATACCCTGGGGAGAGTCCGAGTGGTATAAGCCATGCATCAATCACATCTCTCAGTTTGCATAACAAATTGTCAGCCGTATGCCTGTTAGTGAAGCCGGTGATACAAAGAGTGGTCTGCCTGTGACAAATGTTACGTAGTGGTGTACATGCTGCTGCTGTTCCTGCTGGTGAAGGTGAATGACCAACCCAGTGGGCTGTCACAGTCATATAGTCTTTGGTTTGGCCACTTCCACTTGTCCACATATCTGTGGTTAAGTGAACAGTGGGCAGAATGGCATTTTTCAGCGCAATCTCTACATTTTTACACACTTTTTGGTATAGTTGTGGAATAGCTTTACGGGAGAAATGGTGTCGCGATGGAATTCTGTAACGCGGACACAAAACCTCAATTAACTGTGAAAAACCAGCTGCGTTTATTGTGGAGATTGGACGCAGATCTAACACTAACATTGCAGCCATGGCGTCTGTGATTCGCTTGGCGACTGGGTGACTGCTGTCATATTGCTTCCCCTCGCAAATGATTGTTTCACAGTTAATTGCTGAAATGTAGGACTGCTCATTTTATTAACCTGCCTCTGGGATGACGATTCACCCCCAGCAGCAGCAACAGCAGCAGCAGGACTAACGCTTTCTTCAGAGGAATCAATAATAGTGCCGGAGTCATCCAGCCTTAAGTGGGATGCCGGGCTAACTCCGAGCGCTACTGAGGATATTGATGAGGATGGTGTGGTGGGTGTATTTTGTAGCCGTCGGTATGTCGGTGAGCGGAGGGTCTTAGCTGATGAGGGAGTGCTTGTATTCTTTTAGGAAGAACTTTCAGCTTTTCCCAACACTTTGCCATGAACTCTCGTTAAATGGCGTAACATAGACGAGGTTCCAAGATGGTTAAGGTCCCTCCCTCGACTGACTGTGGCTTTACATACACTACAAATGGCTATACAATTGTTGTCTGGATTTGGGTAGAAATAATTCCACACATAAGAAGTGGATTTTTTTGTTTTATGCCCAGGCATGACAATGGCCTTTTTCTTGTCACGTGCCAGAACTGCTGCCACTGGTGCAGGACTTACACAAACAACCTCATCCTCATCAACATCCTCATTAGCGCCCTCGTCGCCTACACAAATCTCCCCCTCATCCTCTTCTAATTCCAAAGTGGCATCCTCAATTTGAGTATCACCGGCTACACTCGGGCTATTAAGGCACACATCAGCAGAATGCTCACGATTAGACATCCCACTGTTGGATGGACTCTCCACAGGGATTGTTGTCATTTGTGAATCAGAGCAAATATTCTCCTGTAATGCCTCATTGTTATCTTGCAGCTCGGCTTTGACGCGTAACAGTAGTTGTGCATCAATTGTAGGCTGGGTAACTTTTTGGGATCTGCCACTAATAGCCAAAGGTAAAGGCCTCATTCTCTCTTTGCCACTGCGTGTGTAGAATGGCATGCTTGCAATTTTTTTTTGAATCGTCACTTAACTTTTGCTCAGTTACACTTCTTTTTCGCTTCAATACAGTAAAAAAATTTTTGGTTTTTGTTTTTTGCACTAATTTGAAAACACTCTGTTGTTTGACATTGCCTTGGCCAGATGACGTACTGGGAACACTAACATCAGGACTGGTGACAGAACCTGGTTGCTCATTCAGATCATATGTGGACTGCTTTGAATCCATTCTGAGCGCAAACCACTGGGGAGTGCTAAAAATTATTTAGTAGATACTGCTGACAGTTATGACTTTTGACAGCCAGAAATATTAATGCACAATTAGGGAGGACACCCCAAAAGCACTGAGGAGTGCTAAAAATTATTTAGTAGATACTGCTGACAGATATGACTTTTGACAGCCAGAAATATTAATGCACAATTAGGGAGGACACCCCAAAAGCACTGAGGAGTGCTAAAAATTATTTAGTAGATACTGCTGACAGATATGACTTTTGACAGCCAGAAATATTAATGCACAATTAGGGAGGACACCCAAAAAGCACTGAGGAGTGCTAAAAATTATTTAGTAGATACTGCTGACAGATATGACTTTTGACAGACAGAAATATTAATGCACAATTAGGGAGGACACCCCAAAAGCACTGAGGAGTGCTAAAAATTATTTAGTAGATACTGCTGACATATATGACTTTTGACAGCCAGAAATATTAATGCACAATTAGGGAGGACACCCCAAAAGCACTGAGGAGTGTTAAAAATTATTTAGTAGATACTGCTGACAGATATGACTTTTGACAGCCACAAATATTAATGCACAATTAGGGAGGACACCCCAAAAGCACTGAGGTGTGCTAAAAATTATTTAGTAGATACTGCTGACAGAAATGACTTTTGACAGCCAGAAATATTAATGCACAATTAGGGAGGACACCCCAAAAGCACTGAGGAGTGCTAAAAATTATTTGGTAGATACTGCTGACAGATATGACTTTTGACAGCCAGAAATATTAATGCACAATTAGGGAGGACACCCCAAAAGCACTGAGGAGTGCTAAAAATTATTTAGTAGATACTGCTGACAGATATGACTTTTGACAGCCAGAAATATTTATGCACAATTATGGGGGACACCCCAAAAGCGCTGGGGAGTGCCAAATATGAAGAAAAAATAATAAACCTCTATCCTCCTCTCTGCACTAGCGATTTTGGTTAGAGCAATTGCAAGAACAATATTGTATTCTCTGTCCCTGCTCTAATTAGCCTATGACTACACCCTGCTCTCTCCCTCTGTCAAATGGCGATGGATTGCTGTGGAGGCGTGTATTTATAAAGTTGAAGTATCGCGAGAACCGAGCCCCGAGATCCGACGACGTCACAATGACGTTCGGCCTCGATTTGGATTCGGAATGGGCGGGAGAGTACCGAGCTGCTCAGCTCGGTACTCGGATACCCAAAGTTCGGGTGGGTTCGGTTCTCGGAGAACCGGACCCGCCCATCTCTAAACTGAATGCAGCAATGTTCTCGGCATCTACATACACAAAGGAATGCTTACTACAGCCTATGATTTCTTTGAGAAAATGGTTTGCGGGCATGCCAAACTTGAGCGCACGTAGCCATGTCCGCACCATGCAAACAAGTTACTTGTTTTTATGCCTTATCTCTTGCGCCAGCTACAGGGGTAGTCTAAGTCCTGAGTACTAGTGATAGCAGTCTCGTATGCATGCTATAACATGTGTTTGCAATCAAGAGCAACTGTAAAATGCATTTTATTTTCAGTAGATAACAAGATCATCCCAATAAATGTATTTCATTGAAAAAGATTTTTTTTTTTTTTAACTGTTTTGTCATTAATGCTTATATTATTAACAGGTAACATTAATTCAATAGTTTTTTTTAGAATGTATATTTCACATAGGCATTGGACGTATCCTGCAGTGGCTTGTGTAGTAAAGCAGAGCAGACTTATACCAGAATTCCTCAGTGCACGCATCTTCAGATCTGTTCCTGAATTCAGGAATGTGTAGAGCTGATTTATGTGCGTATTAAAACATACGCATGTTGTGCTCAGTATGAATGCCTTGATTAATCGAGCCTGTGGGGGGAAATAGTGACTGAAGGCTTCCAATGTGAGGGTGAGGAGTTTGAATTGGATTCATGACAGAGATTGACAGAGTGGGGTGGCAGAAGTGGAGCAGCAGTAGAGTAAAATTTTGTGGTGGTGTTGAGGATACATTTTATTAAGGAGGAACTGGTAAAAGGGAGCCAAGACAGAAAATGGTTGCTGTAGTTGTGACAGGTGATAATTAGAGAGTTGATTAAAAGTTTGGTAGCATCAAGGGTCTTATCCTGGCAGTTCCAAAGGTGGATGTGATAGGCTGAGGATAAGGACTGGATGGAGGAGAGTGTAGTGTAGTCTTCAATAAAATACATGTGTGAGAGTTTGTGTTTTCATCTGATGTGCATTTTGCTTATTACTCAGACCTGGTATGTGTCACAAATTGGGATCTTAGCCGCACTTACCTCGTCCGCCGCTGTCATATCACGGCTACCTGGGTCCCTTCTGGTCGTCTGCAGCATTACCTTCCCCACACCTCCGTTTGTAAACAAACACATACTGTTTGTTCTGCTGCATGGGTGCGGCCATCTTGGATGCAGTCAGGTGATCATTCCAGACCAACCAGATTCAGAAGCTGTGATCACATGAACTGATCAGCCAATAGTTGTTTGCGACATCCTATTTAAACCTGCTGCTGTGATCTGTTCATTGCCAGAACAACACACTTCTCTCCAGAGGATAGTTCTTGGCTCCAGGTTCCAGTGTCCCAGTCTGCATTACAAAGTGCAGTGTCCCAGTCTGCATTACAAAGTGCAGTGTCCCAGTCTGCATTACAAAGTGCAGTGTCCCAGTCTGCATTACAAAGTGCAGTGTCCCAGTCTGCATTACAAAGTGCAGTGTTCCAGTCTGCATTACAAAGTGCAGTGTTCCAGTCTGCATTACAAAGTGCACTGTTCCAGTCTGCATTACAAAGTGCACTGTTCCTGTCAGCATTTCCAGACTGCTCATTCCCCTGCTATATTTACATTCAGCAAGAACATGAGCAGGAAGATCATCCAACCTGCTAGTTTTTGTTTCAGTCCTGCTCCAGCTAGGCCCAAGGGTCCCGAATCGGATCAAGAAATTCAGACGACCGTGACAGTATGCAGTTCACGTGTACTGATTGGAGGGCTACACTTTATAAGCTCTCACCTTCAAAGTGATTGCTGGACTCTGTGTTATGTTCCTGCATTTCCTTAGACTGTGAAAATCTGCACCAGCATTGCCTTAGAGACTCTTCAGAAATTGATATATGCCTACATTTCCACAGAGACTGCGTTATATTCCTACATTGTCTTTTGACTGTGATTCCTGTATTTAGTCAGAGCCTGTGTTATCACCTGACTACTTTTGATTACTGCTAATTCCAGTGTGTTTGTGCTCTGTCCTTAATTATATGCAATGTACTGCATTAAACTATATATTTGATTACTACAACATGACCTTGTAATTACTGTGATTTCCTAACATTTTAGAGGGACATGTTGTGTAATGTTTGTTTTGCGGCTACCAATAAACATTGTCCAATGCGATTATTGTGGTTCCAACACACAAAGAGATTTAATAGCAAAAGATAGCAGGATTTACAGCAAGCCATGCTGACACATAAAAGATATAACAATAAACAGGAAAGTATAAAAACTGAAAACATTACTCATGTGCTTCACCAGGGCCCAGGTGAAGAAACAGTCATGTTGTCTGTTGTCAGGAATAGAGAAAGAAAACACTGGTCCAAGGAGTTTAGATGCAGTTTGACTTAGCAAAAAACAATGATGATGTCACAATGTACACAAGGATAGACTTAGGTCTTTATTTATTGGTACAGAGGTCAGGTCAGTCCAGTACAATGCAAATCATAGGTCAGTTCAAAGGATTCCTGATAAAGTGGGGGCCAGCTCACTTCAACAGCAAAGCAAATGTGCCTAAGAGAACCAACCTAATCCAGTTTTAAACCAACCTATTTGCATTCCAAACACAGTATCATTTTGATCATTAATCCTTTATCTTCCATAACTAGTGATCGCTGGAAGCGATTGCTTTAACAATAGTAGCGGCTTCCTGATGATAATGTGCAGATCACAATGACACTAAACATGATACATTTCCTATATCCTGAACCCTAGATACCTTTAATATAATATATTTATGTATAAATAATCTCTAATACTTTTTACTAATAAATAAATGTGGATTGGAGCCTTAATAAATGTGTACTATTTATAAGTGTGAATGTAAATGTGTGTGTTATTAATCTGCGATTGCGATTGCGTCATTACACGTGGCCTACTAATCGTAATCACACGGTAAAACAGTATTAATCAATATAGCTTACTTCATCCAATTATTTGCTTTTCACAGTTGAGATTTAGGTAGGATTGGGGCATCCATGAGAAGGTAACAGAGGGACGGCTGAATTCACTAGAGAGGAGAGAAGGGGAGAGTTTGGGGGAGGGGAGGTAAATTTTTGTGTCATCAGCATAGAGGTGGTACTGGAGACTGAAAGAGTTGATTAGTTCACCAAGGGAGGAGGTTACAGTGAGATGAGCCAAAGACGGAATCTTGTGTATCCCAAATGGGTAGGGTAAAAGAGTGTAGAAGGAGTTAGAGGTAGACACAGGGGAGTATTTGGATAAGTAGGAAAAGTAGAAACAGTGCCATGAAGGCCAATAGAGTAAAGGGCATACAGGAGGATGGGTTGTCATAGATGTTGAAAGTGGCAGAATGGTCCAGGAGGATGAACCTGGTGAGGTCACGCTTAGAGAGGATCATTGATGAGGTCAGTCTCAGTGGAGTGCAGAGTATGTAAACCCAATTGGAGAGGGTCAAGGAGGGATTTAGAGAAGAGATGCTTGACAGGTAGACTTGGGAAAAGACGATGATGACTGAGTGTGGACTTCAACTCCAGAGACAACATGGGGGAAGGACAGATAGTGGGCTTGGTAGTGAGGGAAGATATGAAAAAAGCAAGTGGGGATTGGCAAGATAAAGATTTCTTCAAAGAATTGTGTCAATTTTGGTGGTGAAGTAGGTGATGCAGTCATGTCCCCAGTGTTATGTGACCCATCACCTTTTTGTAGACATGTGAATTATCCTGACACCCACAGACCAGGAGTGATGGAAAAAACCTCAGTCCTGTTCAGTGCTGTGTTCAGCCTTTGGTGTGTGGGGCCCACTTGATTTGTGGAGCTTCCTTTACCATTGAGGGCTCCAACCCTGCATTGACCAGGCAGGGTAAAGTTCCCAGGAGGATCCCATGCTGCAGATCTAACTGGTAATAGTGAGAACTGGCCCAGTATGTGTAGATGAGGGCTGGTTTCCACACTGCATCTATATGCTAGATTTTAAATTTCATGTATCTCAAGACACATGCAACTCAAAATACAGATGTGGATCTATCAGATATGGATCTAATTTATTTATTTTTTTTAAATTTTTATTAGGGTTTTTTTAAAACAAAACAATGAGATTGAAACATACCAAGAGAATGTATAAACATACTGTATACATATGAAATACAATAGAGTTTACACACAATGATAGAAAGACTTAGATTAATTCTCTAAAGACCGGTATGTTATTTATGGAAAAGAAAAATGTTGTTAGTTTTTATTTTTCATACGGAGAGGGGAGACAAAGGGGAACAGGAGAATATTCTACTCATTGTATTATGCATCAAATTGTAGGGTAGAGTGGCATTAACCCGTGTGGCTATATGAAGAACAAACCAAATCAGAATTTTCCAAAACTTATATGCGTAATGATCCTTCTTAAACTTGACAGGGGTACCTATCCAAACCAACAGAGATTTGTCAACCGGTTGTGAAGGGAGGTTCAGCATCACAGTAATTCGTCCAGGAAGACCATGTGTTTTTGAAGTTCACTGGTTTGTCTTTGAGGAGAGCTGTGATGCTTTCCATCCTATAAACTGACCAAACTTTTGCCAGCACGGTGGCGTAGAGGTGGAGAGGTGTTTTTCCATAGAGCGGCAATTAAACATTTAGAGGCATTTTATATATGATTAAGTTTTTGCGTGGAGCGACTAACGCCCGGGAGCCGTCTAGGAAGAAGCGAGTATAAGGGGGACTCAGGCATTTTAACCAGTGTAATATCCTTGATGAGATTATGAATTTGTTGCCAATAGGGTTGTAATTTAGGGCAACACCACCAAACGTGCAACAGGGTACCCTGTAGACCACACCCTCTCCAACATCTGTCACTAACTGTCGGAAAGATAGAGTGGAGATGAGAGGGGACCAAATACCATCTGTAGAAAATGTTGCAAGCGTTTTCCTTTATCCTAACTGATATAGATGACTTAGCTATATTGGCTCTCACCTTTGACCACTCTTTAGGAGTCAGGGTCTCCCCGGTGTCCCTCTCCCAGGCAAGCTCATGAGGGTCTTTATCGGGTTGGCCAAAGTTGTTAATTAATTGATCCAAAGTGGAAATTAAGCCTCTAGTAGTCAGGGAACAGCGACATAGAGATTCTAATGGAGAACAATGAACCGAGGGGGGGACAAGTTTAGGGAACGACAAGGGTGCCTAAGTTGAAGATATTGATAAAAGATTTTTTGGGGCAAATGAAATCTTCACTGTAAGTCTGCAAAAGTAGGAAAAACCCTAGCTGGGGCCAGATCCCACATGAAGAGCAAATTATGCGCAGACCAGTAGTAAAACATTTTATGATCTAACCCTGGCTCAAAGTTTCTATTATTCCAAAGTGGAACAAGAAGTGGATAATTAGATTGCAACTTGTAGAATCTGGTTACTTGATCCCATAGTGAGACAGAAAAACGAGCAGTAGGGAGCTGAGCTAAATGTCCTATGTTGGGATGGTATCCAGAGTAAGGAATATAGAGAATATAATTGCAATATGTCTGCCTCAATCTGCGTCCACACTCTATAATGAGGGAGTGAGTGCCATAGGATACATTGTGACATATGTGTAGCTCTATAATACTTTATTATATTTGGGAGGCCCAGTCCTCCAGAGGTTTGATGTTTAGAGAGTATTCGCATACCCACTCTAGGCTTACGCCCTGCCCATACAAATTTATATACCATTTGCTGAAGGTGCTGGAGAACATGTAAGGGAACCTGAATTGGGAGCGTTTGCCACAGATAAAGTAATCTAGGTAAAACATTCATTTTGACTGAAGCCATCCTGCCAATCCAGGAAATATGAAATTTATTCCATTGAGTTAGGTCGCCTCGAATTGCATTAGTCTAGGGAAATTAGCTGCGTATAGAGAGGAGTAATTCTTGGTTATATATATTCCCAAATATTTGATCTTATTGTGCTGCCACCGAAAATTATAAGTGGTTTTAAGAGGTTGAGTGATATGCTGAGGGATATTAAGATCTAAAATTTCGGACTTGTCTGCATTAATTTTGTAGTTCGATAAGGAACTATAGAGCGATATTTCCTCAAAAAGTTTAGGCAGTGATGCATGCGGGCTAGTTAATGTAAGTATAACATCATCAGCGTATAGAGCTATCTTATTATCTCGAGAACTCGTGGGAATACCCATGATTCCCGTATTGTTTCTAATTCTAGCTGCTAAGGGCTCCATAATGAGGGCAAAGAGTAAGGGTGAAAGGGGGCAGCCCTGGCGGGTGCCATTACTTATTCTAAAGGGTGTGGATGTGAGACCGTTTGCTAAAACTGAAGCTGTGGGGTTATAATACAGCGCCGAGATCCCCTTGCAAAAGGAACCTTGGATCCCCATACTTCCTAAAGTCTGCTGAATAAATGGCCAAGCCACTCTATCAAAAGCTTTCTCAGCATCCAGAGCGACCACCAAGGCAGGGAGAGACGTACTATTAGCTATGTAGATTAAGTCTATTATCCTTCTTGTGTTATCTAAGGCTTGCTTTCCTGGAACAAATCCGACTTGGTCCCGGTGGACCAATGAAGGGAGAACAGCCCCTAATCTATTTGCTAGGATTTTAGCAAAAAGTTTTAGATCCACATTAAGCAGGGAGATGGGTCTATAGTTACACACTTCTGTCGGGTCTCTATCTGGTTTGGGTATTACGACGATCCCCGCACCAGTGGTTGCTCTATCAAATTCGCCCCCTTCAAGTACTGAGCTAAATAATCCTGAAAGCATGAGGACCAGCTGGCAAACAAATTTTTCGTAATATATAGAAGAAAATCCATCCGAACCCGGGGCTGACTGACGTTTCAGTGCTTTAATGGCCTCAGTAATTTCTTCAGGGGTAAGCTCTGCATTAAGAGTTGCCAATTGACTTCTACTGAGTTTAGGTAACTGGCAGGAGCGGAGGTAGCTCTTAATATTTGTCTTGAGCTGGACTGGATCCTCTATTGTTGGACTCAAATTGTATAGAGAAGCGTAATAATCCCTAAACCATTGCGAAATCTTTTGAGGGTCAAAAAGAGGGCAACCCGTAGAATCTTTTACTGATATTATTCTGTTGCGCTTACGGCGAGCCCGGAGTTTGCGCGCCAATATAGGATCCGCTTTGTCGCCTTTTTGATAGTATTTTTGTTGTACCCACAGAAGAGTTTTAGCTGCCTGTTTTGGTAGTTTTTGATTTAGCTGCCCCCTAAGAGAAAGACGTTTTAAATATAGTTTCTTTTTAGGGTTTATTTGATGGCGAGATGTAACTTGCTGTATCTGTTGCTCAAGTTCGCGTATGCACTCTTTTTCTTTCTGCCTCTGCTGTGCTGCCATTCTGATAAGAACACCCCTTATAGTAGCCTTATGGGCTTCCAGAGTATAGGTTGTGATATCTCCGGGGTCGCATTTTGTGAGACATAATCAGTAATAGCCTGAGATATCTAACTGATGTTCTCTTCCCTAAGAAGTAATGACTCATCAAGACGCCATTTAGGACGTGATTGCGAGAGCCGTGGTAAAAGCAAAGATAGCTCAACTGCCTTATGGTCTGACCAGGACAGCGGGAAGACCCGGACATCTCGCAATTTCTGGGTTGTCCGATGATCAACAAAGAAATAATCTATCCTTGAATACAAATCATGAGGGGCCGAATAATGAGTGTATTCTCTGGAAGAAGGGTATAGAACTCGCAAGGCATCATACAAATTGGATTGCTTCAATTGGTCATTCAGCCTGCTAGACTCCTTAGAGTGTCCTAAGGAGATATGAGTGTGAGTGGATCTATCTAGTATTGGGTCCAGGATAGTATTAAGGTCCCCTCCCACGATAGTCATACCATCTGCATGAGAGGCTAGTTGCTGAAAGAAATTTGCATAAAAAGCTCCCTGTTGCACGTTTAGGGCATATACTGTGGCTAAAGTTATAGGATTCTGATTTAAAGTACCCTTCAGAATAACATATCTACCAAGAGGGTCAGATATATATGACTCAACAGTCAGTGGAACTCTACTGTGTATCAGTATAGCAGTACCTCTGCGTTTTGCATTTGCAGAGGAATAAAATGCATGTGGATAAGATTTAGAGGCCAATGAGGGATGGGGATCTCTGAAATGCGTTTCTTGTAAGAAAATCAGGTCTGGGTTTTTCCTCTTAAAATATTGTAAAGCCATTGTACGCTTATTCGGTGAATTAAGGCCGTTGACGTTTAGAGAGATTATTTTAAGACTCATGGGGGATACTGATGTAGGAGAAGCTCTATTTTAACAATGAGAATAAGACCTTTATTTAAGCCTAGTAGCTGGATGCGGGGAAGGGAAGACACATAAGGAAAAAGGGGATGGGAATGTGTGACGGTCCTGATCTCGAGACGAGTTCCAGGACCTAGATGAAAAAGATGTGGCGGGTTGCATGACACCATCTCTTTGGTAGTGGAAGGATTGGTGGTGGTAGTGGTACTTCATAAGAAATGTAGTAGACAACTAACAATGTCTGCGCATAGCGCACTTTTAAGGCACATGGGTGCGGGTGAGATAAACATGTGTGAGGAGGATCTCACAGGTAATTATCTAAACAAAGAGATATAAGTAGCACAACATAAACATCAAATAAAAGATATCAGAGCAGTTCAAACATATAACCATATCAACATTATAAACAAGAACTGTAAACATATTCTATATATACTATATATAGACTCCGGCGAAAAACCGGAGTAAGTACTAATATATAAATTAAGACTCCATGTTTATTTTTAGCTCAACCGGGTTAGAATTGGTTAAAGCCCTTTAAGGAGAAGGGGTAGGGAGGAAATAGGGGGGGAATGGGGGAAGGGAAGGAAGGGGAAAAGAGGGGGAAGAGGGTTTATAACCAAGAATCACGCTTTCTGCCAAGATGGAGCCGGAGCCAAAGTTTTCTGTTGCGAAGGAGATGCTGAAGTGGAAGGATCAGAGTCTTGGATAAGGTGAAGATGCCTAAGCAAGTCAAGACCCTGTTCCGGGGTTCTCACCGAGTGGTTCCGACCATCCTTTGAGACAATTAGCTGGAATGGGAAGCCCCACTTGTACTTTATCGAGTGGTTGCGTAGAACTTTTGTGACATTAATAAGGTCTCTACGCTTTTTCAAAGTAGATGGAGCCAAGTCCTGATACAACTGTAGGTGCGATCCAGAGTAGGAGATCGATTGTACATTTCTAGCTGATGCCATTATTCGCTCTTTAGTTTTGAAGTAGTGGAAACATATAATTATGTCTCTAGGAGGTTGATCTGAATTTGGCTTCGGGCGATCTAAATTAAATAATTCTTTTGATAGATCAGGTATCATCTGAAGGAATAGGCATTCTAAGTAGTCAGGCAATGCTTCTGCAGAAATGGACTCTGGGACATTTTTTATCCGGATGTTGTTACGCCTGTTGCGATTCTCTAGATCTTCCAGTTGGTCCTTAAAAGTGGTGAATTCCGCTCGCAGGTCCGCTATCTCCGTGTCTGTTGTTTGTTGGTGCTTGGAGACTACATCCAGCTGATTTTCAACAACATCAGTACGAGATCCAAGTTTTGATATTTCCGATCGAAGCTCTGAGACAATTGCTCTCATTTCTGACTGAATTGTTTTTGTGACTATGGCAATCACATCCTTGGGGGGTAAGTGGATTTTTAGGTGATGAATTGTCTTCTGATTCCGATCCTGTATCAGCTGCTTCAGGCAGTGCTTTAGATCGGCCACCGGCCTTTTCAAGAGCTTTTATAATGGTTTGTTTAGGAGTGCTACTTATTTTTTTATTTTTGTGAGACATATTAGCGAAAAAGGAGCACCTACTATTGACCCTGAATTAACTTAGAGACCAAGGTCTGCAACAATCAGATGTATAGAACAGTGCGCAGTTTCCCAATCTGCATAGAATCATATACCACACTTTGCTTCAGGACATCATAAATATGCAGTGCATCCCGCACCCACTAAAGTTAAAGTCAAGGAAACATTTCTTTACAACTTACAGTTGAGAGTGACAGAGGATCTCCGTTCGTGATATATAATCTAGATATCTTGATGACGCCAATGTTAGCTACTATTGTTGCTGTAGAAGGAGCAATCCGCACCGCCGCCAAATCAGGGATCTTGTTGCAGAATGTGGATCTTACGTGCCTTAACCCTCTTCCAGCTGGGTAAAACAGAGACAGACTGAGCTCACCCCTGACACGGTGAGGTCGACTTGGTAGAAATCTTTTGTGTGGCAGGTGCCAGGTCAGAGGGTTAGAAAATCCTTATATGCAATTTAGAGATATAAGTATCTGCACTTTCTTTGTTTCACCACTGGGTGGCAATGTATACCCACAAATGAGCGGTGAGGAGTACAGACGCAGCTACTCCTGCAGGAAGAGAAGCCACACTGGTGGAAGGGGGACTTCCGGTTGGGAATCCTCAGACGGTTCTGCTGTCAGACCACTTAATATACGCCTTTTCAAGTGTTTTATACGGAGCTCAGCAATAACTGGACCGATCGAAATGCCGACCAGGCCACGCCCCCCGCTGTTATTGTTCTTAGGATTGTGATTGTACTCACGACTCTGCAGGTTTTTACTGTGCTGCGTGGTCTTTGCCTTCAGTGACCCCTGCTTTATATTGTGCTCTGTGGGCTGTATGGGGCGGATATTTCTCTCCGCCTATCACGTCTGTCACGCCCCCCTGGGTCTCCCAGCTAACACTGCTCCAGCTGACACTGATCCCAGCAGACACCGCTCCAGCTGCCCAGCCGGAAACGAAGCTGACAATGGCGTCTGCGACTTCCGGTCCCGATTACACGGATCCACAGGGGATATACACAAGCGGCCTCTCTTCCGCCCAGCCACTTCGGTGAGTGACTAAACTTTGTGGGTTGCTTCTCCTGCCGCCACGCTAAGTTTTAATTGCGCCTCCTCTCTGCGCTTCGGGAAGCTGTGCCTTACCGACGGGGCAGGACCGAGCCACCACCTCCAATCTCCCGATCGGTCATTGGGGTTAGATAGTTTTAACCGGCGTGCAGGGTCACTCAGTCTCGCTCTTCAGCCTGCGGCTGAGCGTCACACCCGGGGTCAAGGGGTCCAAGAAAGGGGTCTATTTCAACAGTGCAGATGGTCACTGATCTCTTTGATCTCCGAAACCTGTTGTAGCAGCAATATAGTACCCGTTTTGCTGTTTTATAGGGGGAGATCTGAGGAGCCCTTGTGGAACACGTCCTCACTAGATGGCTGCCAAGCCACGCCCCCGATATGGATCTAATTTATGGATCTATTATATTTAGTTATTTTGAAGTCACAAAGTAAGATTATTCCTTTAATTTTTTTCTATTTTTGTAACTGTTCTTCTTACTGTTTTGTCAATGAGAAAATAACATGTATATTTTAACTTTTTTTTTTCAAAGAACGTGTGATGAAAACTTTTTCCCAGAATGTTCAGTCTCTAAATACATGATTGCACCCTACTTTCTCTTTTTCTGTCCAGATATGTATATCATCATCATCATCACCATTAATTATATAGCGCCACAAATTCCGCAGCACTGTACAGAGCTTACAATCTAAAGTTCCTAACACACAAACACCCTAAGGATAATTTTGTCAGCAGCCAATTAACCACCAGTATGTTTTTGGAGTGTGGGAGGAAACTCACAGAAACACAGAGAGAACATACAAACTCCACACAGAAAAGGCCCTAGTCAAAAATCAAACTTATGACCCCAGCGCTGTGATGCGCAAATGGGAAGTGCATGGATGTGCGCATGGACTGAGATTGCAAAATTTTGTATCTTTTGATGGAAAGAAATGGATGGATGAAGAGGTTCAAAGCTAAATGCCTCAAATTGCACCCACATGTGAGATTTATTTTTGGAGAAAAAGATATTGTTCTAGATAGCACTGTCGATTTCACTGTCCATAAGTAGGTTTATCAGTTAACTTCTAAATAGATGACAACATACTCCAGAGGAGGAGCTTTACAAGAAAATATTACACATAATAAAAAAGGTGTAATGTTAAATCCATTTGTGCAGTTCAGTTATAGTTGTGCAGGGGTCAGAGGATGGCTGTCTGTGTTGAGAAGGGGGTCAGAATATTTGTGTATTGCATACCAAAAATTATAAATAAAGTGTTTAAAAAAAACAAACAAAAGCTGAATAATCTGAAATTAAAAGTTGAAAATCTTAATGCAATTTGAACTCCACCCTAGAGGACTGCCTTGAGTATATGCCACTCTATCCAATAGATAATAATTTTTTTTTATTTGTTTATTGAGTTTTTTAGGGATACAAAAAATAAAAATAAATGAAGGGGTGTACAGAGTCCAATCTGGACCCATGGTTTTCTGATAATCAATATATTTGTATATAAATATCATTTAAGTATTAGTCACAAATAAACATATATATAAGTCATAAACAGTATAGTAAAGATGAGAAATGAGGTCCTGGGTGAGGGTCCTAAGCGGTGAGAAGTAAAAGTAGGTAATTGAAGGAGAGGAGGGAGGAGGACAGTCGGCTGTTAGTAGAAGATAGTGGGGGATGGAAACTGGAAAGTGTATGAAGGAGTTAGGAGTGTGGCTTATTCTATAGGTCTGTTGTGAAATAGGAGGTCAAGGCGTTCCAGGTGGAGGAGAACTGGAGGAGATGGTTATCATCATCATCATCATTATCACCATTTATTTATATAGCGCCACTGATTCCGTAGCGCTGTACAGAGAACTCATTCACATCAGTCCCTGCCCCATTGGAGCTTACAGTCTAAATTACTTAACATACACACACAGACAGAGAGAGGGAGTCTCTAGGGTCAATTTTGATAGCAGCCAATTAACCTACCAGTATGTTTTTGGCGTGTGGGAGGAAACCGGAGCACCCAGAGGAAACCCATGCAAAAACAGGGAGAACATACAGACTCCACACTGTGAGGCAGAAGTGATAACCACTTTGCCACCGTGCTGCCCATGGTTATGAATAATACTGGTGATATGTTTCATTTTATGTGTTTGCCAGATTTTCAGAAAAAGTTTTTGAATAGTGGGTGTGTCTGTCTTATTCCAATTAAGGGCCATTAGGCATCTCAGTATCAGTGACTGTCTGGGAGAAGGTAATAGTAAATATTGTCAGGGAGTCGTATGTATTTTTTTTTCCGATCAGATGTCGTACCTCCTTCCAAAAATGTAGATGACTTTTAGTCTTGTGGGTACCAGGTGCCATCTGAATAGGAGTTTGTACACGTTTTCTTTTAGTTGTGTACAAATGGAGCTAAGAACCTCCCCATGTCCTCCTCCCATCTTAGCTCATGTCTCTCTTTAGTAGGTTGACTATGTTTAATAAAGAGTGAATAGAATGTTGAAATTAAGCCACTGGAGGGGGACCTACCAAGACAAAAGGATTCGAGTACGGAAAGGGAATGAAGGTTTTTTCAGTTTATATTGTCGTGATAAAAATGGTGAATCGGTAGATATTGGTAAAAAGCTGATGTTTGTATCCCAAAGCGATCTCGGAGAGTAGAGAACTCTGGGAAAAGGGTAGAAGGGACTATGTCATAAAATAATTTAATGTTATGAGATGTCCATTCTTTAAACTTATTGGGATCCAGTCTTGGAATAAATTCTGGGTTTTTCCAACGAGGGGTCATGCGAGATGGGTCAGATATCTGATCGAAAGTTCGAGTACAAAGGTTCTATTTTGATAGAGTGAAACATAGTGTTGGAGGGAGTAGTAAAGATGTGGGTCAGTGTTTAGGGTGGAATCAGAATAAAGAGTAGGGGAATGCATGTGGATTAGATGACCCTCTATGTCTACCCACAACTTTGTATGTGAGTTAATTTCACCTGTGTGAGGTGAGCGGCTAGATATTATTTATGGAGACAGGGAAGGCCTAGGCCTCCGTTTCTTGAATATCTGTACAGAACTTTTAGGAGGTCTCTTGGATTCCCAAACAAATTTAGTAAAATTGCTTTGTAGATCTTTGTGAACTGTGGTGGGAAGTCTAATTGGAATGGTTTGGAAAAGGTAGAGGAGTCTGGGGAGCAGGTTAATTTTTACTGCGGCTATTGTACCAATCCAAGAAATATTTTGAGAAGCCCATGAACGTAAATCTTTTTTAAGGTCATCTATTAATGGGGGAAGTTTGCTTGGTATAGTCGGTCATAGTGTTTAGTAAGATAAATTCCAAGGTATTTTTGGGGTTTCCAGTGGAATTAATGGCTGACTTTTAGGGTTTGTAGAAGGGGCGGAGGGATGTTGAGAGGAAGAGCCTCTGTTTTTTCAGGTTAACTTTAAAATTTGAAAGTTTTTAATATTCGGCAATCAATTCCAAGGCTAACGGAATTGCGTTTTGGGGGTTGGTCAGTGTAAGTAGGATGTCATCAGCATAGAGGGCCAATTTATAGTTATTGGGTCCCACCTTAATACCTGTTAAATTTGGGTGGTTGTGAATGGTGGCTGATAGCGGTTCCATTGTAAGTGTAAATAAAAGAGGGGGTAGGGGGCACCCCTGTCTGGTGCCATTATTTATATGAAGAGAGGGTGATATGCAACCGTTTGCGAGGATAGACGCCGTGGGGTTATTAAAAGGGCTAAAATACCTTTAAGTAATGGGCCAGTGAAGCCCATCTCTGAAAGGATATGACGCATGAAGTTACACAATCAGATGCTGATTCGTTATTTTATATAGGACTTTTCTATCTTACTTCTCGCACTTTGCTGATATTACTGTAGATCAGTAGTTGTATCTCACTTCATGTTTCCAAAGATGAGAACAGAACAGGTTTATATATTTATTTTTAGATTTGCTACAGTCATTATTGAACATGAAAACAGAAAATACATTCTTTTCTCCCACTAGTAGGTACATATCAAGTTTAGAGTGGAACATCCCTAAGATCTTTTTGAATAATAAAATACATTTGATTACTTTTTCCCAAATTAATTTGGTGATTGAAACTAAATAAAAAAAATGTATTTCTATTGGTCTATGTCCGTCACCTGAGCCTGCGTGATATATATGGGACAAAGAGCTAATCAAAAACACCTGGTCCATTTAAAAAAATACTAAACTCTCCCTGGATATCTCACTCACAATCAAGCCACCACCAACATTTGGATGGTGACAAACTTACTCAGGAAGCCTTCAGTGCACCTTGCTTTAAATGAACTAATCTTTTGCAACTTAGTCAGAGTTATCATAAACTAAATGATCTCCCTTACCCAGAATTATCATAAACCAAGTGATCTGCTCTGTTTCAGCTATGTACCATTCTTATACCAAGCTAAGACTGATAAAATACAAAACCAATTGATAAATAATGACATACAAAGGTTTTGTACAATAGTTTCTTACAAAATAAAAAGGATTAAACAGCAGAAAAACGGTACACTCAGGAATGATCAAATATCAGTTTGTTGGGAGGTCATGAATTCACTGGACCACTTCTCAATATGAAATTGACTCTGAACAGAGAACAATTCTTTTAACTTTGCAGGATATTTTAAGTATGCTTCAGGTGCCCACACACCCCTTCCACTGTGATGTCAGTACCAAAATGTCTGTGTGAATGTAAATTAAATTTTGCAATCTTCTTTTCAAAACACATTTCTAGTCAGGGATTCTTGGCCTAACATCTTAGCAGAATGTCCTACAAAGATGATATTACCTCCACACAACAGATAATAAGTTTCCCCTTAATTTAGTTTTGGCCATGAAACCTGTAATTATGATATTTAAGAAATATGACAGCTTCCTATGTCCTTATTGTCATGCCTGAGGATCTGTCTGTGCCCAGACTGGGTTGTGTCTTTGTAGCTAGCTGATTAGACTAGCAGAGGAGACCAGGAAGGTACCATATTTCTGGACTGGACTGGAACTGGAGAGCTGGAACCAGAATGTTGGACAGGACTGGAGCTAGAATGATCCACATAATTGAGCTGGAACAATAGAAATGACTGCAGACTGCTGGGAACCAGGTTGGCGTTTGAAGATTCAATGTTGCACTGGCAATGGTTAATGGCTCCAGGAAGTCCTTTAATACTAACTGTTGATTGGAGACTGTGATCAGCTGGAATGAAGCAGCACTCTGACTGGCTGAAAGTGGTCAGGTGGCTAAATCCATGATGACAGTGCCCGTGTACTGGTTTTGGAGGAATCTGCAGTGGAGACAGACTGGGCAACAACCTGCAGTGAGATCTGAGACCAACAGAGCCTACGCACCGCAGGGACAGCGTAGAAAGACAGTGAAGGGGTAAGTAACAGGACCTGAGGTCCTGATACTTATTTTCCTTTATTCAAACAGCTCAGCGGCTCAACCTCCTGTCACCCAGTTGAGATGACCTGAGATATCACAAATCCACAAAAAAATGTGAGGGGTTTGTTGTTGGATATTAATGCTGGACATTGATAAAAGCTTAAAGAGAGATCCCAGGAAGATTTAGCTTTTACGACGTGTTCCATAAATTGGTGTAGGACAATTTAGTCTGCAGCTAAGAACACACAGTTGGATGTCTCTATGCGTAAATACATCATGAATTGAACAAGAATTTAGAGACAAAGATTACAGTGTAATTTAGTCATCCCCTCTAAGGGCTAAAGCCATGGTAGGCCATAGAGTTGCTGTGATCCACACCAATCTCATATTGTGAATTAAATATCAAACATCTATTTGTGACTCGTAAGTAGCTTGCCTTTGACAGTCTAACAAAAATGGATTAAATGTCATTGTTATAAATTTAATTGTACCATTTTGTAATAATCTTGTTTCAGAGAGGATTGTGGTGTTTTGGTGGAAATGGACTACCATATGCTGAAAGTCTCAGTTCTGTTCCTTCAGAGAAACAAGAGGTGTTCAGCTTACAGGCTTTACTGAAGCATTCTAAGGTAATGTTTGCCTTTCCACTAAACAAACTTTCATAATTATGCTGCTTGTTTGGTTTCTGGTGTTATGTTTGGCTACAGAGTAAACATCAGACAATGCTACACATGTAAGCTATTTTTACACAAAAGCACCCAAAATAATACAAGGGCACTTCAGACATTAGCCACAGCAACTAGAACACAGGGCCACGGCCTAAACAAAGGTTGCAGTTCTAATTGTTGCACTTTTCCAATAAAATAACTATACATTAAAAAATGATATATGTTAGTATATTCCACAAATGTTTTAGACCTACAGATTATGCTTGCTAGGGAATAAAGGCATCAGACTTTACACATCACAGATGCCTGTAGTAACCGTTAAAAGTATAAATTTAGCAAATGTAAATGTATTAATTTTGACGTTTTCCCTTTAAACATAATTGGTTTGGATAAACAATGAGGTTGAGTATCTCAGGTTGGTTGGAACGTGCCTCATCATACTGTTTTAACTCCACCCACTCATTTTTAATATTATTGAGCTGCAGCATGGTTAGAGATGAACAGCGTGATCAGCATGCCTTGTGATTACCCCTATATTATGCCATTTAACCAATCCAGTCGTTTCAACAAATCAGTTGTTTAACCAATTCAGCCTGTTAAGAAGCCAAGAAAGATTGCATGTTAGTGTAATAAATAGTATTATAAATTTCAACAGAACATTAAGACTTTTTTTGTAATATTTCTTCTAGGCCTTCAGCTCTTTATCTCTATACCACTTTTCTTGGAAAACTAATAAGCTTCTTTGGATTTCAGCATAATCGCTATGCGGAAGATACCCACATTTATCTATTCTTTTTTGATCTCTCATCATCTGTGTTGGCCTGGGTTACCAACTGTCTTTTTGTCATTTCTTCTTGGATGTTCTCTCCCCAACTCAAACTCAATCTTTCAAAAACAGAGCTAACTCTCTGCCTAGGTGTGATCCTTGACTCAGTACTATGCTTTATTCCCCATATCCAATCTATATCTAAATCCTGTTACATACATCTAAAAAGCATTTCCAAAATACACACATATCTCACTCAGTATACTGGTAAAACTTTAATGCATTCACTCATCATCTCCCGCATTGACTATTGCCATACCATCCTTACTTGTCTTCCCCAAATCAGACTCTCACCTCTACAATATATTTTGCATGCAGCAGCTAGATTGATTTTCCTTTCAAATCTTTCTTCCACTGCTGGTCTGCTCTGTCAGTCTGTACATTGGTGTCCTGTTTTTTTTACCAAAGACGATATAAAATACTTCTAACATACAAGACAATTAACACAACTGCTCCAACTTAAATCTCTTCACTTGTCTCAAATTTTTTTTCCAATATCTGCTTCTCTCATCCACATTCATTAACTACTACTATTCTTGGCTACAGGACATTTTTTTCTGGCTGCACCCACTTTGTGGAATCAGTGCCGTAACTAGAAATTTTAGTGCCCTGGGTGAGACAGGGCACCGGTGCCCCCCATCGAAGTGGGAGTGACATTTGCCAAGTGGGTGTGGCCAACCTAATGTGGGGGTGGGGTTAGCACTTTACTGAAAGAATTCTGTTACACATATTTGCAAATGCATGATATATATATCTATATACATATAGCTATCTCTCTATCATATATATATATATATATATATATATATATATATATATATATATATATATATATATGTGAGGATACCACCCTTAGATGGGATGGAAGTTACCCTCTGTGGGATTCAACTCACTCGGGTAGACCAGGATATATCCAAAATAAGACTTTATTACGACAGCACAACACCACAAGACGTTCACAAGTTACAGGGTAAATGGTAGCACGTATCCTCCAGCAGCCTCCTGCAGTCAGCACTCCAAAGTCATAATCTCTGTCCCTTTCAGGGTCTTATCCTCCCGCAATATTACCACTACCGTTTAGCAAAACAGTTATGGTGTCTCCTAGCCTGGGTTACTAGCTCACACCAACCCTGTCCTGGTAGGGTTCCCTCCAGCGGCACCACAGTGCCTGGCCCAGAGTCCTTTTCACTCATGTCTTCTACACCAGGATCCTCCAAACTAGCCTCGCTCTACTGGCATTCTCCTCCCCTATATTATTTTCTCTGTACCCAGGAAGTAGGGTCAAATGTCTCAAAACTCCCCTTTACAGAAGGGGCCTCCCAGTCAACAATTTAGCTGCTAGACATACTGTCCCTGTTACCTTGATTAGACAATAGAATGGCTTGACTCAATTAGCTGTTTTGGCTGGATACACTACACATGGGGTTACAATAGTACATCAAGGAATGACACTGCACGCTTACATGGAACAATAAGACTTTTGACACATGATATCAGCAGGGTTACACAATATAAGTCTGTGATACCTGTTGATACAATTACATTTATATTGACACATATTGATACATTTCCCCATGCTATTTCAACCAATATATTACTGTGGAGGCACATTACATATGAGTAGAAGTTCTAACCTCATTACCTCTCAGGTTATCTGTTGACCTAGCTAATTAACATGGGCTGCCAGCTAGTTAACTCAGACATTGTTCTGATTACAAACCTCATCTCAGCTGCACCCCATACAATACACATTTGAGACAAATGGTAATTACATTAGCTAGCACAAGCAAAATGACTGCTGTTGTTCTGATATTTTCACACAGTATGGCAATATTGTTTCTATTTATACTACATTCAATATCACAGGTAATAGTATGGGCAAAATGTATCCAATAACATGAAATAATAATACACATAATACACCAATGCTCTGGTGTATATACTTAGACTGGGCCAAGGATTAAAAAGTACAATAAACCGTGAGAAACGGTTGATGATTACATAGTTCTCAGTCCAGTAGCACCCCGTTTCCTCACAATATATATATATATATATATATATATATATATATATATATATATATATATATATATATATATACACACACACACACACACAGTGGTGGGTTTCAAATAAATAAACAAACGGTTAATTTAACAGCTGCTAAGACAACATAAGACAATATTTTGAGGCAAAAACAGAGAAGAAATAAGCCTGCGCTCAGTATATCCCATATTATAAAATGAAATACAAACAACTCTCAGAAATCACTATTTTTAAACTACTTACTACCTAGTTCTTGCTCTGATGCTCCTCTCCTATTTCAATTCTTCTCTGGCCTCTGTTAACGATATTGAAAAAGTACCAAGTATTTACAGATGATCTTAAGGCACAATCTCACTTTTTTAATGAGCCAATTGAAATGTGCACATTAAACTAGCATGAAATTTGCTCAAAACAGCACATGTTTTGGGTCTTTCAAAACCACCATTCATTGTATGCTATATAATAAAAACCACAGGTTTAACTCTCTGTCTGCCTGTGTTACCCAGTATTGTTTTATTACTGTGTTTGTTCCCTATTTTAATGCACTACGGAATTTACTGGCGCCATATAAATAAATGTTGCTTATGATGATGAGGTTAATAAACAATGTGGTTTTGTGCTTAAAAACTGCATCCAATTTATGGCGGTTTTGAAAC
Source organism: Mixophyes fleayi (assembly GCF_038048845.1). Classification (NCBI taxonomy): domain Eukaryota; kingdom Metazoa; phylum Chordata; class Amphibia; order Anura; family Limnodynastidae; genus Mixophyes; species Mixophyes fleayi. Next base: position 252,375,720 of record NC_134404.1, on the reverse strand, counting down.
TACTGTACATTCACAGCTGCTGCTTTATTAATACTCTCTGGGGCAGATTCAATTAGCCGCGATGTTTGAAGGAACATTGAGGCTGCACATTTTTACAGTTTATAAGGTAAAAAGCAACACTCACTTTTGCTCAGGTCTCTGTGGGGTGCGAGTAAAAGTGAGCGGATATTTCACTAAAAAAATTGCTGTGTAGTGTGTTATGAGCGTTTTGTCGCTATCCAATAACGATTGTCGAATCTCGATTTGTGTTTCCAACGCACAAAGATTTATTCTCAAAAAGTAGCAGAATATATTCAAGCGAAATATTAGTAAGTACAGCCGTTACTTATCGCAGGCGCTCTGGATCCAGTGTAGAGTCATTCAGTCCTGAAGTCTGTGGTCTAGGTGACTGAACACTAAATGAGGAGCTGCTGCTTATATGCAAACAGAGATACAGTAAAACAATGCAAAGGTGTGGCTTGCTTCTATTGGTCCAGGCATCAGGAGGGTCCAGGGGGTTGCAGATCATAGGCTAGTTTAAGCTCAGGAATCCAAAGGAGGGGGTCATCTCTCCAGGGGATGGGTTCTGATCTTCCCACCAAGATTTCTAATCATAATAGTCCATAATTCCTTAACATTAATAACTTGCGTATGCACTCTGCAATCCCTTCGCAGAGTGAACCGGACAGTCGCAAATGTGAAGGGAATTAGTATGATACCACACATGACATGATTCCTTCAACGTGTACCATATGTTTTACTGATATGCATATAACTTATAATATTACACATAAATACTACTATATTTCGACATAAATGACTATGTGTTGCAACTACCATTAATGTGTACTATTTTACAAGTGTGCGTGTTTGTGCGAATGTATGTAAAAGACTAAATACTGTTGTTGCCACGTGTTGCAGCTGCGTACGCCCTTCCACGCCGTAGCGCGCCCTTTCATGCCGTAGCGCGCCGTACGCATCTTTTCAAACAAAGACAACCAAGTTTGCTCGATTTTAATTGAAATTACAAGTGTCTCGCGCCTCTTCCAGGACACTATGCAGCAATTTTTTTACAATTGAATCTGCCCCTCTGAGTGTCTGTTTGGAGTTGGTCTGCTGACATAGAATGAATCCTATTTGGATTTATATGACTGGAAATAAATATGAAGGTGGAAACCTAGAATAACAGGCATCTGGCTAGTGATACAAATCACTATATCACTATATATTGTCTGTGCGTACGATCTGATATTCTAGGTCTCCAAAATTAAACTCTGCTAAGAGCATAAGGGTACTCTGATGCTCCCTTTCTCTATGGTCAGAGTGTCGCACAGCAGATTAGAGGCCTGCAGACGACCTGGAAGGTAAGTAAGGTAAGGGTGTCCTTCCCTAGAAACTCTTTGGATCCCTTTGAAATGTTGCTACTAGGTCCACACATTTCTAGATGGGCTTGGTGTAACAAAACCTGCAGCACAATACCTTTTTGTCACTAGCATACAGGATTATAGAAATATTTGACCATGCATATGCATATCTGCATTCTGATTGGCTCAACTTTAGTTGCTGGATTCTTTTTTGGTTTGGAAATGACATACTGATGGTCTAACTGCAAATCAAAGAAATGTACAGAATCTTGAATTTGTTGAATCTCATTGCTCATCTCGAGTTGTGAGCATATGTTAGGGAGGTTGGAGGAAAGCCATGGTGACACCTGCTCTAAACAAGCAGAGGTGGCTATAAATGTACACGTCACCAAAAGGCATTTGCGAAATACAGGTATGGGATCTCTTTTCCGAAATCCCATTATCCAGAGAGTTCACAAAACCAGAAAGCAAAAAAGCAAAAATTAGTAAACAATTTAATGGTTTTTAAAATTAATTTTTTACTCACTGATACGAAGACATGATCATTGAGGGTTCTAATGTCACTGTGAGGAGCACTGCCAAACAATTTTATATAGAGAAGAATATCAGGGACCATGTGGTAAATAACAGGGGTAATTTTAAATATAACTTAGTATATAGTTATTTCTCCAACTTATGTGGAAAAATATCCCCAAATGAAACGATGATCGGTACTTTGGGACGACTTTAGATCATCGTGTCACTATACACACTCACACGATATCTGAACAAACGGTCGGATGTTGGCTGATTGGAGGTTTTTCATGCAGTTATTGGGCCAGTGTGTACTCCGCCTAAAGCAATGCACTTTACATAACATAGCAAGTTGGCCTCTTTCGATAGCTGCATTTAACTTGCTTTAAGTCATGCAAATGACCTAATGGTAGCAAAATATAGCACATCTGATCAATGTATTAATAACACAGCCTTTGTAAACAGCCACATGTGCACATTTGTTATCTACATTTTTCTGCAGTTGCTTTCTAAACATATTTTAGGAGCACATAGATCACAATGCATAGAAAAGCCATATATCTTATTGTAGTTATCAGTTACACTGTGTTACACCGATCATAATGGATGCAAATTATGGGAATGTATATGATATGAATAATGAATGAGTGGAATGCCTTTTCATTTCATTCAGTTTATTTAATCCCTGTCAATTAATGTATACATAGATAAAACAGACTTTTAATAGTTTTAATTTTAATAGTTTTAATAGTTTTAGTTTGCTTAACTTTATTTTTTGAGTTCTTTAGCTGCTAGAATACTGCCTAGATAACAATGATTAGAAAAGCGAGGGAAAGGAATTAAAGTGGCAAGGATGTATATTATTCATGCAAGGTTTTTTTTTTAATATGAGAAGTCCTCACAACAGCTTCTGGACAAGAGCAATTTTTTACACAAATTGTTTTACAAATTAATATCAACTTTTCACGGCTCATCATTTCTTTGTCTAACATAGATATCTACTCACGTTGACAAAATTGTATCAAATGGAGGTCTACAGTTGCTTCAGAAAATATATTTGCTCCGTAACGATTCTCAGAAAATACAAAGAAGTATAATACGTATAATAGGAAATCTGGCCTTGCATGAACATCTGCACTCAAACATTGTGGACTCAGGTGATAAAAGCTAGCAAAATTTCCAGTGATTACCCAAAAAATGTTACAAAATGTTTTGTTTTACAGTACTACATACCGTGCAACCTAGAAAATGTCATCATAATCTGCAATTTTACTAGTTTGCATAGCATTCTCCTTTTATTACACACTAATTGCAATATATCAACAGTCCACTTAGCTTGTTAACAAATGCTCAGATAGCTATTGGAAAGGTAAGTGATTCATGAATTCTAATATTATAGGGCTCAGCAAGACATTGCTTATCAGGTCTCCACACTGTGACCTACCTCACCGTAGCAGCATGTTTTTCCCTCCAGCTTTATTCTAGTTACCTGTGTCCACACATGTGGACAGCCAGATTGTACAGATCTGGTCATTTGGGAGTCTGGGTATCTGGATCATAGTGGCTTCATGCACTATATTTGGCACATTACAGCAGACATGATAAAGAGAGTCATCGGTCAACCAAGTTTCAGGATCTGCAGAATAAAAACGGGTCACAATTTTATGAAACAGATCTGTTAATGTTTGAGCCACATGCCTCAAATTACACATAAGACATGTGGAGCCACTTACCACCCTTTCATGTGTTAGTGTTTTAGTTTTTTATATATATATAAATTAGCATGCCTATAATTAATCTCACAGAATTTGCACACATGCACAACCGGTGTATGTGTAACCATTTCCATTCAATGCTGTATATTCTTATTTTCCCAGGTTGGGTTTCTATACTGGCTGAAGCAGTGAAATCCCCTTATGTAATTCAGTCCTCACATGCAGCTCGAGCCTTGGTTAATTTGGATCGTGAAACAGTAACTGAAAAATACCCTGATGGAGTTTATATACTACACCCACAACAGAGAACTAGGTGAGAAAACATATTATTGCAATAATATTAAATGGGATCTATAAAATAAACACATGAAGACAATATACAGTAGGCTAAGTGCATCTGCAAATAGTACAGTTACATTTTATTGTGGTCTAATTGTATATTTTTTTTGTGGACACCATGACAGGGTACAATAAATAAAAAAAAATTCATGGCTAAAGTGATCGTTAGTTAATTGGAACACTTAAAAGAACATCTAAAAATTGTCTCACAACAACTTTTCTTACTTACCCTCAACACAAGTCCTGGTCTAAGATGTCTATAGACCAGAATAGGCAAGAAAGTATACAGCTGGATAAAACCCAAAAGTACATTAGCAAACAGATTAGGTTACAGTATTTATATTAGAGATGCTCACTGACCCCCGTGAAGTGGTTTTGGTTTTGGATCTGGATTAGCTTCGTGTTTTGGTTTTGGTTTTGGATCTGTATTTATTTTGAAAAATTGCTAAAATATGCTAAAATCACATAATGTTGCTCTTTTTTTGATCCTACATTATTGTTAACCTCAATAACACTTATTTCAATTCATTTGTAGTCAAATTTGACCACCTCACAGGTCACAATATTATTTTCATTCACTTTTGGACAAATACTGCAGCGATCTAGCTAGATGGTAAGCGATAGAGCAATGACTCAAACAAACCGCAGTTCCTACCACATCTAGGACATTTGTCACACAGCAGTGGCAGAAAAGTGGTGCAAGATTTAATTGTCCTTGGGCCCTCCCACCCACCCTTATGTTGGATCTTAAAAAGGAAATGCACAGTTTAACAAACCAAGCACTTCAGCCACAAAAGTGCCACTCCTTGTGGCTGAAGTGCTTGGTTTGTTTGGGCCCCCAAGAAACAAGGTAACAGTGGCTTTAAGCCACCTAAGGTAACAGTGGTGTTAATGAACTCTACTGTGGCAAGATGTTGTTGTTATCATCCTCAGCCTCATCCTCACCCTCATCAGTGTGTACATCATCCTCACACATTATTAATTCATCACCGCTGGAATCCACCCTAGTCTCAGTATTTTGATGTATTTGACAGGAAAGGCCTTCCTCGTGGAACTTGAAGTTCATTTTTATGAACATCATCTTTTCCACATTTTGAGGAAGTAGCCTCCTACGCTGATCGCTGACAAGGTTCCCAACTGTGCTAAAAACTCTTTCCGAGTACACACTGGAGGGTGGGCAGCTTAGGCAGTGCAATGCGAGTTGGTACATGGGTCTCCAAATTCCCTTTTTTTCCTCCCAGTATGTAAAGGGACTGTCTGATGTGTCTATTTCTATGCTGTCGTGAAAAAAATCCTCCACCATCCTTTGGATGCTGATAGTTGTAACAGATACTGGATTACTATTACTAATCTTGATTAGTGCTGGCTTACCTGAGGTGCGGAGTCTAACGATCTCCCCGGTGTTCACCAAGAACCGCCGCAAGGCAGGGTGGGCTTCACTGCCAGGAGTCGCAGGTCGCGGTCCTCAGGTTCGCCCCAAGATGTAGTGGTGCGGAAGATGCAGAGTCAATCAAGCCGGGTCGGTACACAGGAATGGAGGCAGGCAGAATCAGGAGGCAACTCGGAGTCAATCAAGCCGTGGTCGGTACACGGGTCATAAGAATAGAGGGATGGTCAGCAAGCCGGGTCGGTACACAGGGGTTGGAGAGTCAGGATAGTCTAACAGGCAGAGATCAGCATACAGGAAGACACAGGAGACAGGAAGACACAGCAATCCACGAAGCACATCAGCCAGGAACAGGCTGATGTGTCAGAGTGAGATTTTTATACTGACAGGGATTCAAAATCCCCGCCTCTGGGTTGCGGTCATGTGATCGCCGAACCCGGAAGTGCGGCATCCGGACGGAGCGGCGGGGATCAGGTAAGTTTGTAACAGTACCCCCTGCCCTAAAAATGGACTCCGGAAACCTAACAGGGTTTTAGGGGAAATTTTTTATGGAATAGTTTGAGCAGACTGGGAGCGTGCAGATCAGTGGCTTTTACCCAGGAGCGCTCCTCAGGGCATAACCCTTCTAATCCACCAAGAACTGTATGGAACCTTGAACTTTGCGGGAATCCAGAATAGTCTTAATCTCATATTCCACTTGATCCTGGTCCACAATAGGAGGAGGAACTCTTGATGTTATTGAGAATTTGTTGATTACCATTGGTTTTAACAAGGAGACATGAAAGACATTTGGTATGCGTAGGAAAGGAGGCAGACTCAATCTGATGACCTCAGAAATAGCGAACGGGCCAATGAACTTAGGAGCAAATTTCTTACTGGCAACCTTTAAACTATTGTTTTGAGTGGATAGCCATACCCTGTCACCGATAGAAAAACTTGGGCTTACTCTCCTCCTCTTATCGTAAGATTTCTTGGAACGAATGGTTGCGCTCTTTAAATTCCTCTTGAATTGTTCCCAAATAGAAGAGAAGTTACGAAACAATGAGTCCACCGCCGGAACTTCGGAAGATGTAATTTGTGAGAAGGTGGGTAGTCTAGGATGGCAGCTATAAAGAACAAAAAAGAGGGAGTTAGAGATGGCCTCATGAAAATGATTGTTATGGGCGAACTCGGCCCACGGGAGAAGATCCACCCAGTTATCTTGATTACTTGAGATAAATATTCTTAAGAATTTTTCTAATTCTTGGTTGGTTCTCTCCATAGACCCATTGGACTGGGGATGATATGCGGAGGAAAAATCAAGCTTAATTCTGGATTTACTGCAAAAGGACCTCCAAAATCTTGATGTGAACTGTGATCCACGATCGGAAACAATATGTTGAGGACAACCATGGAGGCAAAATATTTCTTTAATAAAAATATCGGCTAAGGAGGAGGAAGATGGAAGACCTTTAAGGGCAATAAAGTGAGCTGTTTTAGAGAAGCGATCAGTGACCACTAGCACCACTGTACAGGATTTAGAAGGTGGAAGTTCTGTGATAAAGTCCATCGAGGTCTGTGACCACGGGTATTCAGGAATGGGTAATGGGAGCAAACATCAATAAGGTCTTTTCCTAGAGGCCTTGTGTTGAGCACATTTGGAACAAGAAGAAATAAATCTCTTCACATCCTCCAGTAAGGAAGGCCACCAGTAACTTCGGGACAACAAGTCCCAAGTTTTGCGGATGCCGGCATGCCCAGAGAAGAGAGAGCGATGAGCCCAGCTGAGGAGTTGAGTGCGCAGACGTGGCAAGATGAATGTTTTGCCCGGAGGGCAACCCTTGTTAAGGTGTGTAGTTGCCAAAACTCGACCGGGGTCTACAATGAATTTATTGTCCTCCAAAGGTTCCATATCAGCTGGATCAAAAGAGCGAGATAAGGTATCCGCCTTCGTATTCTTGGATCCAGAGTGAAAGGTGATGTTAAAATCAAAACGTGAGCAGAATAAGGACCACCTTGCTTGCCGAGGGTTTAGACAACGGGCAGTACTTTATTATTATTATTTTTAATTTTTATTTATAAGGCGCCACAAGGTGTCCGTAGCGCCGTACAGGGACAAACAAATTACAATACAATGGGAGACAGCACAGTAAACAGTAAGCACAGTAACTCAATAAGCTCAATGCACAGCTAGAGAGGGCAGGGAAGGGGGAGGGAGGATCCGCAAACGGCGGGGCCCAAGAAGGAGGGCGCGGAAGACAGGGAGACCCCCAAGGGGGAAAAGGGAGCGAGAGTGGATGTGGGGTGGAGGACCCTCGAGGAGGAGGGCTAAGTAGCTGGAGAGCAGAGTTAGAAGTGGTGGAAACAGGAGGAGAGATGGCCCTGCTCAGAGGAGCGTACAATCTAAGGGGAGGGGTGGACAGACAGAGAGACGCAGGGGAGAGAGGGAGAGTAGGGGGACGGAGGCAGAAGATAAGGTAGGAAGTTAAGTGGGAGACAGAAAGGCTTTAAGAAAAAGGTGGGTTTTTAGGGCCCGTTTGAAGCTGGACAGATTAGGGGAAGTTCTGATGGAGGGAGGGAGCTTGTTCCAGTGGAGGGGGGCAGCACGGGCGAAGTCTTGGATACGCACATGGGAGGAGGTTATAAGGGGGGAAGAGAGGCGACGGTCAGAGGGAGAACGGAAAGGGCGGGATGGAGCATGAATAGAGAGGAGGGTGGAGATGTAGGGCGCAGTGGAGTTGGCGAGGGCCTTGTAGGTGAGTGTGAGGAGCTTAAAGAGGATTCTGAAGGGGAATGGGAGCCAGTGAAGGGCTAGGTAGAGGGGGAAGACAGAAGAGGAGCGGCGAGAAAGGAAAATAAGCCTAGCAGCAGCATTAAGAATGGATCGAAGGGGAGCGAGATGAGAGTGGGGGAGGCCAGTGAGGAGGAGGTTGCAGTAGTCCAGGCGGGAGATGACCAGAGAGTGGATAAGGCATTTGGTGGCATCTTGGGAGAGGAATGAACAGATGCGAGCGATGTTACGCAGCTGGAAGCAGCAGGATTTAGAAAGAGAAAGGATTTGCGGGCCAAAGGAGATAGAGGAGTCGAGGATGACACCAAGGCAGCAAAGTTGGGGGACAGGGGAGATAGAGGTGTTGTCGACAGTGATGGAGAGGTCAGAAGGGGATGAGGTATGAGAGGGAGGAAAAACTATGAGCTCAGTTTTGGCAAGGTTAAGTTTAAGGAATCGAGAGGACATCCAGGAGAAGATGGCAGAGAGGCAGGCGGACACCCTAGAGAGGAGGGAGGGAGAGAGATCAGGAGAGGAGAGGTATAGTTGAGTGTCGTCAGCGTAAAGGTGGTAGCTGAAGCCGAAGGAGCTGATGAGTTCACCCAGGGTGGAGGTGTATAGAGAGAAGAGTAAGGGTCCCAGAACAGAGCCCTGAGGGACCCCGACTGGAAGGGTGGACGGGGGGGGGAGAGAGACCCAGAGGTGATGACAGAGAAGGATCGGTGAGTAAGGTAAGAGGTGAACCAGGACAGGACTGGGCCGGAGAGGCCGAAAGACTGGAGGGTGTGAAGGAGGAGGGGGTGGTCAATGGTGTCGAAGGCTGCAGAGAGGTCAAGGAGGATGAGAAGGGAGAAGTGGCCCCTGGCTTTAGCAGAGAGGAGGTCATTGGTGACTTTAGCCAGGGCAGTTTCAGTGGAGTGGAGGGGGCGGAAACCAGACTGGAGAGGATCAAGGAGGGAGTGTTCAGAAAGGTAGGAGGTCAGACGGCTGCAGACGAGCCTCTCGAGAATTTTGGAGGAAAGGGGAGAAGAGATATGGGGCGATAGTTCGAGAGAGAAGTGGGGTCGAGATTAGGTTTCTTAAGAATGGGGGATATGAGAGCATGTTTGAAGGAGGAAGGGAAGATGCCAGTTGAGAGGGAGAGATTAAAGAGGTGAGCGAGGTGGGAGCAGGTGGTGGGGGAAAGGGAGCGAAGAAGGTGGGAGGGGATGGGATGCAGGGGACAGGTAGTGGGGGGAGAGGATGAAATGAGAGAGTGGACTTCCTCGCCGGTGGAGGGAAAGGTGGTTGGGGGGGAGGACGCAAGAGTGGGAGAGGTGGAAAAGAGAGTGAAGAAGGAGATTTCAAGTCGGATGGCCTCGATTTTAGAGGAGAAGAAGGAGGCGAAATCGGAGGCAGTCTCTGAGGAGGGGGGAGGGGAGGGGACTAGGAGAGTGCTGAAGGTGACGAAGAGGCGGTGGGGTTTAGAGGACTGGGAAGAGATGAGGGATTTCAAGAAAGATTGTTTAGCGAGTGAGAGGGCAGAGCTGTAGGATGAAAGGATGAATTTTAAGTGGAGCAAGTCAGCCAGGCAGCGTTTTTTTCTCCAGTGACGTTCGGCGGTACGGGAGCATTTTTGGAGGTAGTGGGTAAATTTGGAGTGCCAGTGTTGGGGTTTGGAGCAGCGGGGGTGCACGGTGTGGGCAGGGGCAACCGCATCCAGAGCGGAGGTGAGGGTGTGATTGTAGAGGGAGACCGCCTCGTTGAGGCAGGCCTGGGAGGAAAGGGGAGAAAGGAGGGTATCGAGAGAGGAGTACAGAGAGTCAGGGTCAAGAGCGTTGAGGTTGCGTATGGACAGAGTAGGTTTGGGCAGGGGTAGGAGAGCAGGAGAAGTGGAGAGAGAGAAGGAGAGGAGATGGTGGTCGGATAGAGGAAAGGGAGAGATGGAGAAGCCGGAGAGACTACATAGGTAGGAGAAGACAAGATCAAGGGAGTGGCCAAGGCAGTGGGTAGAGGAGGAGGTCCATTGGGTGAGACCAAGGGAGGAAGAGAGGGTGAGCAGTTTGCTGGAAGCAGGGTAGGTGGGGTTGTCGATGGGGTTGTTAAAGTCACCGAGAATGATCGAGGGGAGATCGGAGGAGAGGTGGTGAGGAAGCCAGCTAGCAAAGTTGTCAAGGAAGAGGGAGGTGGGGCCAGGGGGGCGGTAGATGATAGTGACGTGGAGGTGGATAGGGTAGACGAGGCGAATGGAGTGAGCTTCAAAGGAGGAGAAGGAGAGGGAGGGTTCAAGGGGAATGACACGAAAAGTACAGGTGGAGGAGAGGAGGAGGCCCACTCCACCGCCTGGGCGGGCACCAGGCCTGGTGGAGTGGGTAAGGGAGAGGCCAACATAGGAGAGGGCAGCGGGGGAAGTAGTATCAGAATCGGAGAGCGAGGTTTCAGTAACGGCAAGAAGGTTAAAGGAGTTGGATAGAAAGAGGACGTGGATAGCAGTCAGCTTGTTGCGGACGGATCTGGCATTCCAGAAGGCACAGAAGAAAGGGGGAGAGGAGAGGGGGGAAATGGGGATGAGGTTAGCAAGATGAGCAGCGCGCGGGGGAGGGCGGGGAGGAACGGGAGAGGCGAGGGTGGGGGGAGAGTATGGGTATGGAGTGAGAGCGGGGAGGCATAGTAGGGAGAGAGAGTAACAGAACAGTGAGATAGTGGGGACAGGTAAGAACAATGGCAGGAAGACAAAAGACAATGACAAGGTGGAAGACAATAACGAATTAGAGCGTGGAGGGCATGGAACAACAGTACAGTGAGATAATAAGGACAATGAAAACAGGTAAAAATGATAGCAGAACAGTAAGATAATAAGGATAGCGGATAACAGGTAAGAATAAGCAGGGAGACAATAGCAAGATGGAGGACAATAACCAATTAGGGCGTGGAAGGCAAGGAATAACAGAAGGAGAGGTAATAAGGACAATGGAAATAGGCAAGAATAATAACAGGTAAAAGTAGTTGCTGGTAAATATAAAATCAGGAAAAACAAGATAAAGGCATATAAATAGTAGAATAATAACAGGTAAAAAGTAGTTACTTGTAAATGTACAATAAGGAAAAACAAAATAATTTACGTAAGTAAAGCAAATTCTTGTGATCGGTATATATGGTGATTGGAAATTGTGCCCCTTCTAGTAGATGTCTCCATTCGGAGAGAGCCAACTTGATGGCCAGGAACTCTTTGTCGTCAATCCCGTAATTCCTTTCAGCAGGTAACAAGCGACGGGAAAAGAATCCGCAAGGATGAAGTTTGCCAGAAGGACTCCGTTGTGAAAGTACGGCTCCAGTACCAATGGAAGACGCATCTACCTCCAGGATAAAAGGACGTGAACAATCAGGCTGTTGAAGAATGGGTGCAGATGAGAAGAGAGACTTTAATGAAATAAAGGCTAGGATAGCCCCAGTGGACCATATGCTAGCATCAGCAGATTTACGGGTCAATGCAGTGATGGGAGCCACAAGAGAAGAATAACCTTTGATGAACTGACGATAGTAATTGGAGAATCCTAGGAAGCGTTGGGTAGCCTTAAGACCAGAAGTTTGAGACCAGTCAAGTATGGCTTTCAATTTGGTGGGATCCATCTGCAGACCGGTGCCACAAATAATATATCCCAGGAAAGGAATTTGTTTCTGTTCGAAGGTGCATTTCTCTAATTTGCAAAATAGATGATTTTTCCGGATACGAGAGAGAACCTGCAGTACATGACTGCGATGAGATACTAGATATTGAGAAAAGAGGAGGATGTCGTTCAAGTAGATGACTACGGATTGATACAAGAGATCTTGAAAGAGCTCATTCATAAAGCCCTGAAAGATAGCCGGGGCATTGCATAACCCAAAGGGCATAGCCAAGTACTCAAAGTGGCCGTCTCGGGTGTTGAACGCTGTTTTCCATTCATCCCCCTCCTTAATGCGTATAAGGTTATACTCTCCTCTGAGATCAAGTTTAGAGAAGATGGTGGCACCCTTAATACGGTCAAACAATTTTAGAAATCAATGGCAGAGGATACCGATTTTTAATGGTAATAGCATTCAGGCCTCTGTAATCTATGCAAGGGCGGAGGCCCCCATCTTTCTTTTCTACGAAGAAGAAGCCAGCCCCAGCTGGAAAGGCAGACTTGCGAATGAAGCCCCTTTTTAGATTTTCTTGGACGTACTCCTCCATAGCCTTAGACTCCGGAAGGGAAAGGGGGTAAACACGGCCCCTGGGAATAGGTTTACCAGGTATAAGGTCAATGCCACAATCCCAGATTCTGTGTGGAGGGAGTCTTGTGGCCTCTTGTTGACAAAAAACATCAGAGAAGGTTTGGTATGGTTCAGGCAAAAGAGTCACTGGAAATATTTGGGAACGTCTGGGAATATCTGGATGGACCACTTTCTGAAGACAGTGAGAGAAGCAGAAATGTCCCCAGGACAATATGTGACCTGATTTCCAGTCTAGGGTGGGAGAATGGAGACAAAGCCATGGAAGTCCTAGGATGACTGGGTTGGTAGATTTCTGAATTACTAGAAAGGAGACCTTTTCCAGTTGAAGCGCTCCGATCTAAAGAAGGAGGGGAATAGTGCATACCAGGATGGACCCCTCAGGAATTCTTCCCCCATCAATGGCCAGCAGTGAGATGGGTTGTTCCAAGGCTTGTGTGGGATTAGAGAATTGTTTAACTAATGCGGCAGAGATGAAATTTCCTGCGGCTCCGGAATCAAGAAGTGCAGACTGCGGGAAAGTTTTCTGTCCTAACTGAAGGGAAATAGGGATAGTCAGGCAATCATTACTAGAAACGAACTGACTGACACTGAGAGAAGAGGCCCAACGATACAGCTCCCGAACTCGTTAGGCCCTGTCGTTTCCCAGACCTTTAGGACAAGAACTCAGAAGATGGCCACTCTCTCCACAATACAGACACAACTTGTTCCGAAATCTCCTCTCCCTTTCTTCGGCCGACAGGCGGGTCCTCCCCAGTTGCATAGGTTCTTCGGGAGGAAGAACAGGGGTTTGGAAGTTGGGGGCCAAGCGAATCATACTGCGCCGAGATTGTTCTCTCTCGGAATTATGCTTCTTGAAACGCAAATCAACCTTGACACAGAAGGAGATGATATCGTCCAGAGACGTAGGGAGTTCCTGAGATACCAGCTCGTCTTTGATCCGATCTGAAAGGCCCTGCTAGAACGTAGCTACTAGAGCCTCATCGCTCCAGCGAAGTTCAGAGGCCATTGTTCTGAAGTGGACCGCATACTGTCCCACATACTAGTTTCCTTGGCGAAGACGTAAGAAGCCGGTAGCAGCATTAGATACCCTTCCTGGCTCATCGAATATCTTCTTGAAAGTGGACAAAAAGGTGTTGAAGTTATACAGAATGGGATCATTCCTCTCCCATAAAGGGGAAGCCCATGCTAAGGCTTGACCGGATAACAGTGAAATCACATAGGCCACTTTCACTTTTTCGGAAGGGAAGTTCCCTGGCAACAGATCGAATTGTATGGAGCATTGTTTTAAAAATCCTCTGCAATATTTGGGGTCCCCATCAAACTTAGGTGGGTTAGGTATCCGTAACTGCGAGGAAGAAGCTGCTGCTACGGGCGGGGGTTCTGGGGCTGCAACCGCCGGCGCAGGTGGTCCGCTAGCAACCAGGGTGTTCTGGACAACATCCAACCGGGTAGATAAACTATTGAGAAATTTTAAAAGTTGGTCTTGGTTAGCCTCTTGCTTATCTATCCTTCCCACTAAATGCTCCAACAGATCTTTTGCCGCTGAGTCAATGGTCAGAGCAAACTGTAACAGATACTGGATTACTATTACTAATCTTGATTAGCGCTGGCTTACCTGAGGTGCGGAGTCTAACGATCTCCCCGGTGTTCACCAAGAACCGCCGCAAGGCGGGGTGGGCTTCACTGCCAAGAGTCGCAGGTCGCGGTCCTCAGGTTCGCCCCAAGATGTAGTGCAGCGGAGTGGAGCAGAAGATGCAGAGTCAATCAAGCCGGGTCGGTACACAGGAATCGAGGCAGGCAGAATCAGGAGGCAACTCGGAGTCAATCAAGCCGTGGTCGGTACACGGGTCACAAGAATTTAGGGATGGTCAGCAAGCCGGGTCGGTACACGGGGGTTGGAGAGCCAGGATAGTCTAACAGGCAGAAATCAGCAATCCACGAAGCACAGAAGCCAGGAACAGGTAAGTGTTGCTCTGACACTCAGCGAGTGTCAGAGTGAGATTTTTATACTGACAGGGATTCAAAATCCCCGCCTCTGGGTTGTGGTCATGTGACCGACGAAACCCGGAAGTGCGGCATCCGGACGGAGCGGCGGGGATCAGGTAAGTTTTTATCAATAGTAGGATCACATGGAGTTACGGCAGAGGTATCATGTTTTTTGGTCAACTCTTTTACACCAGACCAGATGTCAAAATTTGGTGTAGAGTCATCTGCATCATCCCTGGGTGTCTTGGGAAAGCAAAGTTTTTCCCTAGCAGTAGTTGAGTAAGAAACTGAAGAAGAAGACGCCGTCCTGTCACGTAACACTTGAGCTGTCATCCTGCTCACCAGGAGCGCCTTGCATCCCTACAAATCTGGGTCAGCTGGAAACAAAGAGAAGACATAGTTCTTAAGCCAAGGATCAAGCACAGTCGCCAAAATGTAGTGCTCCGACTTCAAGATTTTGATAACTCTTGGATCCTGGCGAAGCAAATAAAGTACTTGATCTATAAGTCCGACATACTTAGCGGAATTGCTTTGTTCAATCTCCTCCTTCAGTTTCTCAAGCTGCTTTTCCAAAAGTCTAATTAAGGGAATAACTTGACTCAAGCTTGCAGTGCCTGAACTCACTTCACAGGTGACTACTTCAAATGGTTTCAGCACCTTGCACAACACGGAAAGTATTCTCCACTACGCTTGACTAAAATACATCCCCCCTCCTTTCCCAATGTCATGTTTTTGTGGAGTAAGCGTGGATGACTTTTCGCTGTTCCTCCATCCTCAGAAGCATATACAGGGTGGAATTCCACCTTGTCACCACCTCTTGCTTCAGTTGGTGGCAAGGCAAATTGCTCTTGCAGCAGCTGCAATCTCCTACACGTTGTTGCCGAATGCCGAAAATGTCCAGATATTTTACGGGCCACAGACAGCATCTCTTGCAAGTCCCAGTCATTTTTTAAAAAGCTCTGCACCATCAAGTTTATTGTGTGAGCAAAACAGGGAATGTGATGGAATTCACCCAGCTGTAATGCTCTGACAATATTGGTGGCGTTATCAGAAGTGACATATCGTGAGAAGATTCCAAGAATGATAAGCCATGTTGCAATGATATTCCTTAGTCTTTGTAGGAGATTGTCAGCTGTTTGCCTCTTTATGAAGCCGGTGATACACAGAGTAGCCTGCCTCTGACAAATGTGACGTACTTGGGTACATGCTGCTGCTGTTCCTGCTGGTTAAGGTGAATGACCAACCCAGTGGGCTGTCACAGTCATATAATCTTTAGTTTGCCCAGTTCCACTTGTCCACATATCTGTGGTTAAGTGTACGGTGGGTAGAGTGGCATTTTGCAGCCCAATAATAACATTTTAACAAACCTTCTGGTAGAGGTGAGGATTAGCTTTCCTACTGAAATGGTGTTGTGATGAAATTTGGTAACGGGGACACAAGACCTCAAGTAACTGTCTAAAACCAGCTGCATTAATAGTGGATATTGGACGCAGATCTAATACGAGCATAGTCGCCATGGTGTCTGTGATCCGCTTTGCCACTGGGTGACAGCTTTCATACTTGCTTCCTCTTGCACAGGATTGTTTAACAGTCAATTATTGTAAACTACTAGTAGTCTTTTTCTTGGCCTGCTTCTGGGATGAAGATTCACCCCCAGCAGCAGCAAAAGCAGCAGCAGTGGGACTAGCACTCAAGAATTCTTCAAAGGAATCAAGGATAGTGCAGGAGTCATCTAGCCTTAGCAACTTCGATGCATGATTAACTCCGATCGCTATTGAGGATATTGATGAGGACGGTGTTGTGGGTGTAGATTGCAGGCGTCGGGATGTAGGTGAGAGAAGGGTCCTAGCTGATGATGGACTGCTTATTGTTATTTTTTTACCATAACTTTCTGATTTTCCCAACACCTTGCCATGAACTCGTGTCAAATGGCGTACCATGGATGAGGTTCCTAGATGGATATGGTCCCTCCCTCGACTGACTGTGGCTTTACATACACTACAAATGGCTAGACAACTGTTGTCAGGATTTGGGTAGAAATAATTCCACACATAACAAGTGGCTTTTTTGGTCTTATGTCCAGGAATGACAATGGCCTTCTGTATGACTGCTGTCATACTTGCTTCCTCTAGCAAAAGATTGTTTCACAGTTAATTGTTGTAAAGTACTAGTGCTCTTCTTCTTGGGGTTCCCAGCAGCAGCAACAGCAGCAGCAGTGGGACTAACGCTCAAGAATTTTTCAGAAGAATCAATTATAGTGCAGGAGTCATCGAGCCTTTCCAAGTTCGATGCAAGGCTAACTCCGATCGCTACTGAGGATATTGATGAGGACGGTTTTGTGGGTGTAGATTGCAGGCGTCGGGATGTAGGTGAGAGAAGGGTCCTAGCTGATGATGGACTGCTTGTTGTTATTTTTTTACCATAACTTTCAGCTTTTCCCAACACCTTGCCATGAACTCGTGTCAAATGGCGTACCATGGATGAGGTTCCTAGATGGATATGGTCCCTCCCTCAACTGACTGTGGCTTTAAATACACTACAAATAGCTACACAGCTGTTGGCAGAATTTGGGTACAAATAATTCCACATAAGAAGTGGTTTTTTTGGTCTTATGTCCAGGCATGACAATGGCTTTCTTCTTATCACGTGCCAGAACTGCTTCCACTGGTGCAGGACTTATATAAACAACATCATCCTCATCAACATCCTCATTAGCGCCCTCGTCGGCTACACAAATATCCCCCTCATCCTCTTCCAAATCCAAAGTGGCATCCTCAATTGGTGTATCACCAGCTACACTTGGGCTGTTCAGGCACACATCAGCAGAAATGCTGAAAAGACCCTTCTTTATGGATACACTATCTGAATGGTCACGATTACACAAAGCACTCGTGCATGGACTCTCCTCAGGGATTGGTGTCATTTCTGAATCTGAGCACACATTTTCCTCTAATTTTCCTCAAAAATTTGGAGTGTGTTTTTTTCCCTGATTCAAAAAGACTATGTACTTTTACATAGGCTTTACCAGATGACATATAGGGATTACTATCATCAGGAATGGTGGCAGCAGCTGCTTGCTGCTCCTGCTCTTCTGTGTACTGCTGTGAATCCATTTGGAAAACACCCTACACTTTTTGGTGCAATTTCAGAAAAAAAAGCCTACAAGGACTTGTATATTTGTATTTCAGCAATGACAAATTGAGCAATGGAGCTCTTGTCTTTGGGTGTATATAACACCCTACACTTTTTGGTGCAAATTCAGAAAAAAAGCCTGCAAGGACTAGTATATTTGTATTTCAGCAAAGACAATTAGCAAAATGGAACTTTGTTTAACACTGCTACCACCCTCCTCTTTCACTTCTGTAAGTTTGCCTGTCCAACTGCTCTACACTCTCTCCTACCCCTTCTGTATCCCTCTCTCAAATGGCGCTAGATCGCTGTGGAGAGCGGTATTTATAGATTCGAAAACTCACGAGATCTGAGATCCGACAACGTCACAATGATGTTTTGACTCCTTTTGGAATCCGAAAAAGCACGAAAGTACTGAGCCATGAGCAGGTTTACATAAGCATATTACTTTTGAATTGGTCAGGTTTATGACATCAGTAGTCATTTTACAACAACTTGAAATCAGACAGCTGCGCCCCTCTGCTATAGAGAGTGGGGCAGGGATACCAGTAACTGGTTAAAAAGATTGGTAACAACTTCTTATTGTTGTAATCTCAAACCACTAGCAGATTAATCCTGAAATTTCAAGTTAAAAAAACAAGAGATTACCATCTCAGAGTCAAGGTTCAAAGATTAACAGATAAATAGGATCTCAGGGACTGTAATAGAGTGACTCCATAAATCCCCTCACTGGTTCAATGATTGGGTGCAGACTGCTTTGAGAGCCAGGATTATAATGGCCACATTTAGATGTGATTGAGAGTAACCATTTCCTTGCTTGAATGGTACGAATCCCACTCAGATCAGCACCTCTGGCAGGAGTAATGTATTGCACTCAAAGTCCATAGTCCTGTCAGAGATGACCTAAACGGGTCCTTTCTCCTGAACGCCGGCTGCTATACCTTGTGGGTATCGATCGATAGAGAGACAGACAACTTCAGATGTTAGGCTGAAAATGTATCTGGTTCTGCCCAGCCCTAAGTCAGAGTAGCTTTATTTATACATAGTTACACAGAAAAAGGGAGATAAGGAATACAAGGTTTCTGAAGGCATCTTGTCCATGTCAGCAGTTTGTGGGCATGATGTACAGCAGATGTTTTATCTCAGTCACGTAGGCCTCAAGTGGGGGTCGTGGGTTCCTGGTACCGAAGCTGCTGGATGTGCACATTCTTGAGAAGAGACATGTTGACGAAGAGAAAAGAATGTAAGGCAAAGTTCATAGAGAATATTCTGCAAGCTGCAGACTATTCTTCTTTCAGCAGTAATTATACAAAATGCATTACTTTAAGAAGTTCATAAAATGTATATCTCTCACATAAACCCCTCTTTTTATCATTTTTATAATTGCCCTGCCTATCCTTTTGGTGTGCATGAAGCACTCCTGCACCCGACCTACTTCATTCAATTCAATGGAACCTCTAATAGGCCCTTAGAGGATGGTAAAGGTACATTCAATCAGGTCTATGGTTCATGTACACCTAATTCTTAAAAATAATAAAAAGGAAAATGGGAAAGACTGAGGGGGTCTTAAAGCTCAGAGAGGACGAGGTAAACCTCTGATACTGGTTTGGGCTTCACATGTCTTTTAAGAGACCTTTTATTCAGAATGAGATCATTTTTGCACCTTTTCAAACAGCATTGGAAAAAACATAAGCTTAGTTTAAAAATGACATATAGCAACAACAATAAAGCGAATATCTTAGCTATCCATATTAAAATGCCTGAAATCCATGCGAAAATACCTGTGCCCCAATTGCTAGGATTTAACCATGAGAAGGCTGATGTCCACCAGCCATCATTAACCGTATCGGGGTCAAAATTTTCTTTCCTGAAATTCTCCTTCATTTCTTTGGCTTCTGTCATGTACCTGTCTATTACTTCTTTTGGATTATCAGTGTCATTTGTTACAAAGTTACAACAATGTATTCCGTATTCTGTTTCTAGGGTCAAACAGTACCCTCCTGACTGATCAGTGATGTAGTCTAATACAAGTTGATGTTGTATTAACTGGGTTTTCATCGCCTGCAGTTCTTTTCCAACATACCTGAAGGATTTGTCATAAATTTCTGTTATGTTATCTAAAAGTCCTGCAACCTTCAATATCATATTGTAGTTTGCCATGTACCCCTTTGTTCCTATTGAATCGATGTTGCCAAATCCAATGCCCACATTGTGCCCTTTGGACTTTGCTATGAGAGGGATATGTTCAGTATCTATTGTCTTAATTTCCCTTTTTTCAAGCATATGGTCCTTTTTATTCCTGAATACTTCTCTGAGGTCATCATGGGTCATGACATAGAATTCAGGAACCAATCTGGCCAAGTAGCATACCCCTATTGAATTTGGGGGGAGCCACCTGTACGCATTGCGTCCACACACATAATAAACATCATCTGGTAAAAGGTAGGGGATATCATAAAACAGGCAATATGTAGATACCTGTTGTCCTAAGTGACATGAAGTGTCATTTTCTGCTCTGTCATTGTCAAAGGCAGGCAGTGTGCCGTTCCAGGTGAGATTATATCTGTCATATTGACATTTTATACACTCCTGGCTCTTTGAAAAAATAGTACCTTTTTCAGTTTTCATCTTCACTGTTTGGTTGCATTCAGAATTACAGTGTGATAAATAAGGTTGGGTGAAATTCACTATAACTTGACAGCGTGACTTAGGGACGGACCCTAAAGGGAAACTCTTATTTTGGTAACTAATGCGTATTTGGCCATATGGGGTCCATATTGACTCATTTATAGCCCTATTGGATTCTATTCCCTTATTGAAACAATATTTTGGTCTGACTCCATTCGTGCTTAGTTTTACTACTGGGTATATGGTGGTTTTATACTTGTGGCTGACCATGCGTCCACATGAGAAGTCTCCCTCTCTTATTTTAGTCAGCTCTTCACTACTCAAAGGTATGGGAACCAGGGCTATATTTTTACTGATGGAAGGAGTACGAGAACATACCCAGCAGTTGCTGGTATTGGTTATTTGACTGATGGCGTTGTGCAAGTGTGCTATAACATTCTCTGGCTCTTCTAAATTAGAAAAGGCTGTAGGAAAACATAGAAAAAGAACAATTTTTAAAAGGACCTTACTCCCCTTCATGGTTTATCCTGGGTCACCGTAGCCTTTTTGCAGTGGCTGGCGTGGATCCAAGGATCCTTCCCTTCAAGTTTCACAGAAGTGGGTGTAGTCAACAGAACTTGATATGGCCCCTCAAATCGTGGTTCCAGAGACCTCCTCACGTGTCTTTTTACGAAGACGTAATCTCCTGGCACCAGGGCATGTGTTCCAGTGCAATCCTCTGGATCTGGGATTGAAGAGAAAACTCGAGAATGTATGTTAGTGAGGGACTTCTGTAGTTCTTTCACATAACTAGTCAGTTCACCTTGGTGTTTCACTAGAGATTGTGGAAAATAACACCCTGTCTTTGGCGGCCCCCCAAACAGTATTTCATAGGGGCTCAGCTTGTGATTCTTATTAGGTGTTGTCCTGACTGAGTATAGGGCGAGGGGAAGGCATTGCAGCCAGGGCATCCCTGTGCTTTTCATGGTTTTCTGTATTTTGAGCTTGAGAGTGCCATTTAGCCTTTCTACCTTGCCACTACTCTGCGGGTGGTAGGGGGTATGGAATGCTTGAGCAATCCCCAAGTCTGACATGATAGATGTCATCACTTCTCCTGTAAAAGTAGTACCTCTGTCTGATTCAATCACCTCTGGAACCCCGTATCTACATACTACCTCAGATAGCAGCTTCTTGGCTGTATTTTTCGCTGTGGCTTTGGATATCGCCCACGCTTCCGGCCAATTAGAGAATAGATCAGTAGCTACTAGGACATATTCATATATTCCACATTTGGGTAGCTGAATGTAATCTATCTGTATGCGCTGAAAGGGGTAGAGGGGTTTAGGTGTCACCCTGGGAGGTACTGTTACTGTGTGACCAGGGTTGTGTGTGTTACAGATGGCGCAGGCCTTTACCAGATTACTGGCAGCTGTGCTGAAGCCTGGCGCAATCCAGTGTCTGAATACAGTGTTAATTATTGCGTCTTTTGAGACATGGGAAGGCCCATGCACTAGAGCAGCCAGTGTAGGAAAAAGGACTCTAGGGAGACAGTGTCTGTCTGTTGTGGCCCATATGCCCTCTATGTGTTCCGCCCCCTCTTTTTCCACTCCTCTCTTTCAGATACTGCTGCTTGCTTTTGGAGGATTTTTAGCATTTCCAGATCTATAGGGAGGGTGGGGGGTGTGGTGGACACTAAATAGTGTTGTACTAGCGGTAAGTCTGCTGCAGCTCTTGCAGCCTGGTCTGCTAGTCTGTTTCCTCTTACTTCCATAGTCTGCTCTCTGGTGTGTGCTTTTACCTTTATAACTGCCACTTCCTTGGGCAGTTCTAATGCAGCAAACAACCTCAAAATGATTTCTGCATTTTTAATGGGTTTACCATTAGAGGCCATAAAGTGTCTGTTCTTCCAAATACTTTGGTAGTCATGTGCAACCCCAAAGGCATATCTGGAGTCAGTGTAAATGTTAGCTGTTCTCCCTTCTGCATACTGACATGCACTTATAAGTGCTTCTAATTCAGCTTGCTGTGCCGATTGACTTGGTGGGAGGGGTTGCTGGAGTACAATGTCTGTTTCTGTTGTAACTGCATAACCTGTTTTGGGAGAGCCCTCCTCATAGTACCTGGACCCATCTACAAACAGGACTAAATCAGGGTTGCTAAGAGGTGTCTCTTTAACATCCCCGGGAGGTTTAGTTTCCAGATCCATTAAGGCTAGACAGTCATGATCACAGAGAAATTTTTTTAGTTGTGTTTCCTGCTTTGTCACAGCCTCAACACTCTCTGTATTGTCTGTGTCTGCAGCATCACTTTTTGTGCTGTCTGTGTTTGCAGCATCTGCACTGTTACTGTCTGTGTCTGCAGCATCTATACTGGTACTCCCCTCTTTTATATCCATGCAACTTGGGAACAATGTTGCTGGATTTAAAACTGTGCATCTTTTTAGTGTAACGTTTGAGGGTGTCAGTAGTGCTACTTCATATTTAGTTAATCTAGCCACTGAGATGTGTTTTGTTCTGGCTTGATTCAGTATTTCCATGACTGAGTGTGGTACCTGAATGGTGAGAGGGTGATCCAGCACTATGTCTGCAACTTTTTGTAGCAATAAAGCGGCTGCTGCTACTGCTTTTATACATGTTGGGGCTCCCACTATGACGGGGTCTAATTTTTGTGAGTAGTACCCCAATGGTCTTTGTCTACTCCCATGTTCTTGTGTTAGTACGCCATGAGCGTGCCCTTCTTGTTCATGGCAGAACAAGTTAAACGGTAGTTCATAGTTAGGTAGCCCAAGGGCTGGGGCGCTTGTGATTAAATCTTTGATCAGCTCAAAAGCTGCTTTTTGTTCTGCTGACAATGTAATTGTGCCAGTGGCATTACCCTTTGTGCCTGCATACAGGGGATCAAAGAGTTCTAAGGCATTTACCAACCATTCGCGGCAGTAGCCAGCGAGTCCTAGAAAAGCACGTAACTGTCTTACTGTAGTGGGGAGAGGGAAGTTTTGTATGGCTTCCCTCCTACTGTCTAGCAAGTGTTTAGCACCTGCTGAAATACAATGTCCCAAGAATTGAACTCGGGGCAAGGCAACTTGTAATTTTTCTTTTGAAACTTTGCAGCGTGCTTGTGCTAGAAACTGTAATAGGCTTTTTGTTTCTTGTGTGCATATGTTTTCTGTGTCAGCGCAGAGTAACAAATCATCTACATACTGAATTAGACATGTAGTCTCGTGAGCAGGTGTCCATGCAGACAAAACAGTGTGTAGTGCTTCAGAAAAGGCGGACGGTGAAATTGCAGCTCCCTGGGGTAACCTAGTCCAACAATACTGAGCATCATCTACAGTAAAGGCAGTACATTTCTGGCTATCAGGATGCAATGGTACAGAAAAAACTGCATTTGCCAAATCAATGACTGAAAATCTGGTGGATGAGGCTGGGATGTCATTAAGTAACACGTGAGGGTTTGGAACAATGGGAACATCTATTATCATTCATTTATTAACCTCTCTTAGATCGTGCACAAGTCTATATCGGACCGATCCATCGGCCGATCTTTTCCGTACGGGAAAGAGTGGGGAGTTCCAGGGGGACCGGCATTTTCTTAATACCCCTGCCTCCACATACTCTACAACCTGTTCATTGATGGCTCCCTTCTGTTCTCCTTTAAGGGAGTACTGTTTGTTTGAAATGGGGACCGTACCGTCTTTTAGTTTAATGTGGACGGGTGGTACTGAAAGTAGCCCGACATCAGTTTTTCCTTTTGACCAGAGGGTATTGGGCAAAGATTCAAACCCTTCTGGGAGTGTTGGGGAAGGTTTTACGTGTTCGGGGTCACCCACTTGATGTATCATAGTGAGTGCGTCTAGAACTTTAGAGTTCCTTAGTAAGGGGTCTGAGTTTTGTAAATAAACCTTTCCATCTTTATATTTTATTGATGCCTGTATTTTGGAAAGTATATCTGCTCCCAGCAAATTGACAGGGCAGTCAGTTGAGACCAGAAACTGTACGTATATGGTCTCCGGTTCACCGGGGATTTGGACGGGGATAGGGATTGTCTCTTGCAATCTCACGGCAGTACCAGTGAGTCCTGTAGTGGTTATGGTATTGTCAGTGAGATAGGGTTCAATGTCAGGGGTGTGAATTATACATGAGCGGCTTGCTCCAGTGTCAAGCAAACAACGGGTTTCAATTTTTCCATCAAGTAACATATGAACAAAACTTTGAGGACCCGTCTCTTTTACAACCCCTGTGGACACTAGAATGCCAACTCCCTATTCTGATTTCTGCTCCTTTTTCTTCAACCATGCTTTGTATTTTAAGCAATCCCTTTTCATGTGCCCTGTTTGTTTGCAAAAGAAGCATGCTCCTGGAGCTGCCCGTGCATTAAACCCCTTTCTTTCGTTTGTGGCTTGCACAATGTAAATGGGAGTCTTTTTCTTTCTTAATTCCTCCCTGTCTTCCATGGCTCTTAATATATCTAACAACACCTCTATTTCCAAACTTCCTGCCTCAGGTCTGGTTTTAAACAGGGACTCCCTCATTTCTTGTTTGAGACCCATCAGAAAGGTGGTTTTAAGTAGTTGTGTTTCTTGGGGCTCGGTAGTGCCAAAGCCCCCGTCTGTGTGATTGATCAAACCACGGTCATACCACTTACGGCATTCTTCATTGTTTTCCTGTTTAAGGGGGGTGCCTACTGGGACCTTACGCTGTTCTGCAACTGCCCACACAGTCATTTTGGTCAAGAATATATTTGAAGAGTCCACCGTTAAAGCGTTCTCTCCATCTGGGCAGGCAACCCCATCTGAGCCTTTTAAAACTGCGACTCCACTTGGACCGATTATCACATTAGCCAATTCGTCCAAATCTGACCAGGTACAGTTATATATTCTGGTCATTCTCCTAAAATAAGCTAGGCACTGTATGGGATATTTCCTGGGGTCAGGACACTTATCACAAATATCCCTTATTTCACTAGGGGTCCAAGGTCTATGTTGAGTAGTGGTACGTATCCTGACGTCTGCACCACCATCACCTGGCCCTGGGCCCATTGTTGTGGAGGTGGTTAGCGGGAACATGCCTGGACTGGGCTGCGGTGGGTCACACCGCTGGTCTGTAGCTTCTTGCAGCCGACCACAAAATGGACATGCCTCAGAGTATGCTGGGACACATCGATAACACTTTTTGCAAACGGTCCCATAAGGGAGGCCGACTTGTCTTTGTTCTTTGGGGAGTTTTTTATCTGGGTTATAAGGCGGGGGACCCACATGGACGGGAAATGTCCATTCCCCATATCGTTCGGGCTGGCGTGTGGGTCTTTGTCTTAAACTGGGACCTGGCTGATTGCCGTGAACGGTCCCCAAATCTGGATATATCTTAGGACAGGGCGGAGGTGGAGGTGGAGGTGGAAGTGGCCAGGCAAAGTTATCTTGGGCATTATGGACTGGCGGTGCTAAAGGCTCTATATCATCAATATCACTTAAATCTGTCAACTGTAACATATCACAACAATCATTGTCATTCTCTAATTCTTCTGACATTTTACACCATGCAACACATCTGTCAAAATAACCCTTTTCTTTCAGTGTTTTCTCATTGTCTTTAATTAGTTGTTTCCAAAATGGAACTTTTAATGTACCGTTCTCAGACACCCCTGCAGCTTTGAACAGTTTTCTCATTCTTTTTGTGAAATCCTTGCCTTTATGCTTTCGCATATACTCTATGGGGTCTAGATCCCCGTACTTTTTGGATTTCTCTCCTGTCTTGGACCCTTTATTTCCCATAATGGGATTACCTTATGGTCCAATATATTTTGAATGAGAAAACTTTTATTTGTTCCTGTCTTGCTTTACAACAAGTTTGCAGCGGGTCTGCCTTTCTGAATGTTCCTGACTACTTTTACTAAAATCCAACAAAAAAACACAATCAAGTATACAATCAAGATTATTTGCAGGGTCAACTGTGTGATCTGACTGAGTTCTGTGGTGTTATTCATGTGCATAGATGTATCAGTTGTATGGCATAGAGAAGACAATATATCAATACATGTAACAATACAAGACAGATTACACACAAGTACCTTGATACTCTTAATAGTATCTGTTGCCAGAGTTCAGGGATCTCCGTCAATCAGACTGCAGTACCCTCGAGCTGGGATAATTCCCCCTACACAGAGACAGCTCTAAGAGCAAAAATAAAGCTTTTTACTCACCATCGCTGGATTAACGTCTGTCTGTCTGGAAAGCGAGAACCCCGTTGTCGGGAGGTCTGATGTATTGGAGATCCCGGCGTGCGAGCCCCCACTGAAACTGTCAGAGATGACCTAAACGGGTACTTTCTCCTGAACTCCAGCTGCTATACCTTGTGGGTATCGATCGATAGAGAGACAGACAACTTCAGATGTTAGGCTGAAAATGTATCTGGTTCTGCCCAGCCCTAAGTCAGAGTAGCTTTATTTATACATAGTTACACAGAAAAAGGGAGATAAGGAATACAAGGTTTCTGAAGGCATCTTGTCCATGTCAGCAGTTTGTGGGCATGATGTACAGCAGATGTCTTGTCTCAGTCACGTAGGCCTCAAGTGGGGGTCGTGGGTTCCTGGTACCGAAGCTGCTGGATGTGCACATTCTTGAGAAGAGACATGTTGACGAAGAGAAAAGAATGTAAGGCAAAGTTCATAGAGAATATTCTGCAAGCTGCAGACTATTCTTCTTTCAGCAGTAATTATACAAAATGCATTACTTTAAGAAGTTCATAAAATGTATATCTCTCACAGTCCACAGAGAACAGAATTCCATGTCCTGAAAAGCAAGGTTATCTGAAACGGTGACAGGTGCCAATGACACAATCTCTCTGAAGAATGGGCCAAATAGTGGAAACTGATGGACAAACATTCACAAAACAAGATATACAGGTTCAGGGATCCAGATCTAAGTGGCGTCTCTTCAACGTACAAGCCAGCTAAAACACAGTAGTGTCAAGAAACTGTATGAGAGGCCACACTACGCGTCATTCAAACTTCATCAGAGGGGGTGTAGCCTGGTGGAGCATTTAATAGGTCGTGTGCGCTCCCCAGCCTAATTATCCATTTTGTTATCCTGAATTGCTCTTTTATATACCTGACCTGTGCGGTTCTGTGCCGTAGGTCCCCCTGCTCTCTCCGGTCCACGTTGAAAGTGTGGCGGAGAGTCAGAGAGGCTGTCGCTGTGTCCGGAGCTGTGTTGAGTTTGGGAGTTCGGCGGTCAGAAGAAGCGGACTCATGTCCCTAGCAGGGTTAGTGTCGGGGACTTCTGTGTCGGAAAGCGCACATACTTACCTGTTTTCTGAGGTGGTCACTGGAGGTGAGGAGAATGGGCATCTGGTGGCGAAAGGGATATTCACATATAAGCATTCCTGCCACAGTGCAGGACGCAGGGCCATCTTGGAGGTGTATATGTCCAGAGAGCAGGCTTGTATGCAGCTCTCTACTGCTGCGGATGCGGCTGTCTTGGATCTGCTGAATGCTGGAGCCTGCTTGTAGTTAAGTTCAGGAACTCTTGCTTGGTGAAGTGGAGACAGTATAGTGGGTCATTGGATCCTGTGTGGGGGTCTCCCGCTCTGAGCTGTTTATCTGCAGTAGATGCATTTTATCTGATTCAGTATTGCAGAGGCCATATTCCTTTCTGAGATTTCTGGACCCTGGATACAAATTCAGCTGAAGCCTGGGTGATTTGTCTTTGATATTCTCCTGCGGTATGAGTAACCTGTATACAACCCTATATTACACCTACTGTTATCTACAGGGTGATTCAAAAGTCGCAGTACACCCTTTTATTTCAAAAACTCGACAGGAAATTGGGAAACCTGAATACTCCAGTAAGGTATAGGTGACGTGGTCTATCTTTTACGGTATGTACCAAACATGGGTGCCATCTTGAAATCGGCCAATCGGCCCAATTCCTGTAGAGTTTTTGAAATAAAAGGGTGTACTGCGACTTTTGAATCACCCTGTATATAAGGGTTGTCATTATGGGTAAACACTCTACAAATGTTTCTGCTGCTAGCAGATTGGAGAAGTATGCATGTTCTAACCCTGCTACAGCATCGGGAGGATGAGCTCCTGCGTCTGAACTGCAGGTACCCCAGTCTTCCAAAGTTGCAGAGTTGCCAGCTGATTCTACTCTTCAGGAAGTCCTGAAAGCTATCGCTGCCTCTGAAAAGAAGATAATGGACAAAATTGGAGAGGTGGAGGTTGATTTGTCATTGATGCAACGGGATTTTCAGAAAATTAGTGAGCGTGTGGCAGAGACGGAAGCCTGCATTTCCATACTAGAGGATACTACAGTTACTTTGCCTCAGAAGGTTGCTGGTTTGGAGGCTCAGATGGTGTCGGTTAAACAGATGTAGTAATGTTCGGCTGGTAGGTCTTCCTGAAAAGGCAGAGGGTGATGCTCCGGAGACATTCTTGGAGAATTGGATGATCCAGACATTCGGCAGAGAGGAGTTCATGCCGCAATTTGCGGTGGAGAGGGCGCCTCGGATCCCGGCTCAGAGGCCGCCTCCTGGTGTGCAGCCACGCACATTTATTGCTAAAGTGCTACACTATAAGGATCAGGATGCTATTCTGCGCCTGGTTTGGATTAAGGGCCCCTTAATGTATCAAAAACAAATAGTGGCTCTATTTCCTGATTTCTCGGTGGATGTACAGAAGAGCAGAGCTCAGTTTATACAGGTGAAGCGTCGTCTTCTCGAGATGCAATTGCCATAGGATAGGAGAGCTCCTAGAGGCCTTCGTCCAGATTGAAGATGCGACCGGTGATGTATTGCCCTCTTGGACTGAACTTATGGTATTGAAGATTATGTGCCTTTGATAGTTATAAAGTTTCAGATAAGTTCCGCTAATGTATATCACTTTGATTTATGTTTTTACATATTCAAATGCCTTTGACTAATGCAGAAGTTATGTGGATACTTATGAAGGTGTTGATTATAAGGGGATGTTTCAGAAGTTTTGGGATACTCTACTTGGGGCTAGTGGATTGGATGGGTGTGGGGTGCTGGAGGAGCAATATTGTAAAGTTGTAGGCTGAGGGACTTCCCTTGCTTTAAGGGTCACGGTCTCCCTCTCCTCTTGCGGCATATACTAGTGTTTCCATAAATACGTGGGGATAGCTGTGTAGGCTATTTGAGGGGATGTGGGGTAATTGTAGTGGGATCCAGGTATGTCTAATTTGGGGGTGGATATATGGGGAGGGGGGTTGTTCGGATAGGGTAGGGAGTGTTAGGTTCGTTAGAGTTCAATGCAGTGTCAAATGTGTTCTTTTCTCTCTATGCAAATTAGAGATGCTCACTCACCCCCGTGTTTTGGTTTTGGTTTTAGATCTGGATTATATTCGGGTTTTGGTTTTGCCAAAACCGCCCTTGCGTGTTTTGGTTTCGGTTAGCTTTTTTTTTTACTAAATTTCATTTTTCGTAAAATCACATAATTTCGGTATTATTTTGTACCTACATTATTATTAACCTCACTAACACTAATTTCCAGTCATTTCCATTCAATTTTAGGAGAGGTAGCATGTACAATTTATCAAGCCAAGCAGTTCATCCACAAGGAGTGGCACTTTTGAGGCTGAAGTGCAAGTCCAACATGGCCCTCCCAAACAAACCAAGCACTTCAGCCACAAAAGTGGCAGCCCTTGTCGCTGAAGTGGTTGGTTTGTTTGGGCCCCCACTGAAACAGCTATCAAGGACCTAAAGGCATGTCAGACCAACAGTGCTGTGAAGTGAATTGTACACTGTCAAGATGATGTCGTCATCATCTTCAGCATCATCCTCACCCTCATCAGTGTGTACATCATCATCACAGACTATTAATTCATCTCCGCTGGAATCCGCCATTAGAGAAGTGTCAGTACTTAGATGTATTTGCCGGTAAAGGTCTTCCTTGTGGAAGATGTAGTTCATTTTGATGAACGTCATCTTTTCCACATTTTTAGGAAGTAACCTCCTACGTCGATCACTGACAAGGTTCCCGGCTGTGCTGAATACTTTTTCTGAGTACACACTGCTTAGGTATTGCAAAGTAAGTTTGTACAATGTGTTTTCAAATGGCTTGTTTTTCCTCCCAGTATGGAAAGGTACTGTCTGACATTTCCATATCAATTAACACTTGAAAATAACCTTCCACTATCCTTTGCATGTTAATAGTAGGATTGGATGGAGTTATGGCCGAGGTCACACTTTATTTGGTGAAATCTTTCAAACCAGCCAAGATGTCAAACTGTTGTGGTCTGCCATCTGCGTCATCCCTGCTTCTCTTTGGAAATTGCAATTTCTTACGAGCAGCTGCTGCCTGGGAAACTGAAGGAAGAGATGTCGTCAAGCCAAGGCCCAGTTCAGTGATCAACTTGCAACTGTTCAGATCTCGGTCATTTGGAAGCATAGAATCGATGTAGGTCTTAAACGTCGGATCAAGCACAGTCGCCAAAACATAGTGATCCAACTTCAAGATTTTAATAACTCTTGGATCATTGCGAAGCGAATAAAGTACTTGATCTACAAGGCCAATATGCTTTGCGGAATTGCTTTCTTTCATCTCTTCCTTCAGTTTGCCAAGCTGCTTTTCCAAAAGTCTAATTAAGGGAATGACTTGGCTCAAGCTAGCAGAGTCTGAACTCACTTCACATGTCACAACTTCAAATGGTTTCAGCACCTTGCACAACACAGAAAGGATTCTCCACTGTGCAAGACTGAAATACATTCCCCCTCCTTTCCCAATGTCATAGTGTCACGGGCACTAGGAGTCTTTACCCAGGGATCACCAGGTGATAAGCTTACCAGAGCAGTATGGAAGGTAATATGATACTCTGGTAGCGGGGTGATCACGGAACAGGAGACAGCAGATGATAGAGATGCTCGGGAAAGTCTATGACTAGCAGCACTGGTAATATATATGTAGTAATACACGAGGAACTGAATGGACAAAGGACACGTGAGGGTAGTCAGTGGTCTGCGGTAGCAAGTTGTACCACTGCTATAGTGAGGAGGAATGTCCAACAGCAACGAGGAGGGGATGAGAGTCAGCGGTCTGCGTTTAGCAAGTTGTACCGCTGTCTAGGTGAAGGAATGGAATCCAGGTGGAGGTATCCGGGGAGTCAGTGGTCTGCGTTAGCAAGTTGTACCACTGCTATGTGAGAGGACACTGGAACAGGTGACACAGGAAACAGGGATCAGTGGTCTGCCTCTAGCAAGTTGTACCACTGAATATATATGTGAGGAGGAGCACGGGGAGAGACTGCAATACAGAGGATACACGGGCACCTTGAACTTGATCCACAATGACATGCACAATATAGTAATGACTGAACAGCACTGCAATAATACAAAGTCACAGAAACTATCCGGGCAAAAGATAACACAGTCAATGATGGCAATAGTCTCAGCGGATAGTAAGCTCCAGAGGAGAACAACTCAGTCCAGCAAGATATGCAATACACCAGCACAGTCAATGAGAAGTATGCATACCGTGGTTCAGGAGCAGGCTGTCAGACAGGAGTGCAGAGATACCTGAACGGCTGGAGGCCGGCAGGATGCGAAGTCCCGGGAGGGCGAAGCGGCAATCAAGTAGGTGCAGCGCACAGGCAGGCAGACCAGCAGGGAAACAAATACTCAGGAAGCAGTAGTATGTAGAACTGGACTCCTGGGGGACCCTGAAGAGTAGCGATGGTCTAGACGAGATGAAAGCAGTGAGGCGTAGATCCGATGCAGACTGGCGAGTAGACACCAGCAGGAACACTGAGAAGCACGGAGAGCGGATCAGTTGCTGCAGACACGAGTAGAACTGAGGAGTAGCAGCCAGCAGGACTCTGCAGGTACACGGAGGTAGCGGATAGAAATCAGCAGGTGCAGTCACGATGAAACACGGGAGAGTAGAGCTGAGCTGGAACTGTTGAGCACGGAGAGCAGCGGATAGAAATCAGCTGTTGCAGTCTCGAGGAAACACAGGAGAGTTGAGATGAGCTGGAGACTGTAGCGCACGGAAGCAGCGGATAGGAATCAGCTAAACAGTCTTGATGAAACACAGGAGGGTTGAAGTGAACTGAAGACTGTAGTGCACGGAGGCAGCGGATAGGAATCAGCTAACAGTCACGATGAAACACAGGAGAGTTGAAGTGATCTGAAGACTGTAGTGCACGGAGGCAGCGGATAGGAATCAGCTAACAGTCACGATGAAACACAGGAGAGTTGAAGTGGTCTGGAAACCACAGGAGAGTTGAAGTGGTCTGGAAACCACAGGAGAGTTGAAGTGGTCTGGAAACCACAGGAATCAGCAGCGCTGAATACACGAGCAAACACAGGAACACCTTCAGAGGCTCATGGGGAATGAGACTCCAAGATCAGGCAACGAGGTGTGGAACTCAGGTGCTTTAAATAGGGAGTGTTGCCTGATCAGCCAATTAACTAAAGGGACAGGTACTGAAGGTTTGAAAGGGCTGCGCATGCGCAGACCCTCAGGATGGTGGACGGCCACGGTTCCTAAATATACGGGAAGAAGCACTCACAGGCTGGTGAGTGACACATAGCTTGTGCAATACGCTTGGATGGCTTTGCGCTGTTTCTCCATCCTCTGAAGCATGTACAGGGTGGAATTCCACCTTGTTAACACCTCTTGCTTCAGTTGGTGGCAGGGCAAATTAAATTGTTCTTGGAGCTGCTGCAATCTCCTGTATGCTGTGGCAGAATGGCGGAAATGTCCCGAAATTTTACGGGCCACCAAAGCATCTTCTGCACCTCACGGTTATTTTTCAAGAAGCTCTGCATCACCAAATTTATTGTGTGAGCAAAACAGGGAACATGATGGAATTCACCCAGCTGTAATGCTCGCACAATATTGTTGGCGTTATCAGAAATAACATATGCTGGGAAGAGGTCAAGTGGTATAAGCCATGTATCAATCACATCCCTTAGTTTTCGTAGCAAATTATTAGCTGTATGCCTGTTAGTGAAGCCGGTGTTACAAAGAGTAGCCTGCCTGTGAGCAATGTTACGTAGTGGTATACATGCTGCTGCTGTTCCTGCTTCTGAATGCGAATGACCAACCCAGTGGGCTGTCACAGTCATATAATCTTTGGTTTGGCCACTTCCACTTGTCCATATATCTGTGGTTAAGTGTACAGTGGGTAGAATGGCATTTTTGAGCCCAATTAGTACATTTTTACAAAGGTTCTGGTACAGTTGAGGAATAGCTTTTCTTGAAAAATGGTGTCGCAATGGAATTTAGTAACGGGGACACAAAACTTCAGTTAACTGTGAAAAGCCAGCTGCATTTATAGTGGATATTGGACGCAGATCTAACAATAGCATAGTTGACATGACGTCTGAGGTCCACTTTGCGACTGGGTGACTGCTGTCATACTTGCTTCCTCTAGCAAAAGATTGTTTCACAGTTAATTGTTGTAAAGTACTAGTGCTCTTCTTCTTGGGGTTCCCAGCAGCAGCAACAGCAGCAGCAGTGGGACTAAAGTTAAAGAATTTTTCAGAAGCATCAATTATAGTGTAGGAGTCATCGAGCCTTTCCAAGTTCGATGCAAGGCTAACTCCGATCGCTACTGAGGATATTGATGAGGACGGTGTTGTGGGTGTAGATTGCAGGCATCGGGATGTAGGTAAGAGAAGGGTCCTAGCTGATGATGGACTGCTTGTTGTTATTTTTTTACCATAACTTTCAGCTTTTCCCAACACCTTGCCATGAACTCGTGTCAAATGGCGTAACATGGATGAGGTTCCAAGATGGTTAAGGTCCCTCCCTCAACTGACTGTGGCTTTACATACACTACAAATGGCTAGATAACTGTTGTCAGGATTTGGGTAGAAATAATTCCACACATAAGAAGTGGCTTTTTTGGTCTTATGTCCAGGAATGGCCTTCTTCTTGTCATGTGCCAGAACTGCTTCCACTGGTGCAGGACCTGCACACACAACCTCATCCTCATCAATCATACATCCTCTTTCAATTCCAAAGTGGCATCCTCAATTGGTTATCACTGGCTACACTCAGGCTTTTCAGGCACACATCAGCAGAAATGCTGAAAGGGCCCTTCTTTATCAGAATGGTCTCGATTACACATACCACTCGTCGCTGGACTCTCCTCAGGGATTGGTGTCATTTCTGATTCTGAGCAT
Source organism: Mixophyes fleayi (assembly GCF_038048845.1). Taxonomy (NCBI): domain Eukaryota; kingdom Metazoa; phylum Chordata; class Amphibia; order Anura; family Limnodynastidae; genus Mixophyes; species Mixophyes fleayi. Next base: position 252,341,575 of record NC_134404.1, on the reverse strand, counting down.
ACATTTTCCTCTAATGCCTTACTGTTTTCTTGCAGCTCGACTTTCACACGTAACAGTAGTTGTGCACCACTTTTGGAGTCCGAATTACTTGGTCTTGCTTGGTCACGAGTGACCTTACGAGAAGAAGCCTCAGTAACATTTTTCGATCTCGCACTCATAGAGAAAGGCGAAGGCCTCATTCTCTCTTTGCCACTGCGTGTGTAGAATGGCATGTTGGCAATTTTTTTTTTATCGACAGTTAACTTTTCCTGTATTACAGCTCTTTTTCTCTTCAACACGGTAAAAGGTGTTTTTTGTGTGATTTTTTCCCTGACTTAAAAAGACTATGTACTTTTACATAGGCTTTACCAGATGACGTACAGGGAAGACTACCATCATGACTGGTGCCAGCAGCTGTGGAGAGAGGAGGTCTTTGTTTCAGCTCTGACTTCCAGAAGCCTGCAAGGTAGAATTTTTTGCCTAACCCAGCCTTGATGGAGCCTCCTGGGGCAGCATTCCAGGAGAGTCCCCTGCCTACCGGGCCTGGACCGGGCCTAGACCCAGTTTCATCCAGGATCCATGATAATCAGCTTCCCAGGATGAGTGGTGCTACTGCTGATGAAAATGCACGAAAGACCCCGGCTTCAACATCTCTGGGTGACAAAACAACAGACCGTGATCAGGATAAAGCTGAAGTTAAAGCTCCTGTCTCGGTGAAGCCTGTGGAAGAAAAGAAACCTGCAGCAACGGTAACCCCCTGTTTTCAACTTACCACAGAGGGAGAAAGTGGTTCAGGGGGTGGGCTGGATCCTGGGGTGGAAGCGTCTGTTTCATCCAGTGGGGTGGTCAGAAGGCTGAAGCCTTGGGGGATGCCCGGTCAGTGCCTGACTCCAGAGAGTATCTATCCTGGGGAGACAGAGTGGAAATAGAGGATCTGCAGGAAGAAGTGCAAAGGGCAGAGACCTCAGTTTCTAGATTGCAACAGAGAATTGCTAAAAAGAAGCTAAAGAAAAATAAGTTGTTTACCCGTGACAAAGTGGAAATGCAGAGGGCTATTGATGAACTGGCGGATAACCTAAAGTATAAAGAATCTCACCTGGAGGAGTTGCATAAGAGATTGGCATATTACCAGCAACATGCTAGCAATCCGAGGGAGAGTAGTCAGCTATTAACATCTGCTGATGCTTTTACTACTGATCCATCCCAAGGTATGATACAGCTGACTGTGGGTCCTGCATGTGAAGCTGTAAAATGTGTGGATCCTGCCTCTGTAAATATAACCTCACAATCTGCATCAGTCCCTCTGCCTGCTAATATCCCTGTGGCAGAGATGGAAAATATGGAAGGAGAAAATGCCCTTTATTCATCCATAAGGGCATTGGAAGAAGGTGTGACATCGCAGAGTGTGGTCGTGAGTGCAGTAGGGTCTGTAGTGGGCCTTACAGTGTCTAAAGCAAAAGTCACCTGAAGTCCAAGATGGTGGTTTGTCAGCCGCGGCTGATAGCACTGAAGGGTCTGTAGTTGGCCCTGTTGTACCTCAGTCAGGGGTCACTCCTCTCCCTGGTGGTCCAGTGGTAATAATTGTTGTGACTGAAGTGGCAAAGCAAGGTTTTTTCCATTCTTGTTAACCTTCTCCCTAGGTGACCTAGACTGTCTGATAGAAGACACATTCATAGAGGTCTTATGGACAAGTGCAGGAACTGACACACAGGCTGGAATGGGCACAGAAAAATCGTGATCAGATGACTTGACTATGGATGGAGTGTACTTCTGACAAACAGCATTAACAAAGTCCATGGTATTATGAATAATGGGGTTTTTAGTAATGAGAAGGCCCAGGTTTGTGACTCCCCTCTAAAACACATAATGATTGGTTAAATTGGTCAACAAAATAATCTGGACATTCTTGAAACTGTTTCATGGAAAGTTCGAGTACTGTAACAAACTGTTTGATGTCTCCATCAAAGAAGACTGGAGGGGGATCTGATGACTCAGAAGAGGCATTTGGGCATTCAGGCTCAATAGCAGTCTCTGGAGAGTACCTAGCTTGTGCAGCAGTCTCTGGAGAGCCCTCAGCTGGAACGGCAGAGCAGGAGTCCCCGACTGGGACAGTAAGTTGAGCACACTTGACGGGAAGCCTGGACTGGGCACAGCACTCTGACTGGATAGCACTGTGAGATGCCTCAGAGCAGACAGCACTGTGAGATGCCTCAGAGCAGACAGCACTGTGAGATGCCTCAGAGCAGACAGCACTGTGAGATGCCTCAGAGCAGAAAGCACTGTGAGATGCCTCAGAGCAGACAGTACTGTGAGATGCCTCAGAGCAGACAGCACCAAGTGGTAACTCCGGCTGAACCGCATGGACAGGCAACTCGGGCTGAACCGCATGGACAGGCAACTCGGGCTGAACCGCATGGTCAAGCAACTCGGGCTGAACCGCGTGGACAGGCAACTCTGGAACGGGCTGCAGGGACATGGCCCTCTCTGGAGCAGACTGTAAGGGCAGCGCCCCCTCTGGAGCAGACTGTAAGTGCAGCGCCCCCTCTGGAGCAGACTGTAAGGGCAGTGCCCCCTCTGGAGCAGACTGTAAGGGCAGCGCCCCCACTGGAGCAGACTGTAAGGGCAGCGCCCCCACTGGAGCAGACTGTAAGGGCAGCGCCATCACTTGATGGGAATGTGAGGGCCGCGCCCCCTCTGGAGCAGAAGACTCGGGACTAGAGGCAGCGGCTGAAGACTTGGGACTAGAGGCAGCGGCTGAAGACTCGGGACTAGAGGCAGCGGCTGAAGACTCGGGACTAGAGGCAGCGGCTGAAGACTCGGGACTAGAGGCAGCGGCTGAAGACTCGGGACTAGAGGCAGCGGCTGAAGACTCGGGACTAGAGGCAGCGGCTGAAGACTCGGGACTAGAGGCAGCGGCTGAAGACTCGGGACTAGAGGCAGCGGCTGAAGACTCGGACTAGAGGCAGCGGCTGAAGACTCGGGAGTAGAGGCAGCGGACTCAGGACCGGACACAGCGGACTCTGGACCGGACACAGCGGACTCAGGACCGGACACAGCTGCAGGAGACTGAGGACCGAACACAGCGGCAGGAGACTCAGGACCGGACACAGCTGCAGGAGACTCAGGACCGGACACAGCGGCAGGAGACTCAGGACCGGCGGCAACTGGAACTGGTACCGCAGGACAGGCGGCAAGTGGAAATGGCACCGCAGGACAGGCGGCAACTGGAACTGGCACCGCAAGACAGGCGGCAACTGGAACTGGCACCGCAAGACAGGCGGCAACTGGAACTGGCAGGTTAGGCTGAAGTAAAGCAACAGGAGGTGACGTGCAGAACAATCCCGGGTCTGGAGAGGAGCACACTGAAGGCTGCTCCATAGGATGTTGTGGTTTGCGGAGCGGACAGCTTTGTAAGAAATGTTCGCCACTGGCGCAGTAGAGGCATAGTTTACCAATCCTTCTGCACCATCGTTCCTCCTCAGTGAGAGAGGGACGCAGGTAGCTTGGTCGTTTAGAATCCCTAATGGTAGGGACCGCTGGCAATACCATAGATGCAGCACCACTGTCAGAAAAAGTTCTGGGAGGATTCTCTGAGGTCTGCATGCTTTCATTAGAGGAGTTTGTTGCTTTAAAATCAGAATTAGTGTTGAAATTACTTATCACAGCAGCAGGAAGAGTTTTAAGCAGTTCTTGGAGTAAAGTGGATAGTTGTATGATTTGGTAACAGAGCTGAACAATGTCCATTTGCAGCATTTGTAATTGTGGATTTACAGACATGTCTAATAGCCAAACACATAGTTCAATGCAAAAACACTAGAAATTCCAGGACTAAGGCAGAGGGCGTGCAATCAGCAGGCCCAGATTGTATGGCAGTTCATCATGTTATAAATCCCAGTGTATTCACGAAGAGCAACAGAAGTGTAAAGCAAAGTGTCTTTATTCAGGTAAATACACAAACAAAGATTACTCAGATCCACTGATAAGAACAGGTTCCTAAGGAGACTGTATAGTAAAAATGGCAGGAACAGGTATTATAAGTTTTACTCCAGTCCAGAAGGCACAAGGCTGTCCAGGAAAGCAGACAGAGTCCAGGGATAAAGCAGTGATCAGACAAACAAATCCAAATAGCCAGGCAGAGATCAAGCAAATTAGCAGGTCCAGAAGTCTGTCCAAAAGGTCAGGGCAACAGGCAAAACAGCGTGGTCCAAGGTACAGGCAAACAATTCGGGGTCTTAGGCAAGCAGGCAAGGTCCAAGGTACAGGCAGGGGTCATACACAGAAGTTCAGTCCAGCAGGTATATACCAAATAGCACAGGAGCATGTTAGCAGCAGCCAGGAACAAACGGATGAACTCCACAGAGCACAGCCAGAGGCAGGTACTAAAAGCAGTGCCACAGGTGCTGTTCTAATCAGGCATTATGCACGGAGATTAACTCCTTCAGGCAAGTAGAAGAGTTCAGGAACAGAACGGGAGCACCTCTGGTGGTATGAGGCACTGCTGCTAGGTACAAACAACAGAGTTGTAACAGCTTGATGTCGATTTCTTATTTTTGCAAGAGACTAGGGTAGATCGACTGTTGGACCTCCACAAAGCCAAGCGTGAGTGGAGGCTGGGTCCCTCCTATTGGTCTCTTGCGGCCGAGCCGTACGGTGGGGTGGCAGTACTTTTTACCAGCATGGTAACCATTCAGCGGGTTATAGAACTTGAAGTAGGTAGATGTATGATTCTGGATGTCACTCTGAAGGGGTGCGACCTCAGGTTAATTAACATCTATGCCAGTCCGCAATCTAAGTGGGACAGGAAGTGCCTTTTCAGAGAGATAAAGCCTTACCTTTTAACAGCCCGGCAGGTAGTTTTTGGAGGTGATTTCAACACCATTATTAGGCCCAAAGACAGGGGAGGATCCAATTCTATGCTGGGCTACGATTCCCTTTTTCTAGTTAGCATGGTTAGACAGGCAGGTCTGGTGGATGTGCACGTTCGCCATTTCCCAGACCTCAGGGGTTTCACCTTTTTTAGAGGTAGGGGTAGGTCTAGGATAGACAGGTTTTTTGTTAAGGAGGGCTCTGCGACTTCGGCACCTGTGCTGAGGCCTGTGGAGTTCTCCGATCACATTTGTCTGTGTGTCAGCTTGAACGCCTCAGAAACCCCTCAGAAAGGTAGGGACCTGTGGTGCCTGAGCCCTGAGCTCCTAAAGGAGGATGAGATTAGACAGTCCTTTAGGGACTTCTTTGAAAGACAGGAATCACTTTTGGAGGCAGGTTGGAGTAGGTCAGAGTGGTGGGAGGTTTGCAAGAAGTGAACTCGAAACTTCTTCCGCCGACTCGTAAGTCACAGAAACTTGGTAAGAATGAATACCTACTCAGCTTTGAGGCGGAAACTTGCTTTCCTGATCTCTGAAGAGGGAGACGGTGGGGAGATCTCCCGAGTGAAGGCTCGGTTGAAGGAGTGTCAGTATGATCGGTATGCTTCCTTAGTTCTGGAGAGAGATTATGGTCAATACCACTCGCCAGACCCCTACCAGAGCCTTAGGAACTCGATCAATGCTAAGGAGGTGAGAGGGCTGTGTGATGAGCGTGGTGTCTTTCAAAAGTCTCGGGAGGGCATTCTTGGCATCATTGGCTCTTTCTACTCTGGCCTCCTCTCTGAGAAATCACTTGACAGAGGGAAGATGGAGCAATTTTTGAAGGAAACTCCTGGTGTGAATAACTTGCATGCTGCGCTTGACACCCTGGATGGTGATATAACAGTAGACGAGGTCAAGGCTGCCATAGATAGTCTGTCTATGAAGAAGTCCCCAGGACCGGAAGGCTTGACATCCGAGTTTTATAAGACCTTTGTCGACATCTTGGCCCCTCGCCTTATGGAAGTGTTTAATGAGTGCCTGGGCGAGGGTTTACTCCCTCCTTCCATGAGGACAAGTGCCCTGATAGTATTGTGCAGGGGATCAAACCAATCCAAGATTGAGAACTGGCGCCCCATCGCCCTTCTTAATGTGGATCGCAAGATTCTGGCAAAAGTGCTGTTTAACAGGTTGATTCAGATTACAGACCTGGTACTTTCTCCTTCTCAGCATTGCACCGTGAAGGGTCGTAGCACCTTTAGTGCTGTCCTTGGTGTCCGGGAGGCCGTTGAGCGGTGTCGTGCTGAGAAGTGGGGAAAGTATTTGCTGACACTGGACCAGTCAAAGGCTTTTGATCGGGTCAATCATGAGTACCTCTGGGTGGTCAATTGGATTAGAGTGATCTACAGGCAAGCCGAAAGCTTCCCGCTTGTGAATGGTTGGGCAGGTCCTACTTTCTCTGTGACTTCGGGAGTCAGACAGGGATGTCCCCTGATCCCCCTCTTGTACGTGTTTGCAATCAATCCCTTCATTAGGAGGGTGGAAGGCGACACAGTGAGAGGGGTGCAACTGAGCCCGGGGAAGCCGTTGAAAGGGGTGGCTTACGCAGATGATGTCACAATCGTGATTTCTGATGTGAATGAAGCGAAAGACGTGACGGTTTATATCTGTACATATTCTGAGACCTCAGGGTCTAGAATCAATCAGGATAAGTGTGAAGCTTTCTGGATGGGGAGGAGGGTCGGCATTTTGACCTTCCGGACAGCCTTCCCCAGGCAAGCGAGGAGATTAAAATTCTTGGTATCCGATTTGGTGATTATGCCAAGCAAAATTGGGAGATTATGCTGGGAGCAGCTTCCGCTAAAGTGGTACGTTGGAAAGGATGGCATTTGTCTCTTAGGGAAAGGATGGACTTGATCAAGACTTACCTGATTTCAGTCTTTTTGTATGTCGGCTATGTATGCCTTTTGCCAGAATCTTTATGGGCCAGGGTGAATGCAGTGTTCTTCCAGATGCTTTGGGGGAACAGGCTAAACCTTGTTAAGCGTAGCTGGACCTACAGATCGAGGGGGGAGGGGGGCCTGGATATGGTAAACCCAGTGCTCTTCTTTATGCTCACCTTTCTTAAATTACATCTGCACATCTTGGAGACTTCCCCTCGATGGGTAGAGGTCTTTCGTGCCTGGGTGCATCCATTCCTCAATTCCTGGGTAGAGGGAGGAGCGGTAAAGAGCTTTCGAGTTCCACATGGTTACCTCCCGGGCCTACGTGAAACTGGGTTTGAAGGTGACAAGGAAATGGCAACTGGAGGTGGGAGAGGTCAACAGCTCCTCTAGAAGAGAGTTGGATAGGAGAGTCTTACGGTCTCACTTCTGGGAGCCTCTGTCACTGAGGCACTGCTCAGGCAGTGTCTGCTCAGATGGCATAGTTCTGATCACTGATCGGAGGATACCACTGAAGCTCAGGGACATTGCCTGGCTCTCCTTCCACGGGAGACTCTATGTTAGAGGAAACCTCAAGGTAAGGAATGCCGATGATTGTGGCTGCCCACGGGAGGAGTGTCCAGGGAAGGAGGAGACAATGGATCATTTCTTGTTGAGGTGTCCTTTTAACATAGAGGTTTATGATGGGGTCTCGTGTGTCTTGGGCACGCCTAGTCTTTCGGGGCTTAGTTACCCTGAGTGGGTTTACGGGGCACTCAAGAGGTTTAGGGCTTTTGATTTGGTCACTCTGTTTTTAATTACATTAGTGGTAAGGTATTACACGTGGAATGCACAGTGTTTAGTGACAATCCGCAAGAAATTCCTCCCTTGCAAAGAGGTGGTGGGAGATATTCTTCACGAGGTTTGGAAGATAAGGGATATGGAGAGGCAATGGATGGATGCTGCGAGCTGGGCCAGGCTTTGGCGTGGCTTGAAACCCCCTTAGTGGGTGGTGGAAATCTGGGGCCTCTCCATCTGTTGGCTTTCTGTCTCTTCACCTCCCAGTAGATTTTGATTGGTTCCTTTTATTTTAGTAAGTGCTTGCATATGTCTAGTCATCCTATTTAGTTCCACTATGCTTGTTTTTAGTTTTGGTACAGTTAAAGTTTGCTTTAACATTAAAGTTGAGATTTATTATGGTGCATATAACCAGTTTACGTTAGCCATGAAGGCCTATGGACTTTTCTATTTTTATACACTATTTATTATGAGCATGGACTTTTTTATTGGGATATGGGAGTGGTTTCGTTATTGTAAGATTGTTGAGATATGTATTTTGTTGCAAGTTTTTCTAAATAGAAAAATCATCAGCTGCTTTCTGCTCCTGCTCATATGTGTACTGCTGTGAATCCATTTTAATAAGACCCTACACTTTGTAGTGGAAATTCAGAAAAATACTGTGCTATATTAGAATTTCAGCACTCAGCAAATACAGCTTTTTTTATAAGGGGGTATATGAGCACCCAAACACTTTGTAGTGCAAATTCAGAAAAATACTGTGCTATATTAGGAGTTCAGCACTCAGACAATTCAGCTTTTTTTTATAAGGGGGTATATGAGACCCCAAACACTTTGTAGTGCAAATTCAGCAAAAATACTGTGGTATATTAGGAGTTCAGCACTCAGCAAATACAGCTTTTTTATAAGGGGGTATATAAACCCCGAAACACTTTGTAGTGCAAACTCAGAAAAATACTGTGCTATATTAGGAGTTCAGCACTCAGACAATTCAGCTTTTCTTTAAGGGGGTATATGAGACCCCAAACACTTTGTAGTGCAAATTCAGAAAAATACTGTGCTATATTAGGAGTTCAGCACTCAGACATTTCAGCTTTTTTATAAGGGCGTATATGAGACCCCAAACACTTTGTAGTGCCAATTCAGAAAAATGCCTGCTCTTTACTGCTCTATTCCTGCTCTATACTGTGACCTAACCCTTCTCTGTCCCTCTCTAAAATGGCCTCTACAGCACTAGATCGCGAGAACCGAGATTTGCAAGAACCCAGATCCGAGATCTGACGACGTCACAATGACGTTTTGCCTCATTTTGGAATTCGAATAGGCGCGAGAGAACCGACCCGACTCGGCTCAGTAGTCGGATCTCCGAAGTTCGGGTGGGTTCGGTTTCAAGGAAACCGAGCCCGCCCATCTATAATGCAAATATATTCAGATGATGAGGTTAACTGATTTGGTATATGTCAATGCGTCAGACTGGTGGCTGGGTGTCTACCTGGGCTGGAGGGGTTGGTTTTCTATATGGAAATGTTTTGTATGTATTCCCTGGTGATATGGCAAATGGGAAGATGAATAGGGGATTTATTAAATTCCTGACTTGGAATGTTCGTGGCCTCCCTCAATGACAAAATTAAATGGTCCTTGGTCATATCCCAATTAAAAAAGTATGAGGCGGATGTTATATGCCTCGCTGAGACTCATCTAGTGGGAGGTAAACTGCTGGCCCTTAAGAAACCGTGGGTTGGATGGGCCTATCATGCTACTCACACGTGTCACTCCAGAGGGGTATCTCTTCTTATACATAACAAAGTAAATTTTGTTTTGGAAGAGGTGGAATCCGACTCATTAGGTAGATATGTTTTTGTGGGGGGTATTTTTGATTCTAAGCGTATAAACCTACTTTCAGTTTATGTCCCATCCCCTTATAGTGAAGTTTTTAAAAAATGCAGCGACTTCATCTCTCTATTTCCTGACACTCCTGTGATTTGTTGTGTGGGTTTCAATAATGTGTTGGATTCTAATGTTGACAGGTGGAGGGAGATGGGGGATACTAGACATGTTAGAAAATCAAAGTTTGCTGATCTGGTGGAAGAGATGGGCTTGGTGGATGTGTGGCGTCTGAGATATCCAGCAGAGATTTGTTTCTCTTGTTATTCTACCTCATATTATGCCTTCTCCCAAATTGATTTAGGACTTATAGCAAAGGGGTTGCTGCCTGCTGTCTTGGATGTTGCATATTTACCAAGGGGGATTTCAGACCATTCTCCGTTGGTACTGACTGTAAAGCTTAATGCCTCTCGAGGCCAAATATTTTGGAGACTTAATCCCTTCTGGTTGACATTATTGAAGGATGGAAATACATTAGAGTCTCAATGGGAGGGGTATTTTGCTGCTAATGTGCATACAGCTGCTCCACCTCTCGTCTGGGATTCATTCAAGGCTTTTTTAAGAGGTTTACTAATTAGAAGTATTAACTGTTTCAAAAAAGAGTCTAGGCTGCGAGGTGATATATTCGAAAGGAAGGTTATGTGGTTGGAGGAGGTGTATCTTTTTTCTGATATTGCTTCTGATAGGCTGACTTGGTACAACGAGAGTGGTCAGATTATTTGTTAGACAAATCGAGGCATAAGTTGCTATTTGCTAGACATACTCAGTATTTAGAAGCGAACAAATGTGGTAGGTTTTTGGCGTATTTGGCTAGATCAGAGAAGGCGGCGACTGTAGTGGTGGGAATTACGGATACCGTGGGTGTTGTGCATACTTTGACTGAAGAAATTAGTGATGTTTTTTTATATGTATTTTAAAGATGCATATGCGTCTAGAGCTGAATACTCTGATTCTGATTTAGACATGTACTTAGCGGCTGTTTCCTTACCTGAGCTAAATGCAGATAGCAGGGAGAGTTTGGATTTGTCATTCACTGATGAGATTGTAGCTGCGATATCCTCGTTTCCAAATGGTAGGGCTCCGGGCATAGATGGATTCCTATAGAACTGTACAAGAAGCATATGGGGTTTTTTGTGCCTCGCTTGCAAGAAATATTTACAAGTCTTAGAGATTTGGGGTCTGTATCTCCGTCTATGTCTGAAGCTCTTACAGTTCTTATTCCCAAAATGGGAAAGGACCTCTTGTTCCCGGAATCATACAGACCTATATCACTGTTGACAACGGATATTAAAATATTAGCAAAGATTTTGGCGTCGCGTTTGAGTCGGGTGATTGGTGAGATTGTGCACTCTGATCAAACTGGTTTTATGCCGGAGGAAGAGGCGGTGGTGGTGTTGCTAGATGCTGCTAAGGCCTTTGATTCTGTGGAGTGGATGTACCTGTGGGCGGTGCTATTGAAATTCGGGTTTGGGACGGTTTTTGCTCAGTGGGTACGATTGCTATATTTTTGCCCTACGGCTAGAGTCTGTGTAAACGGCTTTGTGTCTCATCAGTTTGTCATGGGCAGAGGTTCAAAACAGGGCTGCCCTGTCTCTCACTTTCTTTGCCCTGACCATAGAGCCACTGGCATGTGCTATTAGGTTGCAGTCAGATATTACTGGATTGAGGATAGGCTGCAGGACGGACACGATTGCTCTTTATGCAGATGATATGCTACTTTTTCTGTCATACCCTAATAGATCCTGTACTTCTTTGCGTGGTCACGGTTTTTGGAAGGTACTCTGGGTACTCTGGGCTTTTGATCAACTGAGCCAAATCCAGTGTGACTCCGATTAAGGGCCCTATGGGACAAGTCTTGCAGACTCCCCTCAAATGGACTCCGGTGTTTAAGTATTTGGGTATTTGGATTTCTAGTGATATGGGTCAGTATATTCAGCGTAATGTCCAACCTCAGATTGACTGAAGAGCTGGGTTGGGGTGTGGAAACAGCTGCCACTAAAGGTCACAGGTAGAATCAATCTGGTTAAAATGATAATTCAGCCAAAATTTTTGTATGTTTTGCAGCAGTTGCCGATTTACATTCCTCATAGTTTATTCTGTTCTATTGATCATCTCATAGCCTCTTTGGTGTGGGCGGGCAAGAGAGTCAAGCTTACTACTTTATGTCGTTACTGGGGGTCGGGGGGTCTGGCTCTGCCAAATTTGCTGCTCTATTACTTTGCTTCTCAATTGACACATATTGAGGTATGTTTGCGGTCACGGGTGCGTGTGGATCTACACGACTTTTTAGTCTCTGGGACAGGTACTAAACATCTACGGGTGCAGTTTCTTCTAGCTGATAGAAGGTCTGGGGGTGATCCTCCTTTGTGGATACAGGCCATGAGGGTGTGGCGATTCTCGTCTCGGATTGGGGGTGAATTGTTCTGGGATCCATGTACTCTACTTTGGGATAATCTGGATTTTGGTGAGCTGGTTAGGATGGAGGGAGCTGGAGCCTGGCGCATTTATAATATAGTACATATTGGGCAACTGTATGTGAATGGGCTACTGTATTCCTTTGAGCAACTACAGGGACTATATGAGCTACCTAGGGGTTACTTTTACAGGTATCTGCAGTTAATACATGCTTTGGGGACACGCAGTTTCCGAGAGCTGCCCCGAGTTTTAATGCAGATCCTCTGAGGGTGCAGCTGTCAAGTTAGGGCCCGAGGAGGCAAATTTCATCTCTGTATTCAATGTTGTTGGAAGGATTTGGTGTGGGTGGCTTGCCAGATTTGTGGCGCTGGGGGGAGGGTGATCTTGGGGAAATTAACGATAAGGCATGGGATATTATGTTGAGCAGTCCAAAACAGGTCATTGCATTGGTTAAGTTTCGTCAGGTTCAGGTCTTCCTGCTGCACAGAGTGTATTTTACTCCTCTCTGGCTCTCAGGTGGTTTTGTGTCCTAAGTGTGGGAATGAGAGGGGAATTTTTTGCACATGCTCTGGGAGGGCCCGTTGGTTTCTTACTTTTGGAGTTTGTATGAATCGGTTGGAGGTGGGAGTGTCTGCCCTGACGCCAGGATTATGTATATTTGGTTTGGATTTGGACAAGAACATCCATAAGCTTATTAGATTGCTCATTAATACGATACTTATGCTGGCGAAAGTGGTCATCGCTAGGAAGTGGATGGCGCCGGAAGGCCCGACTCTGAGTATTTGGATTGATCTTGTTAATGACAGAGTAGGCCATGAGAGATCCATGTACAACAGTAGGAACCTAGTTGTTAAATATGAAATGGTCTGGTACAGGTGGAGAACGTCCCCGTATGTTACGGAAGGATTGAGGGAGGTGAAGCTTTCCTAATGGAGTATTCGGGGTGGACACCCAGCCGCTACTATTATTAAGGTCAATGTTTTTGTATCTTCTGTCAATATTGCTATGTTATTGCCTCATTGCTCTTGAATTTTAGGCAATTTGTATAGTCTGTCTATATATTCTGAGTTATAATGCATTTTGATTGTGTTATTTATAATTATATGACACTGCTTGTGCCCCTGCGTGGGTTTTAGTTTGTTATGCTAGCCTAATGTTTTGGGCTATTTTCTTTGTTTGTTAAAGTGAAAAAAAAGAAAAAATATGCAATAAAATTTTACTTGATTTAAAAAAAACTTCATGAGAGGTATGTCTAAAACACTTCCTCAATGCTTTCCACGCTTTCCATGTGTTAAACAAGGAGGCAGAGCTCCAAAACATGATTCAAATGCATTATAGTGTCCAGGGTATAACTGAAAAGACAGATGGTTCTATGCACTAATCAGAAACATGAAGGCGGGGTTAATGAAATGCCCCATTACCTGCAATGCAGTGATACAGATGGTCTCAACAAATTACTTAATTTCATACATAAGGCACATTGAGCAGAATAAATCCACCCTTAGGGGCGTATTCAATTGTTCCTCCGGCCGCCGGAAAAACGAGCGTTCTAAAACTATTACCGTTTATACGGTAACTACTCGCTGAATTTCATCTCGCAGCTCCCTTACCTGCGAGATGAAATTCAGCGAGTAAACTACCGTATTAACGGTTTTTGCGCGCAATATTACCGTATAAACGGTAATAGTTTTAACATGATCGTTTTTCCGGTGGCCGGAGGAACAATTGAATACCCCCCATAAAGTGGATACTAAACAACCGGGTTGAGTACTTTATATTGATGAGTAAAAGGCCGACAACACTTACCCCGACATGTTGAGGCCGAAGCTGTCATTCCCGACAGATTTATAATCCCGAGTGTTTGAAAAACTCTGACGTTTAACAATTGCGACAAATCTTCATCCCGGCAGCAGTAAATGATGTCACTGTGAAACGCGACACTGTTATTCCTGCTGTTAAGGGGTAATGGAAGGGGGTGGCGGTTATACAATTTTTTTTACAATGGCACCTTAGAATCCAAACCAGAAAAAAAGGGAAAAAGTAGCACTACACAGATGAACTCAAATGAAACATAAAAAATAAAGTTAACGGATATTTGATTAAAACAATTTAAATGATTAGCAGAACTAGTATAAAATGAACAATTTAACAATTTGTTCAGACTGATACTAAAAACAATGATTAAAAACACATTTATGCATAGAACATTAAGGAAGGTCAATATCTCAGCATAAAATTAGCAGTTGGATCTATTTTTGCACTTTACCAGCCACCGTACTTTGCGGCTCAGACCATCACTTCCGTGTTCCATACGTGGCTACACGAGGTATTTGGCAGCAAGCTCTATTTAACAGGAGGTAGCAAGCGATTTCATTGAGCTTGTGATTTCACTGCTTTTTTTATTTCAAGTGCTGTTTTTGTTTAAAGTGTGGAGTTAGATCCAGTAAGGAGTTGAATCTGGTAAGTGGCTAGCAAAGGCTAGTACTAAAGTTCACTGTAGGCTATAAGAAGTTAGGTTAGCCATAATAAAATGAGTAGTAGCAGGCTTGATGATCTAACTCAATGCATATCTTGTCATATGTATGCACACTTGGAGCAAGTGTTCCAAGGTTTATACCTCTGTGAGAAATGTCAGAAATTGGTCTCTTTGGAAGCCCAGGTAACTGATCTAAAGCAGACCATTGCAACATTGAGAGACATTGCCAACCTGGAGCAGAGTTTACAGCTCACCGTTGATGCGTTAGCTAAGCAGGGTGGAGCAGAGACAGAGGAGGATGCACAGGTAGGCAGCTGGGTAACATTTACTAGGGGTAGCAGAGGGAGGAAGAGGCAGGCCAGTTCTGAGCTAGGCAATCCCAGCAGATTTGCCAGATTGGATGAAGATACTGTGGAAGGCAGTTCAGAATTGGTAGAGTTGGATGAGACTGCTTTCTCTAGCAACCAGGGGAATGGTCTCTCCAGCACAGAGGGGACCAAAGTTACTCAGGGACCCAGGCAGATTGTGGTGGTAGGGGATTCAATTATTAGGAAGGTAGATAGGGCAATCTGTTACCGGGACCGTGCATGCCGAACAGTATGTTGTCTCCTGGGTGCTCGGGCTCGGCATATTGCGGATCGGGTGGACAGATTGTTGGGAGGGGCTGGGAATGACCCAGCGGTTTTGGTGCATGTTGGCACCAATGACCGAGTTAGAGGAAGAAGGGGTGTCCTAAAGAATGATTTCAGGGACATAGGTCGCAAACTTAAGGCAAGGACATCCAAGGTAGTATTTTCGGAAATACTACCTGTGCCACGCGCTAGTCCAGGGAGGCAGCGGGAGATTAGGGAGGTTAATGCGTGGCTAAAAGATTGGTGTAGGAAGGAGGGTTTTGGATTCTTAGAGCACTGGGCTGATTTCTCGGTCAGTTGCCATCTTTATTGTCGTGATGGATTGCACCTGAATAAGGAGGGGGCTGCAGTGCTAGGGGAGAGGATAGTTAGAAGGTTGGAGGAGATTTTAAACTAGGCTCCGGGGGGGAGGGGCAAACAAGTATTTATGGGATAGACATTGAGAGTAGTAAGGAGGAATTTAACAAGAGTCAAGAGGGTGGAGAGGGGGGAAAGGGAAGCATAGCCGATAAGGAGCGGCCCTTTTTAAAGCAAAAAGAAATACCTAAGGGAGGCAATAGACTTAAGTGTATGCTTGCAAATGCAAGAAGCCGGACAGGTAAAATGGGGGAGTTAGAACTAGTGGCAATGAATGAGCAGTATGATATTATAGGTATTACGGAGACCTGGTAGGATGATACACATGACTGGGCAGTCAACTTGGAAAAAGTTCAGAGAAGTTGCTGATAGGGATAGGCTATAAACCACCAGATATTAGTACAATTGAGGAAGCCCAACTTCTACAGCAAATTGAAAAGGCTACACAACTAGGTCAAATTTTAATTATGGGGGATTTTAATTATCCGGACATTGATTGGAGTACTGAGACCTGCGGTACAGCTAGGGGAAATAGGTTTCTGAGCACACTAAAAGACCATTACATGTCCCAATTAGTAGAGGAACCAACTAGGAACCGGACTATACTGGACCTAGTAATAACAAACAATGTAGACGTAATATCACATTTTCAAGTAAAGGAGCACTTGGGAAACAGTGATCATAATATGGTCTCATTTGAAACTAGTTTCCAGAAACAACAGTATAAGGGATCAACTAGGATTTTAATATGCTAAAGGAGTCTATAAAGAGCATAAACTGTGACAAAGCCTTTGAAGGAAAAAATACAGAAGAAATGTGGGCTGTCTTTAAAATGTTGTTGGAAGCATACACGTATAAGTTCATTCCTATGGGAAATAAATGTAAAAGAATTAAGTCTAAACCAATGTGGCTAAATAACAAGGTAAGGGAAGAAATGCAAAGGAAGAAGCATGCATTTAGATTGTTTAAGTCTGAAGGGTCAGAGGAGTCCTTCCATAGGTACAAGGAATGTAATAAAACATGCAAAAAGGAAATTAGATTGGCTAAATTAGAAAATGAAAGGCACGTTGCAAAATAAAGTAAGACAAACCCCAAAAAGTTTTTTAAGTATATAAATGGCAAAAGGATTAAAAAAGATAATATAGGACCCCTAAATAGTGAGATGGGTGAATTGATAAATGATACTAAGGAAAAAGCAGAGGTATTAAACACGTTCTTTTCTTCAGTATTTACCAGAGAGGAACAAATGGCAGGAGTAATACATAAAAATGGAAATGAAACCATGGCATTAATTAATACTTGGTTGTCAGAGGAAGAAGTCCAAAGGCGACTGAAGAATATTAAGATAAATAAAGCTCCACGTCCAGATGGCATACACCCAAGGGTCCTTATGGAGTTAAACTCAGAAATAGCTAGACCGCTATTCTTAATTTTCAGAGATTCAATCTCATCAGGCTCAGTACCAAGGGATTGGCGAATAGCAGATGTGGTGCCGTTGTTTAAAAAGGGGACGAGATCACAACCAGAGAATTATAGACCTGTAAGCCTGACATCAATAGTGGGGAAACTACTGGAAGGTATTTTAAGGGACAGTATTCAGGATTACTTGGTACGCAATAAAATTATTAGTGGGAATCAACATGGATTTCTGAGGGATAGGTCATGTCAAACTAATCTAATTAGTTTCTACGAGGAAGTTAGTGGAAACTTAGACCAGGGCAGGACAGTAGATGTGGTCTACTTAGATTTTGCAAAGGCCTTTGATACAGTGCCACACAAGAGGTTGGTTTACAAAATAAGGGAACTGGGTCTAGGAATCAAAATTTGTACTTGGATCGAAAACTGGTTAGAGGGTAGGGAACAGAGAGTTGTGATAAATGGAACCTTTTCTAATTGGTCAAAAGTCTTAAGTGAAGTACCTCAAGGTTCCGTGCTGGGACCACTCCTTTTTAATATATTTATTAATGACCTTGGTGATGGTTTAGAGAGTAAAGTTTCTATATTTGCAGATGACACTAAACTCTGTAAGGTAATAAAATCAGAGCAAGATGTAGCTTCTCTACAGAGGGACTTAAATAAACTGGAGGATTGGGCGGCCAAATGGAATATGAGATTTAACACAGATAAATGTAAGGTTATGCATTCAGGGATCAAAAACAAGAACGCAATCTATAAATTAAATGGAATTAATTTAGGAGAATCTATAATGGAAAAGGATTTGGGAGTGCTCGTAGACAGTAGACTTAGCAATAGTGCTCAATGTCAAGCAGCAGCTGCAAGGGCAAACAAAGTATTGGCATGCATAAAAAGGGACATAGATGCAAGGGAAGACAGTGTAATTTTGCCAATGTATAAATCGTTGGTAAGACCTCATCTTGAATATGCAGTACAGTTCTGGGCACCACTCTATGAAAAAGATAATTTGGAACTAGAAAGGGTTCAGAGAAGGGCGACAAAATTGATAAAGGGTATGGAGTCATTAAGTTATGAGGAAAGGTTAGCCAGTTTAGGCATGTTTACTTTAGAAAAGAGGCGTCTAAGGGGAGATATGATTACTATGTACAAATACATTAGGGGTCAATACAGAGAGCTTTCATGGGAACTTTTTACCCCGAGGACCATACACAGGACACGTGGTCATCCCCTAAAGTTAGAGGAGAGGAAATTTCACAACCAGCAAAGGAAGGGGTTCTTTACAGTAAGGGCAGTCAAGATATGGAATTCATTGACAGGGAAGGTTGTGATGGCAGATTCAATAGATATGTTTAAGAAAGGGTTAGACAAATTTTTAGCGGAAAGGTGTATCCAGGGATACGACCGTTAATTTAAAATGAAGGATAGTAGTGGATATAGGGTAAAAATAGGACTGCAATATTGAGTCTGGGGGGATTTTCAAAATTGAAACAGATTGGCTGTTGCTTACTCTGGATTAATTTCAAATATAAGTGCAGGATCGCAGGAGATCCAAAATAGGTTGAACTTGATGGACTGTTGTCTGTTTTCAACCTCATCAACTATGTTACTATGTTACTATGTAACTACATAGCATTTTAGTAATAAAAATAGTAATACAGCAAAATGCCCATATAGTAGTAATAATAAGGGCCAGAATCACATACAGCCTTAAATGTATTCCTTCTGCGTTGTAGAGCTCTTCTGTATTTTAGTGACCAATGTCTCCAATATGCAGAAATTAATTTACTATACTAATGGAACACTAAAAATATTTTATTTATTTCTAATAATCAAAATGAAAAAACATGTTTATTAAAAATATTATACTATATAAACTTCCCAAGATGATGACAACAAAGACAGTGTTAGATAAGCAATCAAAAACTTTTACATTAATTCAAAGTCAATAGTTTAATTTAGTCCTTCTGAACAAAAAGTCCTAAAGCTGTGTATCCAGGGGACCTCTGGCATGCACACTCATCTGGATGTGTTCCTATCACCAATCGATTTTAAACCTAATTGGTCACTGTCATGTACTTCTTTATATTGTTGACGGACATTTATTTACAATATCTTTCCTGTGGTCCAAAAATCTAGTTTTGAGAGCTCAGGTAGTGCGGTCAATATACTGGTAGCTACAAGAACATTGTAACATGTAAACTACAAATTTTGTATTGAAATTTATAATGGCTTCTATACCAAATTCCTGTTGGGTAATGTTTTATATGAAGAGTGATGCTGTCTTGTATTTATGAGCAAGTGGTAAATCTCAGGGTGTTACATCTGTAACAGCCAGTTGGTTTCTCCACAGACCACAAGCTACTTTAGTCCTATTACTAAGCAAAGGATTTTTATCCTCAAATGCTAGTCACTAATATGTTTTGTACGTTCATGATCCTTCTGAAGATACCATAGGGTTGCCTATTAAGATAAGACTTCATCTTAACTATATTTACAATTTTTACGCATCCAAATACTATATTTAAATGTAAAGGACATAAATTTGTCTGACCATCTGTCAGGTTTCTTGACGCCAGTAAAATTGGACTTAAAGAATAATGTTTCACTTAAAAGAAGTGTGCACTAGTGCATTTACAAACACGATAAACAAATATGTTAGAATTTCTGGATCACAAAAGGAATCTTAAGTGGATACTCACTGGTTGGATATACAATAGTGAAATGGAAATTGAGTCTAGCCTGTGCAATAGAAATTTATATCTTTGAACATTATATGGATGCAATATAGGTTCAAACTAAATAATTATTTATTTGAATATTTATGTGATTTATCATTTAAATGATGTTTTATTGTATATTTATTTTCTTTATAAATATTTTATTGAGGTACAAAATCCAACAAATACAATTGAATGCATTATACAAAACATACAATTAAATGCACTATAAATTACATACAAATCTTCACAATTAGTTTACAGTCCATTGAGTAATCAACATCTCATCTATTCCTTAGATTGTACGCTCCTCTGAGCAGGGCCATCTCTCCTCCTGTTTCCACCACTTCTAACTCTGCTCTCCAGCTACTTAGCCCTCCTCCTCAAAGGTCCTCCACCCCACATCCACTTTCGCTCCCTCCTCCCCCCTGGGGGTCTCCCTGTCTTCCACGCCCCCCTTCTTGGGCCCCGTCATTTTCGGATCCTCCCTCCCCCTTCCCCGCCCTCTCTAGCTGTGCATTGAGCGTACTGAGTTGCTGTGTTTACTGTACTGTGCTGTCTCCCATTGTATTGTGATTTTGTTTGTCTCTGTACGGCGCTGCGGATGCCTTGTAGCGCCTTATAAATAAATATTAATAATAATAATAATAATAATAATATACCCTTTTTTTTTTTTTTTTTTTTATTTCTTCTTCCTATAACCCAAACCCTCCACTTTAAACAGGATCTAAACATTGGAAGGTGATGACAGATCTATTGGAGGATCCGCAGAGACCATTCTCAATTCAAACCATTCAGTATTATGGAAACTATTCCAAAGTTGTAATCATGTGGTGTGAGGTAATAGGGCCATAAAACTCTCCCATGTGTCGAAAAATTGTTTTACTCTAACCTCTTTCTGCAAAGACGTCTCTATCCAGTCCATGCGAAATATGTGATAGAGTTTTTCTTTGAAAAGAGAAAACACCGGAGGGGAATTTTGGGCCCAGATCTGCAGTATGCTCTTTCTGGCCGCGGCTGATATTGCCAATAATAATTTCCTACATCCTTTACCAACTTTGCATCTATCTGGGAGCATTTCAAATATTGCCCATTCCGGAGAAAGGGGTGCGTAATTCATCAAGTGTGTATTAGATAATCTCCAAATCGGAGTCCAAAATCGATTAATTGTGGAGCATTCCCAAAAGCAATGTGTCAAATCCGTCCTCGGGGATCCACATTTTGGACAACTGTGGGTCTCCGACAATCCTATCTGGAACCGACGGGATGGGGACAAATATGCTCTATGGTAAATATTAAGAAACATTTCTGTGTAGGTCATGGCCGGTAGTATTTTAATGGAGTTAGATAGCGCCTTTAAGAGAACCCCTAGTGTTAGATGAGGGAAGTGTTCCTGCCATAAAGAAAGGCCAGTTTTAGAATTGTTATAGTCAAATTGATCCCGTATCAAGGAATAGTGTTGCGATATGGCCTGGTGAGTTAAGGGAGGTTTTGAGAGTATAGCATCCAAGGGGTTATCCCAGTCCGAGGGGGAGAGTTTGAGTAATGTTGTGCTGATGTAATGTTGGCATTGGAATATGGCTAGGTGATAGGGAGCCAACTGTGGATATTTGGAACTAATCTGGGCATAAGTCAAAGGTTTACGTGTAGTTGTATCAATTAGTGTGTCACAACTATGTAATGTACCTGCTATTGTTGGTGCAACTCAGAGGAAGGTGCAGAATCTAACGTGCCCCTGGTATTAACCAGGAACCCCCGCAAGGAAGTATGGACTCCGCTGCAGGGACACGCAGGTCGCGGTCCTTCCAAGAGTCAACAGCGAGATACAAAGAGGTGTCAGACAGGCCGGGTCGGTAACGTTCTGGTAGCAGAGGTACAAAGGGATATCCAGAAGAATGGTGAGGCAAGCCGGGTCGGTAACTTTCAGGTAGTGCAGTACAAAGGCAGAATCCAAATAGAGATGGTCAAACGGGCCGGGTCAAAAGGTCACAGGCAGCATAAGGATAAACAGGGACAATGCAGAAACTGGTAACACACAAATGCTGGAGGCAGGAAGACCTGATACTCTGGCACAGGTGAGTGCTCAGGAAGTTCCCTTTATACATGGAGGAGCCAATAGGAAACGGTGGGCGGCAGGGCTGGTCTCAGCTGCCACCGAGACTATAGAGTAGTGTCCCGTTGCCTAGCAAAGGGACGCGCATGCGCAGAAGGCCGTCCCAGCCAGCCGGAACTTCCGCCTGGCAGCCAGACGCACCGGAAACTGACACAGGCGGCCGTCCCGAGGAGACAGCGGGGCGACGCCTGACATAGTGGTCTTATTTTAATTATTCCCAATTTTGCCCAATCAGTAAATGGAAAGGAATCTGAGCCATTTTGAAAGTTCGGGTTATGTAACAAGGGAAGATGCATTGAAGCATAAGGATTTAAGTGGTACATACGGCAAAGTTTGTGCCAGAGTTTACGTGTGGTAAATAAGAGTGGGTTATGTATGACCTGATTTGGTAATTCCTGTTCATGCAGGTGAATAAAGGCCAACAAACTAAGATTGGGAATAAAGCTCTGATCCAAGGTAGTATTAGTATAAATATCTGTCATGTGTAGCCAGTCTCTAACATGTCGCAATTGGACCGCTTGGGTATATCTAGTGATATTTGGCAGATTCAGTCCCCCTCTATCTTTGGACTGTTGTAATTTGACCAGTCCAATGCGTGTTTTTTTGGAATTCCAGATGAAACGTCTAAAGTCTGCATCCAGTCTGACTGCATCTGATCAAGTCAATAATAATGGTAAGACTTGGAGTGGGTACAAAAGTTTAGGAAATATGATCATTTTAATTATATTTATTCTGCCTCCGTAAGAGAGACATAGATGCTTCCAACCTTTCATCTCACACTCCACTGCATTTATCACCTTAGAAATATTGAGGTCATATAAAGAATGAATATTTCTCGGAAGTAGGATGCCTAGGTATGACATGGTCGATTTTGCCCAAGTAATAGGAATGTCTCGTGCCCAGGTTGGGGTTATGACATTTTTACCCAGGTACATAGCAGTGGACTTCTCAAAATTGACAGCGAACCCTGAGACAGATCCAGACTCAACTATTTGGTTCATCAGAGGTCTAAGTGAGGTCTCAGGATTAGATATGTATATCATTACATCATCAGCGAACGCTGTAATTTTGATTTCTTGATGCCCTCTAATTGTCTCCAGTTCTGCAATACTCTAAGCATAAGGTCCAATACCAGATTAAAGAGTAATGGAGAGAGTGGACATCCTTGTCGAGTCCCTCTAAACATTTCCAATGGGGAACCAGTGACACCATTGACCAACAGGGACGTCTTACGACAGGTGTATAGAAAAGTTATTAGGGCCCTAAAATCAGTGTCAAAACGTCTATGTGAAAGGATTTCATTCAAAAATGGCCATGCAACAGAATCCAAAGCCTTTTGGGCGTCCAAACTAAGGAACATGTTAGAGGTAGATCCCAAATTTGAGGCCACAATCGCAGAGATAGCTGTTCTGATACCCTTAACCGAGTGGCGTCCTGCCACACATACCAACTGATTGGATGTTAGCAAACCAGGAAGGATAGTTTGTAAACGATCTGCCATTATTTTTGCTAGAAGTTTGTAATCTGTGTTCAAAAGAGTAATAGGACGATAAGACCCTTCCAGCCTAGGATCTTTACCTGGTTTAGGGATAAGGACTGTATGGGCCAAGTTAAATGAAGGGTAAATTGGGCATTCTCTATGTATCTTTGATAACAGATCTGCTAGGACGTGTGCCAGGTCTCCCTCAAGAACCTTGTAATATTCTGCCGTAAGGCCAACTGGGCCTGGCGTTTTATTAAGTTTTAACTGTTTGATTGCCAACTCTATATCCCGAGATGTAATGTCTGTCGCCATAATTTCTTTTTGATCTGGCGTTAATCAAGGAAGTTTGGCCTCCGCCAAGAGTTTGGACATTAGCTGAGGATTTGGCGAAGAGCCACTATGTAAGGCCGAATAGTACGTTTGGAAGGCTTTCAAAATCTCCTCCGATTTAGTGAGGAGTTTAGGCAAATTCGGGTCTTTAAGGGCGACTATGTGACTTTTACGTTTCTGGGGTTTGGTTATGTTTGCAAGTAATTTGCCTGCTTTATTTCCCCATCTAAAGAATTTATTTTTTGAAAATTCAATTTGCTGTTTCGCTTGAGAAGTCAAAAAACTTTCTAAGAGTTGTCTTGCCTCACGATAGGCCTTCCATGTCAAATCAGATTGATCAGAGGTATATTTGGAATAGGCCTCGGCCGATAGCCTGTGCAGATTATCATAAATGTCTCTCGTCTTTTTGCGATGTCTAGACACGTATGCGATTATATGGCCCCGCATAACCGCTTTTGAAGCTTCCCAGAAAAGGATTTTGTCATTCCATTGGTCAATGATATCATCTAAATATTCAGCCCATTTGTGTCTTAGGAATTGCTGGAAATGGTCTGAGTTATATAGATAAGTAGGAAATCTCCAATATCTAGAACTCTTTCTCACACTCGGATTCTGAATCATAAGAGAAACCATGGCATGATCTGATATAATTATGTCAGCGATGTCTGCCTTACGAACCCACGGCATTAAAGTGTCAGTGACTAACAAGTAATCTATACGTGAAAAGGATCCATGCACACTAGAATAGAAAGAGTATGACCTGTCTGTTGGGTTTAAAAGGTGCCATGGATCAACCATGCCACACCTGGACATCAAACCAAAAAAACTTTCAGAGTCTCTTCTCTTGGGTTAATGATGGAAGTTACGTTTGACCTATCGTATTTTGGGTCAATGACCGCATTGAAGTCACCTGCAATCACAAGGTTTGGGGTGTCCCGTTGTAGGACAAGCTGGATCAGAGATTGGTAGAAATCTCGTTGTGGTCCATTAGGGGCGTAAATGTTCAAGAAAGTATATTTCTCATCGTTAATTTGTAGGTGGATTAGTAAATATCGGCCCTCGGGATCTATAACTGTATCCAATATTGTATATTGAAGGTGCCTAGCAATTACTATGGCTACTCCCCTGGATTTTGTTTTGTATGAGGCCGAGATGCAATCTCCAATCCAACCCCCCGCAAAGCACAATCATCAGCCTTCCTCCAATGTGTCTCCTGCAGGAATGCTATGTCAACATGAGCTCTTTAAAGGTGGGTAAGGACCTTTTTACGTTTGATGGGAGAATTGAGACCACCCACATTCCAAGACGACAAATTAAGGGTCTGCGGGGCATCAGGCAATTGAGATCCCAACTGTGTAGGCTGCATTTTAGCCTATCCCCATACTAGGGTGATTAGTCAAACCAAAGAACACATAATGCATTACAATTTCTGTACCTCAAACCTTTTCTTAACATTTTCCTAACCAAATTTTGTGTTTGATCCCTGGAAATATTACCAGAGATCATAGAACCTTCAACCATAAACATTTTTAAAATACCTAAGTCTATACGTATCTTCATACATAGAGAGTTCACGTATTTCTAATAAGCAAATATCACATAGTCATCATGGTTGTTTTTTTTGTTAACCTTTTACATCTTATTGACTAAATCCAAAGTATTATATCATTCAAGTTGGTGCCCTAGAGGATGGGCGAGTAATAGTTGGTGACCCTGAGTGTGGAGTCGACAGCCGGAAGTGATTTTTAGCTATCTCCGGATATTCAAAGATTAACGTATGGCCATTTTCCACCACTCTAAGCTTAGCTGGATAAATAAGGGCAAATCTTTTATTGTTATCAGCCAGGAACTTGCAAACCGGCAAAAATTCCTTTCTTTTCTGTGACAACATAGCCGAATAATCCTGAAATATTAGTATTCTATTGCCCTCAATTTCCAATTGCTTCTTCCGCCTGAATGCTATCAATATTTTTTCCTTATCTGTAAAGTCTAAGAATCTAGCCAAAACAGGTCATGGTCTAGCAGAGTTGCCCTCTTTAATTGGGCTTAGACGGTGGGCTCGTTCTATATGGAGGTTGTCTATTTCATCGTGCAAATTAAGGGCAACTATTAGGCCCTGTCTAAGATATGAGAATAAGTCCGGTCCTTTTACTGACTCTGGCATACCAATAAACCTAAGATTATTCCGCCGGCTACGGTTTTCCAGGTCATCCATTTTTTCCTGCATTTGTGACCATTTATGCGAACCTTGTTCAGCCCCATTTTGTAAGGATAGAACGTTATCCTCCACGTCGCTGGTACGTTGTTCCAGCGTATTTATTCTGGCCGTATTTTCTGCTATTTTAGCGACAGCTGCATCAAAAGTGTCCTGAATAGCTCCAATTTTTTTTATCTATGATGGGAAGGAGGATATCTAGAATGGTTTGGGCAGTATCTGAACTTGTAGTAGTTGCAGGTCTAGTAAGAGGAGTTTGGTCCCCCTCTTTTGCCTCCCCCGAAGAGAGGGGTGAGGAAGGAGAGGGAGCACCCCTACCCACTCCAGGTTTGTTTCTGCCCGCCTTAACATGGTCTGGCTTACTATTTGCACGTTTGAATGTATTTTTACTACAATACTTTTCCATATCCTAGCCAACCAAGTACTAATGCAAGACACCAATCTAAAGGTCTTGTTAAGGATTAATATATAAGGATTTCAATAACATGTGACTTTAGTTATATTGTGAACTCTCTCCTCTTACATTGAATTGATCACATACTAAAGAGAAAATTTTTTAGAAAATAGAGATACCAAAATTATTTTCTAATCTAATTATCTATCCCAACAGCGTCAAAATGATATCAAAGTTTAAAAGTATCTATTTGAATTATCAATTGGAACACTTATATTATTAATTAAAAACTACTAAGAAATATAAGATACTGAACAACAAAACACATATGGTTATACATATCCAAGTTCAGGAATGCTTCAGTGTTTGTCTCTGCTACGTAGGCCCGCTTGTGTGGCCGGACTCCGGGGAGAAAATGATAGTAGGGACTCTTCTTATCATGCAATCAGCTTTCTAGTTAAGACAAATCAGGTGTTCACTCCAACTCCAGCTCTCACATGGAGTGTATTCCGTTTCTTTTAAAATTAAAGCCGTCAATAGAAATGAGTTGCTTGAAGAGATTTTTTTTTTTTGTTGTTTTTTAAACGCGGTCATCCAGGTGTACCGCCCTCCGGAGGTCCATATATTTGATTTTTAGTCAGTTATCCGAGCAGGATGAGTCTCCAAGGCTCTAATTATTATCACCTCAGATAAGTGGGCTGAAGTGACTGGAGTCCAGCTCTACTGTATAGTATAATCTGGCCAGTCACTATTTGTTGCTGCTTGTGATATCGGTTTCAGCTTCAGCAAAAATATTATTAATAGGGAGACTCAATGACCATGAATGATGGAAAGCAAAGCCTGTGTCCCAAGAAAACATCCATGCACTTATCCTCAGTGCCAGAAATCAGCGTGTTGTGGTATTGTCTTCAAGATGTTCCATATAAGTGTCATATGGTAGTATGGCGCCCTGTTTCAGATCCTTAGACGCTCCTGACTTTGGGCTAAGATCCCTTGGATTAGCTTTATTCAGGTTTTGATGCAGAGCTCGGCAGTATGTTGTCTATCTGGAGTGGCGTCCAGGCCATCCACCTCAACCTTCCAAACTAGTGTGGCTCTAGCAGCGACTCTTTCAGAGCCTGCCAAGATTTAGTAGGCACAGGCTGCAATGTGGTGTAATATACACTAGGTGGCAGCAGCGGATAGTAGTGATTATTCAGGTGCTAATGTTAAACAGCCGAGATAGAATAGAGGCAGAGACAGGAGATTATTATTAGGAGATCTGACTTCAATTCAGCATTTGATAACATGAGCTTTTCTCACCTCAGCCTCAGCAGTGTAGGCATAAACGCAGGCACCACTTGATAATCTTGTCAGTTTAGTCTGAGACTTTTCAGCGTCTGCAGGGTTTAAGTGGGATTCCCAGCATGCTCTGCTCCAGCTAGACCACCGGAAAAGAAGGTTGGAATGGCGTCTACAGCATCCGGTCCAACATCTCACATCAACCCAAGAAGATGAGAGGGCGCTCAGACAGGCGGTTGTGCACCAGCGCAATCTCACAGGTAAATGTATCCAATTCAGCGCTGTCTGTTCCCGCGTCTCCAATCCCTGTTACTCACCACCGCCAGCCACCATGCAGCTTCTCTCGATTAGTGCACACCAAAAAACAGATCACCCAGCAGAGGATCGGATCTAGCCGCAGTTAGCCTCCAGATATGTCAGGAAGGTTAGCGGCAGTCAGTCAGTATGCGCCCGTCTCTCCGGACCACCCAGCCGGGCCTCCTGATTTACTCCTTTACTCCTTTCAGGGCGATGGTATGAGGGAAGCTCATTGCTGTGCCCCTCCGCTTTTCTCCGGTGTTCAGCCTCCCGCCGCCAACCGGAAGTTGGCTTCTGAAAACCGGAAGTCGGGCCAATCGGACATCCAGAAGAAATTACAGCCGTGGCTGAAAAGGCGCGGCTAGGCCGCAGATCGCGGAGGTCCCACCGAAGGATCCAGAAGCTTTGCAGGCCCGGGTAAGGTGTGTAGATCTTCAATCTTTCCGTCTGACTCCTCTACATGATGCCAATAATCAGCAGCCTGGAGAGGTCACATGGCGGTGCAGCCCCGGGAGATAGCCTGTCTGTCCGAGAGCAAGTAAATAGCTCAGTTTGGAGCCTATTTTACACAGGTCCAAGGAGCCAGATTCGTGCCTGGGGGGTTCAGCCTCCGTATTATATACTTTTCTGCGGGGTATCGTCCCTAGTTAGTTCTTTAATTTGGGAATTGGAGTGGAGCTCTGAGAACTTCCAACCTCCCAAGATGGCATCCAGGCCACGCCCCCCTTATTGTATATTTTAATGGAATGATCTATTAAAAAGGTTTTGAATTATTCAAAGTTTACACATCTGTTTTCGTGGTGGTAAATATACTAGTGCACAATTCTTCTTTTAATATTTGTTTAACTTGGGGACTGCAGGCCCTGTGCACCTAGTGATCTATAACTACGGCCGCATCAAGCACCAGAAGGTAAATTTCTTTTTCTTATTAACAATATTTCTTTGTTTAAGTGTAGTGATTCCCAAAAAAACATTTTGTAATAGGTCATTAGACGTTAATCGCCAGCTGTTGGATTAAATGTTTTATATGATTCTATCATCATCATCATCATCATTTATTTATATAGCGCCAACATATTCCCTTGCGCTATCACAAGACCCTTGGTATATCAGATGGAACTTAAAGCTATTTTGGATCAGACTTACCAAGATGGAGTTGTTTGTAAGCAAGAATTGGATTTTTTATACCCTTATGGTCTTGCTATGTGATATGATAATTACACTGACTCAAGAGATCCCACTAATGGTTTTAAATACAGTGGTATATGATGAGAGAATATCTTTGTGTTGATACAAGTAAGCTCCAGCACCTGGTGATGTTATGTGTGTTTCAAAGATCAAAAGAAAACAAAATGAAAGAGCACATATCTCTTAAACCAAATAAAAATACCACCATAAATATATTAAAATTCAATAAATATTTTATTAAAAACATATACTGGGCAAACTACATATTATAATATAACATAGATTTATATTATAATATGTAGTTTGTCCATTAAATGTTTTTAATAAAAAAGTTTTTGAATTTTAATATATGTATGGTGGTATTTTTATTTGTTTAAAATGATATGCACTCTTTTATTTTGTTTTGTTTTGATAGTTACTACTAAGGGAATTGATACACAGTTTTCCCAAAGAAAAGAGCAGCAACTACTGTGAATCTGTTAATCTGTGGCTTTATAGAAGGTTATGTATTGTACTTCATTTTATTACTCAAGGGTTTTGATTATACTCATATATTGTGTATTTTTTATATATATATATATATATATATATATATATATATATATATATATATATATTATATCTATATACTTCCCTTTTGGGATCACACGAAAGCACCCATTATTATCCATTTATTTGGATAAGAACAATTGGCGTTTTATAGGTAGCTGGTGTTAGATGTGTAGATATATAGTTTACTGCAATCAAAAAATATGTATGGTCATCCTGTAAGCTGAGAATATTTGATTGAGAAGGCTCAGATATTATGCCTTATATTAGTGTTTTATAAACTGGGTTCCTCTAAACCACAAGGTTCTGCCAATGGTTGTTAAGTCAATATAATGATTACATAACATTCTCGTATGCTATGGTACCAAATTGATTTAAAGGTAGTTGTAATTAAATATATAATTTGTCACATGTTAAAACATGTACTACATGCAGTTGTCATGAATTGTAATTATCAGGGGGTAAATATATGAATCTCCGGATTCTTCATCTCCGGCGTGTTCAGCCTCTTCAGCGCTTAAATTTAAAGCGGCGCTGCATTGTAAAGGGAAGATTCATACATTTACCCCCAGATCTGTAAGGACAGTAAATCTGCATTTTGCCAAGAAAGGCATCCTGTAACAGAATACATTACCCTGATACCTGGGAACAGCAGAACCTGCAATCTCTAAATGGTCCTAATAGATCAAATTGTTGCCAGGGCCATCTTTTCCATTGGGCATGATGGGCAGCTGCCCAGGGGCCCCACCCGCAAGGGGGCCCCATAGGCAGGGCTCTTAATGAGAATAAATAATCCTGCGAAAGAAAAAAGCCTGCAAAAAACCTACAAGGGTCACTGAGCAAGTACATCTATCTATTTCTATCTCTATATATCTATATCTATATCTATATCTGTATACATCTATATATCTATATCCAGGGGTCCCGGTGCACTGCTTTGCCCGGGGGCCCATAATGTTGTTAAGATGGCCCTGATTGTTGCTTGTACGGAATCTTATTGAATTTTCAGGAGAGGAGATATGCTAGAATGGCATCTGGATGGTGAAAGCGGGTAAGACAGATCCGAGAGGATGTGGAAGCTGAGAGGTAGTCTTTCCTCTTTCTGGGCTTGTCAGTGGTTTTATCTTCTCCAAATTTATGCAAAAGGTAAACTTTCCTTGATGCTCCTTAGGCCAGGTCACCCTCACCTCCCACATGGTTAAGATGGCTGCCGCCACATCAGCTGGGTTAAAAGTAGGGATGTGCACCGGCGACTTTTGAGGTCTCGTGTTTTGTGTTTTGGATCCGGATTTTCGTTATTTTTGAGGTTCGGATTTGTCTCGCAAAACACTTGACGAAAGGTCTCGGTTCGGATTTAAGGTTTTGGATTCAGATTTTTTTGCAAAAAAACATAAAAAGTTTAAAAATCAAGTTTTTGGGCTTATTTTCACTCCTAGGCTATTATTAACCTCAATAACATTCAATAACAAGCATTTCCACTAATTTACAGTGTATTCTGAACACCTCACAATATAGTTATTAGTCCAAAACGTTGCAACAAGGTATCTTTCTGGACTGCGTAGAGGAGTGGGTCACCACAATATATATTAAAAATGCTGAACTTTTATGAATCGCACCAATAAATGTACCTGGACTGCGTAGAGGAGTGGGTCACCACAATATATATTAAAAACCCTGAACTTTTATGAATCGCACCAATAAATGTACCTGGACTGCGTAGAGGAGTGGGTCACCACAATATCTTAAAAACCCAGAACTTTTATGATTCGCACCAATAAATGTACCTGGACTGCGTAGAGGAGTGGGTCACCACAATATCTTAAAAACCCAGAACTTTTATGAATCGCACCAATAAATGTACCTGGACTGCGTAGAGGAGTGGGCACTGGGCACCACAATAAAATATATAAAAAACCTTCAACAGGTCTGCATTACACTACACATACGGCTGCTCCTCCATCCTCTCCATCATATACATGTTGGAGTTTTAGCGTGTGACAACCTCTTGTTTTTGATAATGTCAGTGCATTTTGAATATTTTTCAATTTGCCCCACACCACTGAATGTACTTTATCTATGATACGCATCTATCTATCTTGACTGCGTAGTGTGGTGGCCCCGGTACACAATTTGGTACCGAGGCCACAATATAATTAAAAAAACCCTCCACGTGTCAGAATTCCACCAAACAAGTATCTGGACTGCATAGTGGGGTGGCCCCGGTACCCAATTTGATACCGGGGCCACAATACCTCCTCCAAACATGGTACAGACAATTCGTCATTGAGATCCCAGACAGACAGGGTCGAAGTGTTATTGTTTGACTTTGTAAACCCAAAAAACTGTCCCTGTTGCACATAGTCGTGCAATGAAGACTGACTTTTTCATTTAAAGGCACGATCTTTCAAGTGTAGTGTTTGTAAGTCTAAGTCATATTATACTTTTGGTAAAATTGGTTTATTTTGTTCCTCTTTATGGTAATTAGTAATAGAATTAAAGTATGAAATAGAATTAAAGTATGAAATAGAATTAAAGTATTAAATAGAATTAAAGTATGAAATAGAATTAAAGTATGAAATAGAGTGGTATATAGAGTTGTAGTGTGGTATAGATAGAGTGGTCCACACAATATAATAATAATAAAACCCTCAACTGGTCTGAATTCCACCAAACAAGTATCTGGACTGCGTAGTGTGGTGGCCCCGGTACACAATTTGGTACCGAGGCCACAATATAATTAAAAAATTGGGCATCAACTGTCACCGTTGTTTAATATCTGATACACCTAAATATGGACTGCACAGTGGAGTGGCCCCGGTAGTAAATTTGGTGCCGGGGCCACAATACCTCCATCAACCCTCTAAATCCCACTCCACTGATGGCGGACACCGGGCGCACGTCTAACACCAACATTGCAGTTACAGCCGCAGTTATACGCTTTGCAATAGGGTGACTACTATCGTATTTCGTGGTCATGGCAAACGACTGTTGGACGGTCAATTGTTTTGTGAAAGACTTAGCGGTCTTACGACTTCCCCTCTGGGAAGATGACCGACTAACAGCAGCAACAGCAGCAGTGGCAGTAGTAGGCGTACCGCTGCAGGATTCCTCGGATGAATCCCGTATTGAGGAGGACTCAGTCTGGCTGCTGACTTGGGCTGCAGGACTGAATCTGATGGAGATTGTGGAGGAAGTTGACGAGGAGGGTGTTGCTGGTGTGTATCCAACTGGACCACGGGATTTAGGTGTCCCTGTACCGATGAGGGTCCTAGCCCCAGTTCCTGAACTAACCACTGAACTATGAAGGTTATTCAGGTGACGTATAAGGGAGGATGTTCCTAGGTGGGCAAGATCCTTACCCCTGCTTATTTGAGCTTTACATAAGCTACATATGGCCATACATTGGTTGTCTGGATTTGGATAAAAATAACTCCAGACCGAAGAGGTGCATTTTTTGGTCTTCTGACCAGGCATGACGATGGGCTTTTTCATCCCATGGACATCAGCTGTTTCCCCCCCTGGTGCCTCATTTACAATAACCACATCACCATCCTCATCATCAAGTTCCTCCACAGCGCCAGCTACATCATCAATAGCCTCCTCCCGAGCCACCTCTTCCCGTAGAGTGATGGGAAGGTCAGGCTTGACAACCACCAACATCCTTGGACTCGCCTTGTGGATTTGTGATAAATTCTCTTTAGAAGGCAGAGTTGTTTGCTGTTTTGTTGCTGACAGCATAACTCTCTTCAATTTTTTGTAGGGGGGGGGAGGAGGAGGAGGGCTAAGATCCGTGGGTGAAGCTGAACCACTAGTCATGAACACGGGCCAGGGCCTAAGCCGTTCCTTGCCACTCCGTGTCGTAAATGGCATATTGGCAACTTTACGTTTCTCCTCAGATGATTTTAAGTTTCTCTTTTTGCTACTTTTTCTTAACTTGGGCTTTTTGGATTTTACATGCCCGGTACTACGAGATTGGGCATCGGGCTTGGAAGACGACGTTGATGGCATTTCATCGTCTATGTCATGACTAGTGGCAGCAGCTTCAGCATTAGGAGGAAGTGGGTCTTGATCTTTCCCTACTTTATCCTCCAAATTTTTGGTCTCCATTATATGTAGCACAAGATACTGCAGAATGTGTGAACTTGGTAATATTGCAGTACCAATGGACTTATACTGCTGGATTGGTTTTGCAAATTTGGTTATAATTATTATATATTTTTTTTTTTTTAAATTTTTTATTTTTTTTTACTTTTTTTTTATTTTTAAAAAACTTGGGAATAGTGGGGAAATAACTATGCCCTTAGAAGCACAGAGCACAGGACACAGCACCACTGGACTGAACAGGACACGGCACAGGACCCAGCAGCACTACGGAACTCAGCAGGACAGAGCACAGGACACAGCACCACTGGACTGATACTGCAGAATGTGTGAACTTGGTAATATTGCAGTACCAATGGACTTATACTGCTGGATTGGTTTTGCAAATTTGGTTATAATTATTATATATATTTTATTTTTTTTAAATTTTTTATTTTTTTTTACTTTTTTTTTATTTTTTAAAAACTTGGGAATAATGGGGAAATAACTATGCCCTTAGAAGCACAGAGCACAGGACACAGCACCACTGGACCGAACAGGACACGGCACAGGACCCAGCAGCACTACGGAACTCAGCAGGACAGAGCACAGGACACAGCACCACTGGACTGATACTGCAGAATGTGTAAACTTTGTAATATTGCAGTACCACTGGACTTTTACTGCTGAATGTGTGAACTTGGTAATATTGCAGTACCAATGGGCTTATACTGCAGGATTGGTTGTGCAAATTTTGTGGTAATTAAAAAATATTAAAGTAGTTTTTGGTATTTTTTAAAAAAACTTTTTTTTATTTTTTTAAACACAGGGGAATATTGGGGAAATAACTATGCCCTTAGAAGCACAGAGCACAGGACACAGCACCACTGGACTGAACAGGACACAGCACAGGACCCAGCAGCACCACTGACCTCAGAAGGACAGAGCACAGCACACAGCACCACTGGACTGATACTGCAGAACACAGCACAGCACAGCACAGCACAGAACTAAACAGCACAGAACTAAACAGCACAGAGGACCACCTAACACACCCTCCCTCTACCCTGATCAATGCCCGAGTGAAGATGGCGGCGACTAGCGGGGAATTTATAGGATCCGAGTATCGCGAGATCCGACAACGGGATTATGAGTCAGAGCCTCAGTTTCACTTTTGAATTTGGCGCCAATACCCGGATCTGTCTCGGATCCGACTCGGATCCGCAACGTTCGGGTGGGCTCGGATTTCATAAATCCGAGTGCGCTCATCCCTAGTTAAAAGTAGAGATGTTCACTGACCCCCGTGTTTTTGTTTTAGATCTGTATTAACTTTGTGTTTTGGTTTTGGCAAAAACGAAGTCATGTGTTTTGGTTTTGATTTTTTATCAGTGTTTTTTTTAAAAATTGCTAAAATCAAATAATTTGGCTCTTTTATGTTCCTACATTATTATTAACCTCAATAACACTAATTTTCAGTTATTTCCAGTCAACTTTAACCACCTCACAGGTCACAATATTATTTTCATCCATTTTCGGCCAAAGACTGCAGCGACATAGCAACAATACAAACACATGGCAGTTCATAGCACACCTAGGAACATTGCCACACAGCAGTGGTAGAAAAGAAAAGTGGTCTAAGATGAATCTGTCCTTGGGCCCTCCTACCCACCCACCCATATGTTAAAAGGGTTTAACAAACTCACACAGAAACAGGAGGGGTAGCAGGTACAGTTTAACAAGCCAAGCACTTCAGCAACAAGGAGTGCCACTTTTGTGGCATAAGTGCTTGGTTTGTTTGGGGCCCCACAAAACAAGCTGCCAATAGGCTTAATGAAGGTAAGTTAAAAGCTCTGTCAATGAACTGAAATACTGCAGCAATCTGGCACTTTACTAAGCAACAGAGCAACAGCAAAACACATGACAGTTTATATCACTTGTAAGAAACATTACCACACAGCAGTGGCAGAAAAGAAAAGTGGTGAAAGATGGAATTGTCCTTGGGCCATCCCACCCATCATTAGGTTAAATATTAAAAAGCACATGTACAGTTTAACAAACCAAGCACTTCAGTGACAAGGATTGCTACTTTTGTGGCTGAAGTGCTTGGTTTGTTTGGGCCCTCACAAAACAAGCTACCAATGGGCTTAAGGCAGGTAATGGTCTTAAGGCAGGTAAGTTAACAGTGCTGTCAATGAACTGTAAGACTGCAGCGAGCTGGCTGGTTACTAAGTGACAGAGCAACAGCAAAACCACACGGCAGTTTATACCACATGTAGGAAACATTGCCACACAGCAGTGCAGAATTAGTGGTGCTATATAAATATATGCCAATAATAATAATAATAATAATAATAATAATAATAACTCACTTCACAGATGACTACTTTGAATGGTTTCAGCACCTTGCACAACATAGAAAATATTCTACTCTGTGTTGGACTAAAATGCATTCCCCCTTCCTTTCCCATTGTTATGGCTTGTGGAGTAAAAGTGGATGGCTTTTCACTATTCCTCCATCCTCACAAGCATATAAAGGGTGGAATTCTACATTGTCACCACCTCTTGCTTCAGTTGGTGGCAGGGCAAATGACATTGTTCTTGTAGCTGCTGCAGTAATTTGGGAAGTCACAGATTGATGCAATTTTGCTAAATTCAAATGGCGTTAAATCCAAATTTAGATAATATATTCTATCCTGATGCTAAACATTGAATGTGATATCTCAGACTTTGTGGTGCCAAGTTGGGCAGGGGGCTTATTTACCCCCTGCCAACATGTGTGACAAAAACTGTATAAAAAGATCTACATTTCAACTAGTAAGTACTTCTGGATGATCACTAGTATCTCTAACTAGTGTATAACAGTCCTTATAAGGACCCTTTCTATGCAATAAACTTCACTGCTTCAAGATCCTGCTTTGACGCCTACTTACCTGCTGTTATTCCTGTGACCTATAGATTCGACAACTCAAATTCGTTATCCGGCTGTTCTGTGGTTTAGTACCCAGCGTCTAGCAACGTTGCTCTGACCACTACCCTGTAGCTCTGGTCATTGTGAGAGGCCAGGGGGAACCATCCACAGCAACCCTGATCTGAAGTAAGAGGTCAGGGGTACCAGCCCAGGTGTTGATAGGGGTGCATTAGCAGCAAGAGTTTACCCAAGCGGAAGCAGTTCCAGGTCCTGGTGAAGAAGCATGGTAGTGGAAGCACAGAGACCCCTATAGCATTTATAAGGGGGTGTTTGGGATAAAGAAAGGGGACGGTGGCAAGGCAGGCCCAGCTGGTCCCCAACAACATGAGGGTGGCATAGGAGGTCTATCCTGTCACAACTCCAATCTCCTTTGTAGCTGGTAATGCAGTGAATCAGACTTACTTAGATCCAGCCACCATATTGAGCAAACTATGTGATTTTCAGGGCTGGGCTCCAGGGGTTATTATTTGCATGGAGCCACCCGAGATGTAAAACAGCCTTGCCTGCCCTTATCCTTACAGCAATAAAATCTATTTAATAGTCCCTTTAGTTGCTATTAGTGGCCAGATGGTGATTTTTTTTATAAAGTGGAGCTAGGAGCTCCTATAAAATGTGGCTTTCTCAGTTCACTACCCAGTGAAAGTTACAGGTTATTTTAATGTATCTTTTACTGATTATATTAATAAATCTGTGTTTTTATATTACTTCTAATAATAATTTTCTAAGGTACTTTTTTATCCCAATTGTGCTCTTTTGACTGTAAGGTGTCTCATAGTTGTTCCCGGTAAGAATTAGATGAACAGATCTAGGTGAGGGATTTAAAATATGTGGACAGGATTAGGGTCGGGAGAGGGCGCATCTTAACTCTACTCTAAATCATTGGGGCATATTCAATTGTCTGAAAGTCCCACCGCGTAAAAACTACTACCGTTATTACGGTAGTAGTTAGGTGGATTTCAGCTCGCGGCTCAGGGAGCTGCGAGCTGAAATCCAGCGAGAAAATTACCGTATTAACGTTTTTTCTGCGCACTATTACCGTAATAACGGTAATAGTGCGTGGACCGCGGGATTTTCGGCGTTTCCGCCGACAATTGAATACGCCCCATAGTGTTAAAATAAAGCTGCTCAGTATTTTTGTGCTACATGCAAAAGCGATAGTGCTTTCCATGTATGCAAAAAACCCAAAAACAATTGCATTTGGACTGCTTAGGCTGGATTCTAAATTTGGTAGAAAATGTGTAGGGAGCGTGATTGCAGTGCTCAACCTGCATTTTTTTCTTTTCCCGCTCGGCCGTATCCACAGTGACCGCGACAATTTACTCAATCTCAGATATACATTGAAACTCTGTCAATAATTCCAGTTATTAGCAGATAAATATCAAATGCAATTAAATACTGTATATCCAGATGGTATTTTCCTGGTAAGTGAATGTGACAGCGTACCGTCTGTTCTTGTACACTATGGGGGGTATTCAATTGACGGCGGGATCGCCGCAAAGCCCGCGCTCAAAAAATATTACCGTTCATACGGTAATATCTCGCTGGATTTCAGCTCGCGGCTCCCTGAGTGATATATTTGACAAGATTATCCTTAATTGATATTCCCGTCAACCCCAATAAATAAGGTCCCCTTTTATTTAGCCTTTAGAGACACACTGTTAAAGTAACAGACTGACAATAATACTAAATCTGAACATAAATTTATTTATTTTAATAGGTCTAAGCTGTACAGTAAAATCGTTAAGTTAAAATGTGAGGAGATCCTCTAGTGATTTTCTGGAAGTATAGTACAAACTATAAGGGGCATATTCAATTACGATTCCGGTCCGCGGGATCGCGCCGGAACGGGCCGTGAACTTAATCCACGGTACCGCAATAAGTGGATTTTCATTCACAGCCCATAGGGTTGCGCACGAAAATCCGCGTTATTGCGGTACTGTATTACAGACAATAGTACGCACTTTCCACGGTAACGCGGACCGGATACCTTATGTGAATATGCCCCTTAATGTCCTTTAAATTTATGTCTATTTTATATTTATTTTTTTTCTCCTAATTATGAATGCATCTATTTTTTGGTTTGTTTGTTTTGTTTTTTAAAACTCTGCCATATTTTGGATGAAGTGCATTCCTTTCCTTTTTTTGAGCCCTATCATCCTTTACTGAAACGTGTGGTAAACAAAATAAATGTGGTATTTCAAATTTGGTATGTAATATTAGTAAATATAAAAACAAAACATTTTGTTGTGATGAAATTAAGAATGTTTGTGGCTTTATTTTTCTTCTCTTCCAAAAACCTGATTTGTAGCCAGGTTATAAACGCAGATATACTGTTTATCCATGGTCTTTTGGGGGCAGCATTCAAAACATGGCGTCAGCAAGACAGAGACCAGCCGCTGGATGAAAGTGCCGCTCAAGAAGATGACTATACAGAATGCTGGCCAAAGGTATGTAATCACTTTCCACATCCAGTTTTTATAATGACAAAATAGGTGTTTCCAGTTGTGGAATAGTTGAAGAACATAGGTCATGTGCACCACAATTGATATAAACATTGCAATACCTTACATATGTACCATTAAATTGCCAATAGCATTGCATTTATTCCTATCCTTTTTGTCTTGTTCAGATAACAAAATTATTTTAGAATCATCTTGATCTCTACATCTACCAGTTCCAGTGCTGAGCTGTCAAGAGCAGTTTAGGCATTCTGACTATTTTTTTTATATAGTCTGTTTTTATTGAAAATGAAACCGCATATACATATGCATTTAGCAATATAAACACGATTGAACATTACTGTTAGCTGTATATTAAATAACTACATTCAAATAGTTTACAACACCCAGTTCGTTCAATGAACTGGGAAGATTACCAACAGGTTTTGCCGGCAGAACTGTAGGAAATATGAATGAACTCAACAAGTGATGTGTAATTGCGTAACTACTCTGTTGGATAGGGGATAGAAAAATAAGTGAAGGGGAGGAAGGGAAAGTGAGGGGTGGGGGGACATTTGGGCATTGTTTATTCCATTGGGTGTACAATGTGGTTTGTTTGAATTCGATCCACTTAAACCTGAGCGTTTCTCGTTCTGGCACAATACCTGTCCACCTTGTGGTTCAGCCGAGAGGCCATCATGTTGATCTCTGGCTGAACCCACCACAATCCGGGCGAACACTTCCGGATGTAGGAACCATTCCCCCAGGTGAATGGCATGTCGACTCAGGTAATCGGCTTCTCAATTGTCCACCCTTGGTATGAAGACCGCTGAAATGATAGGAACCTGCTGTGCCATACAAGTTATGATCTTGGCAATCTCTCTCATAGCCAGGGAACACTTTATTCCTCCCTCATGTTTGATGCACTTCACCCGCGTGGCTTTGACTGATTGGATCTGAATGTTCTGCAGCCTAGGCTGTGCCTGGACCAGAGCATTGTACCCTGCCCTTAACTCAAGAACATTGATGGGCAATCTTGCCTCCTCCAGAGACCCTGTAATCTCAGATCCAAGGTCACTGCCCCCCAGACTAATAGGCTCGCGTTTGTGGTCACAATTGTCCATTCCCAAACTGAGAAGAGACAACCAAGGTTGAGATTCCCTGTCTGTAACCACCACACCAATGACTGACAAGTCGCTGGTAAAAGACAAAAAAAAAATTGTACTTCCAGGTAAGGTTTTGATCTCTTCCATTTAGTGAGGATTTCACTTTGGAAGGGTCGTGAATGAAACCAAGCAAACTGTACTGTCTTGAAACATGACATCACACGTCCCATCAGCTTCATACACTGAAGGATGTATAAGTACTTAAGGGACAGTCAGACCTTTGCTTAGAGTTTGATCTCGAAAGACCCTCTGGCATCTTGTGTCGAACAAAAGACTTAAGAAGACCATGCGCTGAGTAGGAACCAGATTGGACTTCTTGACATTGATTACCCAGCCATGTGAATGAAACATCTTTGCCGTGAGGTCCAGATGATACCGAAGGCGAGCGGCTGAATCTGCTTTGATCAATAAATCCTACAATATGCCGCCATGACTGCCATCACCTTCGTGAATACCCTTGGTGCTGTGGCCAGCCCAAACAAGAGCGCTCTGTATTGAAAGTGGCACGGGTTCTCTGCAAACTGAAGGAGGCTGTGGTGACCTGCCCATATGGGAATATGAAGATAAGCATCCTTGATATCCAATTATGCTAGAAACTCGTTCTTTCCCATTGAATTGATAACCGACCGGATGGATTCCATCCAAACACTGGGTACCCTCAAGTGCATGTTGAAGGATTTTAAATTCAGAATGGGACAAAAAGACAGAGAGGGTTTCTGTATCAGAAAGAGGTGGGAGTAATAATCCAATCCCCATTGCTCCTTTAGAACTGGAACAGTGACTGCTGCTGCTACCAAGGACTGAATGGCCCCCAGAAGTGCCACTCTCCTGGTCTCATCTCTTGGTAACGGAGTGGACAGAAAATGCTGTGGAGGCGTCCTTAAGAAGTCTACCATGTACCCTCTGTCCACCTCCCCCCTTACCCAGTTGTCTGTGATAGAACTTTGCCACTGATCTCGAAAGATTAGAAGTCAAGACCCCACCACTGATGTTCCCAGTGGGGGGTGTAGGTAGTCATGCTGAGTGCTTGTCAGTCTGCTTGGCACAAGGATGTCATCCAGTCCAAGCCTGTCTACCTATCTGAACTACTGACTGACTGATCCCCTCGATGAGGCACCCCTTGTTTTTCCAACAAAATGAAATTAGCGAAATCTTGTTCCCTTTCTTTTGGGGATGGCCACCGGCAGAAGTGAACTCTGGGCCAAATAAGCCAGCACCATCATAAGGCAGGGGCTCCAGACCTTGCTTGGATTTGGTGTCTGTCTCCCAAGATCTAAACCAAAGGGTTGCATCTTGTAGCCATCACTAATGAGGAAGTCCTGGATAAACAAGGGGTACTCCCTTGTCGTAAACGATCAGGTTTCCTCTTGTGAAAATTCAAATATCCTCCTGGTCTTGCTGGTTTTGGTGTTTTGGGGGAGTTTTCTTTATTGTGCCAGGCTGTCGAAATATTTCCATTCTCTGCGGAGTATCTGTCGAGATCAGACGTGTGAGTGACTCTTGCCATTCTGGAAGCGAGATGCATTGAAATGTCAGAACTGAACAAAAGGCAGAGATCTCTGAAGATTCCCTAAAGGCAGCTGATTTTCTTTGTGAATGAACTGCAGTTGGAATGGTAAGCCCCAGCGATATTTAATATTTTTCTTTCGCAGTTCTTCTGTGAGGAGTGTAAGCATTTGCTGTTGTTGAAGCATGTGCCACGAAAGATTCTGGAACACCTGCAACTGAATTTCTTGACCATTGAATTTGAGTCCCTACAGTAGCCTCAATTTCCGCAAAATCTCATCTTTTTGTGTGAAATAGTGGAAACAGCAAATTACATCCATGGGATGCTCTGAAGGAGCTTCTCATGTGCGCAGGGCCTTATGGGCTCTATCAAAAGTGATTGCATTTTCAGGTGGTTGCTCCAGAACTTCATTAAACACTTTTGTGAGTACATCCACCAGGCCTTGGGTGGGTATGTCTCTAATTCTTAAGCTATTTATAGCTCTGGTTCACTTGTATATAAAATAGAGCCACATTGGGTGGGGGGGTGCTGCGGCCAATCGCCTGATCACTTTTGGAGTTGGGGAGACCCCAAGAAATTTGTAGTTTAAGCTCTGGGTAGTGGAACTCACTAATCCTGCTTATTGGCGATATGGCGCCAAGACCACGCACCCCAGTCTTACTATTTAACTTTTTCCTGACTATTCCTTCTAGATTCTCCTTCATTCATTTTAAGAACACTAAATTTCACTCCCAAAGCAGATGTTTTTGTGTGTAGGCCACATATTATATGTGATTCTTCACTGACCAGAGTCAGGGTGCAAAGTTAGCTTTGAGATGTGCAGTCATAGAAGGAATTCTTTCTCTGGCCGCAATTTCTGTATGGCCTACACACATTTGGTATTAGTGTATTTTAGTTCTTTATTTTTTTCCACTGCATTTCTGGGAAAATATTTGTCTTCATCCTATATTTATTCATTAAGACATGCTCTCAATATTTGTTCTCCTTTATTAGGATTGGCTAGCAGCAGATTTCCCTACTTTAAGAATTATCTCTGTGGAATATGACACTCATCTAAGTGACTGGAAATCTAAATGCCCCGCAGACAATCACAGGTAATGTCAATGCACCCCTGTTATTTACATGCTGGTTTTCTTTTTCTATACTAAGTTAATGTTAAAAAACCACTGGAAGCATAGTTATATCCAAAGCATTGTTCATCCTCTGGATTTCTAATACCTAATAATTTACGCTTCATTACGGTGCATTATGTATCATGTTAAAAGTATACAAAGGACGCTAATTTATATTAACATATACATATGGACTGCTGTAAATAATAACAAGTGGTATTATTATTAACTAGAATCATTTGTGTACTTAAGGAGCATTATAGTAATATGCAAAGTCACCTTTGAGTTCAGTTCCATGTCCAGAAGCATTTTAAATGTCTTCTTATAATTTATACTAGTGGTACATCACTTTGCACATTATTGCAAATGTCTCAAACATAAGAATGCAGAAAAATTGCAAACAAAAAACTGAGTTAATCTGCGATACATAAAATATCTTAAAAGAACATTTAATTTAAAGATATGCAATGGGAATGATCTGTATAATATGTATACATTGAAAGTTAAAATAAGTGGACTTTCTCACATTTCTTTATTATTATTACAATATTTTAATTATGTTACAATAAAAAAAAAATACTATATTAGGCAGGTGTGTCCAGAGCCAGTGCAATATTGCTCAGCGCCCTAGGCAAAGCTTCAGCTTACCGCTCCTCATTCCACTTCCAGTCCCTCACACACTTGACATTTGTAAAATAAAAAAATGAACTCTTACCTCCTCCTAGCTGACAGGTAAGGCTGTAGTCCAGACGCACTGATGCCTGATGTAGAATGCTGTCCAGGGAGCAAACGCCTTACACCAGCTTTACTCATATGCCCCCCTGCCCACCAGCTTATCTCTTATTTACAGACCTACCCTAGGCGCCCTAGCAAGCTTTTTTCACATATGCCCCTTGTCCACCAGCTTTTCTTTGAAATGCACATCTGCTTTTCTCAAGCATGCTGCCCTACTAAACCGCTTTCCTCTCACATGCCCCCTTGCCAACCAGCTTTTTCCTCAGAACCTGTAAATAAATAAAGGTAATCTTAATAACATGGATAAACTAGACTTTTCTATAGTTATTTTGTAGATGTAATGTAATGCATTCTGTAGATGTAAAATTAATTATACTAATAAACAATAACAGAGGAGAGCCAAATAGTGGGAAAATACTAAAAAACATAAATGGTTATTCAACTTTTATTAAAAACTTGTGGGCAAGAGGATGTGTGAGAAAATATCAACTAACAACAGCGGAAGGGAGCACAGCCATTTTCTCTCTGCAAAAATATTTAGGACTTGATGTAGGTCCAAACGCAACTTGGACGCAAGTTCTATATTTAAAAAGAGCATGCAACTTGGGCATAGTTTCCCCTGTATTCAATCAAATCCAAGCTTACCTCAAAATACATTACGATTTCAGTTTGGGTGGAAATATGCTCTGTCTAAACAGTATTTGCAAAATGTAGACACACATAACAGATTGCAGTATGCGCATGTACAATAAAAGTTCACATTAGAACGCATAACAATTTTATTTTATCATACACTAAAATAACAACTGTTAACACGATTATAATTTTACTAAATTTTAATTTTCAAATATAATTTTTTGTTTTTCTTAAATAATTTACATCAACAGAGATATCTACAATGCTTACAGTGTATACAGTGAGTTTAAATAGTATATATTGCATATAAAGTTGTTCTGTGATAGCTACTGACATGCATACATGTAATTTTTAATTCAAAGACTATGCCTTGTTGACCATCCAGGATTTAC
This sequence comes from Mixophyes fleayi, assembly GCF_038048845.1. NCBI lineage: Eukaryota > Metazoa > Chordata > Amphibia > Anura > Limnodynastidae > Mixophyes > Mixophyes fleayi. The sequence goes on along the minus strand of NC_134404.1, from coordinate 252,297,251 downwards.
ACCCACTACAGGGCAGGTGTAAATCCTGGATGGTCAACAAGGCATAGTCGTTGAATGTGGCATTTACAATTTTGCACACCTCTTCAAATTTACAGTATTCACCTCCCTGTTAACCTAGGCACTACAGAAATGTCTAGAAAATACTGTAGTAGGCAGGAATATTGAAGTGTATTGGAAGGATCATTTAGGTGCTGCAGTGCAAAACCAAAGGGAGTTGTGGTATGCAATCGTTGTGCTTCATAAAAGAGGTAATCGATTGTAGTCACTTGTCAGGAAAAGTAATGTCTGTGTTGTATTCACATATACAGGGGCGGGCTGGGCTGGGGGGCAGGGGGGCACATTTCCCCCGGGCCAGACATAAAACATTATTTTGGGCCGCCAGGTTTGTACTCGGTGGCTGGCCCCTCCCCCGGGACCAGCCATCTTCAATTGGCCGCGGATCCTAATGATCTGTCCCCCCTCCCTCCCTCCCACTTTCTATGCTCGCGCGATGCACCTCTGCCGTGCATCGCGCGGGTGCCGTCCCATGTCTGAAGAAACTGACAGCGCGTGGGATTGAGCCAGGTAAGTGCTGGGGGGTGTATTATATTAATATTGTGTATGTCAGTGTCAGTGTCCTAAATTAATGTCTGTGTGAGTGTCAGTGTGCTAAATTAATGTCTGTGTGAGAGGGGGGGCCAGTATATAAATGTATTGTGTGTTTGTGGGGGCAGTACATGAATGTATTGTGTGTGTTTGTGGGGGCCAGTATATGAATGTATTGTGTGTGTTTTTGGGGGCCAGTATATGTATGTATTGTGTGTGTTTGTGGGGCCAGTATATGAATGTATTGTGTGTGTTTGTGGGGGCCAGTATATGAATGTATTGTGTGTGTTTGTGGGGCCAGTATATGAATGTATTGTGTGTGTTTGTGGGGGCCAGTATATGAATGTATTGTGTGTGTTTGTGGGGCCAGTATATGTATGTATTGTGTGTGTTTGTGGGGCCAGTATATGTATGTATTGTGTGTGTTTGTGGGGCCAGTATATGTATGTATTGTGTGTGTTTGTAGGGGCCAGTATATGAATGTATTGTTGTGTTTGTGGGGGCCAGTATATGAATGTATTGTTTGTGTTTGTAGGGGCCAGTATATGTATGTATTGTGTGTGTTTGTAGGGGCCAGTATATGAATGTATTGTGTGTGTTTGTGGGGGCCAGTATATGAATGTATTGTGTGTGTTTGTAGGGACCAGTATATGAATGTATTGTGTGTGTTTGTGGGGGCTGGCAGTATATGTATGTATTGTGTGTGTTTGTGGGGGCCAGTATATGAATGTATTGTGTGTGTTTGTGGGGGCCAGTATATGAATGTATTGTGTGTGTTTGTGAGGGCCAGTATATGAATGTATTGTGTGTGTTTGTGGGGGCCAGTATATGAATGTATTGTGTGTGTTTGTGGGGGCCAGTATATGAATGTATTGTGTGTGTTTGTGGGGGCCAGTATATGTATGTATTGTGTGTGTTTGTGGGGGCCAGTATATGAATGTATTGTGTGTGTTTGTGGGGGCTGGCAGTATATGTATGTACTGTGTGTGTTTGTGGGGGCCAGTATATGAATGTATTGTGTGTGTTTGTGGGGCCAGTATATGAATGTATTGTGTGTGTTTGTGGGGGCCAGTATATGAATGTATTGTGTGTGTTTGTGGGGGCCAGTATATGAATGTATTGTGTGTGTTTGTGGGGACCAGTATATGAATGTATTGTGTGTGTTTGTGGGGGCCAGTATATGAATGTATTGTGTGTGTTTGTGGGGACCAGTATATGAATGTATTGTGTGTGTTTGTGGGGGCCAGTATATGAATGTATTGTTGTGTTTGTGGGGGCCAGTATATGAATGTATTGTGTGTGTTTGTGGGGGCCAGTATATGAATGTATTGTTGTGTTTGTGGGGGCCAGTATATGAATGTATTGTTTGTGTTTGTAGGGGCCAGTATATGTATGTATTGTGTGTGTTTGTAGGGGCCAGTATATGAATGTATTGTGTGTGTTTGTGGGGGCCAGTATATGAATGTATTGTGTGTGTTTGTAGGGACCAGTATATGAATGTATTGTGTGTGTTTGTGGGGGCTGGCAGTATATGTATGTATTGTGTGTGTTTGTGGGGGCCAGTATATGAATGTATTGTGTGTGTTTGTGGGGGCCAGTATATGAATGTATTGTGTGTGTTTGTGAGGGCCAGTATATGAATGTATTGTGTGTGTTTGTGGGGGCCAGTATATGAATGTATTGTGTGTGTTTGTGGGGGCAGTATATGAATGTATTGTGTGTGTTTGTGGGGGCCAGTATATGAATGTATTGTGTGTGTTTGTGGGGGCCAGTATATGAATGTATTGTGTGTGTTTGTGGGGGCCAGTATATGTATGTATTGTGTGTGTTTGTGGGGCCAGTATATGAATGTATTGTGTGTGTTTGTGGGGGCCAGTATATGAATGTATTGTGTGTGTTTGTGGGGCCAGTATATGAATGTATTGTGTGTGTTTGTGGGGGCCAGTATATGAATGTATTGTGTGTGTTTGTGGGGCCAGTATATGTATGTATTGTGTGTGTTTGTGGGGCCAGTATATGTATGTATTGTGTGTGTTTGTGGGGCCAGTATATGTATGTATTGTGTGTGTTTGTGGGGGCCAGTATATGAATGTACTGTGTGTGTTTGTGGGGGCTGGCAGTATATGTATGTACTGTGTGTGTTTGTGGGGGCCAGTATATGAATGTATTGTGTGTGTTTGTGGGGGCTGGCAGTATATGTATGTACTGTGTGTGTTTGTGGGGGCCAGTATATGAATGTATTGTGTGTGTTTGTGGGGGCCAGTATATGAATGTATTGTGTGTGTTTGTGGGGACCAGTATATGAATGTATTGTGTGTGTTTGTGGGGGCCAGTATATGAATGTATTGTGTGTGTTTGTGGGGACCAGTATATGAATGTATTGTGTGTGTTTGTGGGGGCCAGTATATGAATGTATTGTTGTGTTTGTGGGGGCCAGTATATGAATGTATTGTGTGTGTTTGTGGGGGCCAGTATATGAATGTATTGTGTGTGTTTGTGGGGGCCAGTATATGAATGTATTGTGTGTGTTTGTGGGGGCCAGTATATGAATGTATTGTGTGTGTTTGTGGGGCCAGTATATGAATGTATTGTTGTGTTTGTGGGGGCCAGTATATGAATGTATTGTTGTGTTTGTGGGGGCCAGTATATGTATGTATTGTGTGTATTTGTGGGGGCCAGTATATGTATGTATTGTGTGTGTTTGTGGGGGCCAGTATATGAATGTATTGTGTGTGTTTGTGGGGCCAGTATATGAATGTATTGTTGTGTTTGTGGGGGCCAGTATATGAATGTATTGTGTGTGTTTGTGGGGGCCAGTATATGAATGTATTGTGTGTGTTTGTGAGGGCCAGTATATGAATGTATTGTGTGTGTTTGTGGGGGCCAGTATATGTATGTATTGTGTGTGTTTGTGAGGGCCAGTATATGAATGTATTGTGTGTGTTTGTGGGGGCTGGCAGTATATGTATGTATTGTATGTGTTTGTGGGGGCCAGTATATGAATGTATTGTGTGTGTTTGTGGGGCCAGTATATGAATGTATTGTGTGTGTTTGTGGGGCCAGTATATGAATGTATTGTGTGTGTTTGTGGGGGCCAGTATATGAATGTATTGTGTGTGTTTGTGGGGGCCAGTATATGTATGTATTGTGTGTGTTTGTGGGGGCCAGTATATGAATGTATTGTGTGTGTTTGTGGGGACCAGTATATGAATGTATTGTGTGTGTTTGTGGGGGCCAGTATATGAATGTATTTGTGCGAGTGTGGGGGCCAGTATATGAATGTATGTGTGCGAGTGTGAGGAGGCGGGGCAGTGTATGAATATATCTGTGTGTGTTTGTGTGTAGGGGAGCAGTATATGAGTGTATTTGTGCGTGTGGGGGGAGGTGGGGCAGTGTATGAATGTATCTGTGTGTGTTTGTGTGTAGGGGAGCAGTATATGAGTGTATTGTGTGTGTAGGGGGGCAGTATATGAATTTATGGGAGGGCCAGTATATGAATGTATTTGTGTGAGTGTGGGGGCCAGTATATGAATGTATTTGTGTGTGTGGGGGGGCAGTGTATGAATGTATTTGTGTGTGTGTGGGGGGGGCAGTATATGAATGTATTTGTGTGTGTGTAGGGGAAACAGTTTATGAATGTATTGTGTGTGGGAATGACCAGTCTAGGAATGTAGTGTGTGTGAGGGAGGGGGTATTAATATAATGTGGGAGGTAGGCTATCAATTTAATCGAGGAGTGCAGGTGGGGGCTAAGTATTGGGTGCTATTTTATTTGTGGGGTGATGGTGGGACAATTTAATTTAATAGTGGGTCCTATGAATTTAATATGGAGTAATTGCACCTTTAAGTTAATGCTGGGGTGATGAGCTATTAATTGATTGTGGGGCTGTTTGGGGAGAATAAGGTCTATTTATTAAATGTGATTATGAATTATTTAATGCCTGGGATTATTGTGGAAAATGGTTATATTTGTCAGATGTAAATGCTATTTAAAATAATGCTGGGGCTGTTTGAGGGGAGGGAAATAGGTTTATATATTAAATGTGTCTAATGTCAGGGTTGGTTGGAGGGAAAGATGATTATTATTATTTTAAATTGTTGTGGCTGAAGGGAGGCCTAATTATAAAACGTGGGTGCTATTGATTTAACACTGGGACTTGTTAGAGTTTTCTAAATTTTATGTACCCATTTTTTTTTCCAAATAGGGCCTCCAATATTCCAGGATCCAGACAACCAGCAAATGAGTTAAAGTAACCAGCAGCCACAAGGGGTGACAGTGACAAGAACAGGTAGGAGAGAGCAGGACAGTCTGCCAACTGTCCTGAATCTGGTGAGACAGTTCAGAACTTGGGTCACTGTTTCCCTTAGGACAGTTGGGAGGTATGTCCCGCTTCATCGTGTACTGCTCGTGAAGGCAGAACTGTGTGCAACTAACAGTAGTGCACACAGTATTGCCTGTGTATTTGTCTAAAATGATAACCATGCTACATCATAGGGGGTTACCCAGTCTAAAGTGCCCAGGCCCCCCAGAGCCTTAATCCAGCTCTGGGCCTGGGCATTATATATATATATATATATATATATATATATATATATATATATATATATATATATATATAAAAGGATTAGGCAACACTACAATAGCCTCTTTTTATATAGATAAATATATATTGCACCAAAAACCACCCTTTAAGGATGGGCCGCTGCTGTGTGCTTGCCCCCCGGGCTGAAATCAGCCAGCCCTCCCCTGCACATATATATTATCATACTGGAAGATCTTACAATCAAATCCCACTGCCCCATTGACTGATCACATCTCCAACATAAATACTGTCACATAACATAACCCTTTGCTCTTCAATTTGCACAACAACACTCCGATCCTATTCCCTTGGAGGGAGTGCCACCAATCTCTATGCAAAAGAGAAGCAAGGCCCCAAGTGGAAAAAGACTGCCCACTTAGAAATGGCATTTATTGGGTTGGATAAGAAGAGTTTTTGGGGAAAGTAGAATACTGGAGAACTGAGTATTATCGCTGATTAATAATATTAATCATAAATAAATCTATGGATATTGGTCACCTGCAGTCCTACCACATTAGTAAGCATCTATTCACATTCAAACAAATAATTATTTAACAAATGATTCCAAGTATAATAAATCAAGTAAAATTTAGTGCAATAAATAGAATTAAACACTGTTTCCTATCAATGTAGATGACTATATGACATTATACTAGCAAATAATTAATTATTTTGTGAATTAATAACTTGGCTTAAGACAGTTCAGTGTTCAGTTTCAGCACTATATCCGTTTTCCTGACAGAGGAGTAGTCCAGTTGCCAATGTAGGGAGTCAATGTTTATTGATCTTCAAAGTCCAATTCCTATATTTATATATAAAAGGAATTATTCGGTGCTCAAAGCATGGGAGATGTTGACAAAGATGTTGTTTGTTTAAATGTGGGATAATATAATCCCCATTGTTGTCTTTTAGCTCTATTTTAGTAAACTTATTGATAAATAAGATAATTGGTAAAGATAGTGTTTCTTGCCCCATGATTAATACTAATCGCGTGAAGGCTCCTTGAGTGTTAGCTTTCCAACCTCTAATATCAATATTAGAGGTTGGAAATCAAACATATTAAAATCAAACATATTTTTATTTATCAGTTTTTGCCACAACTCTCCTGCATAGGAACAGATGAAGTTCCGGTTAATTTGCAGCTTAAGGTTGCAGACAGGATTAAATATTTGCATAGGAAGACTCTTAGGCTGAATTCACACAGACGCTCTAATTAGGTAAATAGATTAAAGGAAGGAGTTTATGTGCTGCTATGTGTGTGACTGATGCTAAGCAAATTGGCCAGTGACTATAGAATTTCACTATGATAGCTAGCATTAGGGTCACCAGGAGGTGTAGGCAACATGGTATTGCTTACTGGTGTCATCCTGACAAGAATGTATGCTGTTATTGTGATGTGAACAGTAAAGCACCGTTTGATTTCAAGCAAAAAGCTGTTGGTGTCTGATGTCTGTGGGGTGTCAGTGTCACAAGGTGTCAGAAGTTCTACATGTGGTGTCATTGTGGGGTTTGTAAAGGGCAGCCAATGTACAGCTGTCCACCCATCCAACCAGATGCAATGGTGGTGAGTGATATGTGATGAATACCACTATCACACACAAAACTGTTTATAAAACTGTCAGTTGCATCATCAGCTATTTATATAGCACCACTAATTCAGCAACGCTGTACAGAGAACTCAGTTGCATCAGTCCCTGCCACATTGGAGATTACAGTCTAAATTCCCTAACACACACACACACAGTGAGAGTGACTAGGGTCAATTTTATTTTGATAGCAGCCAATTAACCTACTAGTATGTTTTTGGAGTGTGGGAGGAAACCGGAGCTCCCGGAGGAAACCCACGCAAACACGGGGAGAACATACAAACTCCACACAGATAAGGCAATAGTCAGAAATCAAACTCATGAAACCAGTGCTGTGAAGCAGAAGTTCCAACAACTAAGCCACCATTCCGCCCCAATATATTAATATTTTAAAAAGAATGTTTACAAACAGGTGTGTCTGAAAGTCAGTCCCAGCGGGGTGAATTGGAAAAATTGCATGGGAGTTTGCAGAGTGGAATTGAAGTTGAAAAATCTTATGCTCTCTGCACAAGCCTGCTGTTACTTGGGTCAGATTATGTGGCCAGGGTAGAGTATGATTACTTGGAGAAAACTTTTATAGAAGATTATATGGACATGGTGGAGTATGATCTCATGGAGAAAAATTTGAGAGAAGAAATCTCCTGGTTTGAAAAAGAGTTGAGGAGCTCAAATCAACAGTTGTATGAGTTAAAAAAAACTATATGAGGTAAGAGAAAAACCAGTAGAGAAAGAAATTGCAGAGAAATTACAGCAGAGAGCAATGTGCTATTTGAATCCCTGAAGGAAGAGTTGAAAGAGCTGCAGAAATTGTATATTGAAAGAGAAAAAACAGTGGGAGCTCTTAAAGAGATAGCAGCAGAGAAAGAGCACAACATTGCCGTTTTAAAACAAAAGCTTGTCATGGTTCAGCAAGTGGTGCACACATCAAGAGAGTCTGTTAAGGATCTTGTGGAATGCAAATTAGAGAGACTGTATCTGGCTGCAGAGCATGAAAAGCTTGAACATTTGCTCCATGATGAAAAGACAATTTCTGATAAGCATGCAGAAGAATGTGATAAAGCTGTAACCTTGGCATTTTCTCTGAGGGACTTAGTAAACACCAAGGATGAGAGCCTCCAATTGTATAAATCTGAAGTCCAAGTCCCCAAGGAGCTGCCTCCCAGCACTGTTCTGCTCGAACTGCCTCCCAGCACTGTTCAGTCCAAGCTGCCTCCCAGCACTGTTCAGCCCAAGCTGCCTCCCAGCACTGTTCAGCCCAAGCTGCCTCCCAGCACTGTTCAGCCCGAGCTCCCTCTTAGCACTGTTCGGTCAGTGGAGCCTTATACCGCTATTCGGTCAGTGGAGCCTCATAGCGCTGTTCGGTCAGTGGAGCCTCATAGCGCTGTGCGGTCAGTGGAGCCTCATAGCGCTGTTCGGTCAGTGGAGCCTCAGCGCTGTTCGGTAAGTGGAGCTTCATAGCGCTGTTCAGTCAGAGATGCTTTGTGGTGCTGCCGTTGGTCAAGGTCCAACTGTAAATGCGTCTGCCGGGAGGTGTTTCATGTGCGGAGAGCTTGGACACCTTAAAGCCAGGTGCACCGATGCTCCCCTGCCTCCCGGCCCAGCCTGCCCCTGGACAAGGACTTACACGACTTCAGAAGGCAGAAGCTGTCAATCGCGAAAATATGTTAACAGCGAAGTTTTGAAATCACTACTTCCCAGAATTGCGATTAATGCAGAAGGCGGCACACAGAAAGTCGTGTGAGTTTGTTGGACTGTACTATTATTAGGGGTGTTAAATGAGTAATGCAAGGAAGCGCCTAATGTACAAAGTAGAAGGATTGCTGTAAAATATTTTACATTCCGCGGCTCCCTGCATTAGTTAGTTAACACCCCTAATAATAGTACAATCCCACAAAGTCACATGACTTTCTGTGTGCCGGCTTGTTCAATTATCGCGATTTTGGGAAGTAGTGATTTGAAAGCTTCGCTGTTAATATGTTTTCGTCATTGGCAGGTTCTGCCTTCTGAAGTCGGGTAAGTCCTTGTCGGTGTAGTGTTAGTCCCGTTAATGACTACCACTGCTCTGTGAGCGGGTCTGGCCGGACAACTAAGTCAATGGTCGGAAGTCTAGTTTTAACATATGTGCCAAAGAACTTACAGTATGTGGATCTCGATCTTTGGCAGCGGCCAGACTGCAATGCTTTCCTGAGGGTCACGGCAGGACTTTCAGGGAAACATTTAGATCATGTCGGCATTTTGATTGTAGCCATTTTATCAATGTAGACATTTAGTCTATGGGGTCATTTTGTTTGTAACCATTTTATCAATGTGAACATTTAGATCATGTCAACATTTTGATTGTAACCATTTTACCTATATCGCCATTATATATATGTCTCCATGTTCCACGTGAACAGACTTCGCATCTACATTTTCATCGTATTGAATATTAGAATATGTACATATAATCCGTTTAGACATTTTTGTGTCCACATTTTCGGCGTCTGAGTTTTCACTGCTGCTAAATCGTACCCAACCCAATCCAGACCCCTGTATAGACTAACTGCAAATAATTTTCTTACATTAGTCACTGAATTTCTACCATAGACAAATCCAGTTTATGATACTTGGAATAAATATATTCTACCTCTCAGCTAATATTTTAGTAAAAATATTTTAATCAACATCTTAAAAGGAATTATAGGCCAAAATGAAGCTGGAATTTCTGGGTCCCTTCCTGGTTTGGGCAAAACTTGTATTAATGCATTATTAATGTGGCTGAGAATCATTTTAAATTGCATTATTTATTTTTAAGGTGAGCAATATTAGTATTGGGTCTTTCTTCTCTTACTAAATTACAAAGTAACCTGCCTGACTTGTTTCCATGTTTGTAAAATAGGAATTAACCCTTGTTTATGAATTTATTTTCCATTTTTGATACAATGTTGTACAAATGGATTTTCTTTTGTTTGTAAGTGTTACTATTGTCAATTGTTTAGTTTAAAGATTATAGATTTCTTAAATACTGTCTGCATTTTAACCATATATTGTCCATAGTAGAGGAGAGGGGGATTAGTAAAGAGAAAATATGCTTGCTATGTACAGGAATCAGAATGGAGGTGTCTATATATCTGTGGATGGAGCCCTGTGTAGTAAATGGTCATCAATCCATTGATGTCTAGTTTGGGTCCAACCTTTAAACCGCCTGAATAAAGCATACACTGCTGACTTAACTAGTCCCTTGCCATGTGAGATGAGGGAGAAAAGAAATGTAATGTAGTGGGTGATTTCTCAATACCTAGCAACTCAAAAATGTAATACCCTATTATTAATATTATATATTATTGCAATCAATAAACATTTTTGCTATATTGGTACAAATTAGTGCTTAATTTACCTAGACTGTTTTTCTGTGTTGAGTGCCCACTTGTTCCCCCCCATATCTCCTTTATCCCCTTGCATTGTCTGCTTTTATGGCTCATCATCTTATACCTGCCTTTATGACTCATCTTCTTCTTACCTGCTTGTTTCATTCCTGTTTCTTTCTGTCTTCTGTCACCTTTACCATCTTTTGTGCACCTATTGTTTCTCATGCATTCCACCGTTTCCTCATCCTTTTTTTTTCATTTGTTGCTTGTTGTCAGAATCACTAGGTGGAATTGATGATACCTGCCAGCAGTTGGCGCTACTGAGTACTGAGGCGCGGAGTTTAACACGCCCCTGGTTTTCACCAGGAACCCCCGCAAGGAGGTATTGACTTCTCTGCAAGGGACGTGCAGGTCGCGGCCCTCAGTATCAGTCAGCTGGCGAGGTAACAATTGAGGCAGCGGTGATAGCCCACCAAGATGCAGGATGGAAGAGTAGTCAGCAAGCTGGGTCAAAACCAGAGGAACCGATATAGCCAAATCAGAAGCAGGAGAATGGTCAGGAAGCCAGGTCAATACTAAATATCAGTCTAAGCCAGAATCAGGAACCAAAGGAGAAGTCAGGAACAAGCCGGGTTCAGAATCCAAATAACAGCAACACAGGAGCAAACGCTGGAGCAAGGCTGAAGACCAAATACTCTGGCACTAGACATGTGTCAGAGGCTGCCTTATATACCCTAAGGTGCCTCCTGATAGGGTTAGGGAGATTTTGGCGGTAAGACATGCTGGCTGCAGACAGGTGAGCAGAGATAGCGTCCCGCTGCTAGGCAACAGGACGTGGTTGCTTGGAAGGTGCAGGCGTCCGTCTCCTGCACCAAGTGTCAGTGCGGAGACGGCGCCTGACAGTACTCTCCCCTTCTTTTTCAGGGCTTGCAAGGTCGCCTCTCTCTCCTTCTTGAATTTGGCCAATAAACGAGGGACATGTATCTCTTGTACATCGATCCAAGATCTCTCCTCGGGGCCATAACCCCTCCAGTCAACAAGATAGTGGTGGCGACCCCTGGATATCCGGAAAATGCAGAATCTGATTGATCTCATATTCCTCCCCATGATCAGTCTTTACTGGGACCGGGGGTGGGGTTCTTTTGACAAATCTGTTGAGAACGAGGGGTTTAAGTAGAGCAATATGAAACACATTGTGAATCTTGAATGATGGAGAACGAAGGAGTTGGAATGTCACAGGATTTATAACTTGAGTTATTTGAAAAGGTCCGATATAACGGGGTGCGAGCTTCATGGTGGGAACTCGAAGTCTTAAATTCCTTGTGGATAACCACACTTTGTCCCCAACTCGAAGTCTGGGGACTGGTCTACGGCGACGATCGGCGCTAGCTTTGTAGCGTTGGGAGGATTCCAATAATTTGGACTTCGCCTGAGACCATTTTTGAGAAAAGTCCTGAATGAGATTCTGCACGGCCGGAAGCGCTGAACCAGGTTGGGAAAGTTCAGGGAGGGGGTGAAACCCATAGGTAAGAAAAAATGGAGACGAACCAGTAGATACACGCACCTGGTTATTATGAGCAAATTCTGCCCAACACAAGAAACGACTCCATTCAGCCTGATTACCCGAAGAGTAGGTACTGAGAAATTGTTCCAAGTCTTGGTTGTCCCTCTCCGTTTGGCCGTTGGTTTGAGGGTGGTACCCTGAGGAAAAATTTAGATTGACCCCCAACTCTTTGCAGAATGATCTCCAGAACTTGGACACAAACTGTACTCCTCTATCCGAGATAATATCCTGGGGACAGCCGTGAAGACGGAAAATCTCCTTGATGAAGAGGTTAGCAAGGATAGAAGCCGAAGGAAGTCCCTTGAGAGGTATGAAATGTGCCAACTTGGAAAATCTATCCACTACTACCCAGATAGTATTGAATCCATGGCTAGCTGGTAAATCGGTGACGAAATCCATAGAAATACTAGTCCATGGTCTCTCTGGAACAGGAAGTGGTACCAAGGGTCCTGCAGGAGACTGCCTAGGTGTCTTGTGTCTGGCACAGATTCCACAAGCGGCAACATAGGCCTTAACGTCCGCCCGGATAGAGGGCCACCAATAATGCCTAGAAATCAACGAGAAGGTCTTCTTGACACCCGCATGCCCGGCAAACAGAGAATCATGGGCCCACTTGAGAGCCTTAGGCCGAAGCCTGAAAGTGAGAAAGGAGCGACCAGGAGGAGGAAACTTGGTTGAAGTTCTGGTGAGGGCCACAATGGTAGTAGGATCCAAGATGGTTCTGGGGGTGGGGGCGGGTTGAAGATCTTTACCATCAAATGACCGGGAGAGAGCATCCGCCCGGATATTCTTAAGCCCAGGTCGAAAGGTCAAAATAAGATTAAAACGGGCAAAAAACAAGGACCAGCGGGCCTGACTTGGGTTCAGACACTGAGCTGTTTGCAAGTACGTTAAGTTCTTATGGTCCGTGTAGACAGTAACAGGATGCTCAGCCCCCTCTAGCAAATGTCTCCACTCCTCTAGTGCTGTTTTGATGGCCAATAACTCTTTATCCCCGATACCATAGTTTAATTCACTGGAGAAATATCTTCTGGAACAGAAACCACAGGGATGAAACTTTCCATCGGAATCTTTCTGTGAAAGAATGGCTCCTATGCCAATGGAGGATGCATCAACTTCAACAAAGAAAGGCAGAGACAAGTCAGGTTGTAGCAAAATAGGGGCGGAGGAGAACGCCCTTTTTAATGACTGGAAGGCACTGAGGGCTTCGGCAGACCATGATTTTGCTGCTCCCTTGCGGGTGAAAGCAGTAATGGGAGAAATGAGAGTTGAAAAGTCTTGGATAAAGTGCCGATAATAATTGGCGAAGCCAATAAAGCGTTGGATCGCCTTAAGGCCCAATGGTTGTGGCCAATTGAGAATGGCAGCCACTTTCCCAGGATCCATGGAAAGACCAGCACCGGACACAATATATCCCAGGAAGTGAACCTGAGAGGCTTCAAATACACACTTCTCCAGTTTGCAGTAAAGGTGGTTGGAACGTAGTCGAGAGAGAACCTCCTTGATGTGACCTCTATGGGATTCTAAATCTCTGGAGAATATAAGTATATCATCCAGATAGACAACGACTGAGAGATAGAGTAGGTCTCGGAAGATGTCGTTAATGAACTCCTGGAAGACCGCTGGGGCATTGCATAAGCCAAAAGGCATCACCAGGTATTCATAGTGGCCATCCCGAGTGTTAAAAGCGGTCTTCCATCTCCCTCACGAATCCTAATCAAATTATAGGCACCCCTGAGGTCTAGTTTGGTAAATATTGTGGCACCTTTGATCCGATCTAATAACTCGGAAACCAGGGGTATGGGGTACCTGTTCTTCACGGTAATGGCATTGAGTAGTCTGTAGTCGATGCATGGTCTTAGAGAACCATCCTTCTTCTTTACAAAAAAAAATCCTGCACCGGCAGGTGAGGAAGATTTTCTAATAAATCCTCGTTCGAGGTTTTCAGATACATACTCGGTCATGGCTCGAGTCTCAGGGAGGGACAGAGAGTATGTTCTGCCACGAGGAATCCTTTCTTCAGGAATAAGTTCAATGGAACAATCACAAGGACGGTGGGGCGGAAGAGTCTCAGCGGCAGTCTTACTGAAGACATCCACGAAGGCAGCGTATTCAGATGGCAACCCAAGGCTGGGTTTGAGAGCATGACATCTAATAGGTAGGTTATTGAGGCATCGATCAGCGCAGAGCGGACCCCAGGAAGTAACCTGAGCATGATGGCAATCAAATTGGGGTGAATGGTCCCTTAACCATGGTAGTCCTAATATTACTGGATTAACAGTCTGTGGGAGGACTAGAAACGAAATCCATTCAAAATGGAGGAGACCAACTTGCAGTCGGATCGACCGGGTGGCCTGAGAGATAGATCCATTGGCCACTCTGTTACCATACACCGCTGTCAGAACCAAGGGTTGCAATAATGATTCCAGGGGGAGATAAAGGTTAGCTGCTAAGTATGCAGAAATAAAGTTTCCAGCTGCCCCTGAATCCACGAAGGCCCGAAGGGAGACCGGACCCCGGGAAGCATGGATGATGATGGGCATCAAAAAGTTCGTCTTGTCTGGGGAATAAGAGGAAGATGTACTCAGTCCTAGACTGGCTTTCCTGGCACCGACTAGGATCTGGCGTTTCCCCGGTCTCTTGGGACACTGAGATAGAATGTGAGAGGGGTCAGCGCAGTAGAGGCATAGATGGTTTTTAAACCTTCGTTCCCACTCCTCCACAGTTAGACGAGAACGCCCGATCTGCATGGGCTCCTTAGGTAGAATTGGTGGGTTCTGAAAAGTGGAGACCAAACGTGGACTAGCCTGGTGAGATTGTTCTCGTTCCTGATTACGCTCCAAATACCGGATATCGACCTTGATGCATTAGGAGATCAGATCATCTAGGGTAGCTGGTAAATCCCTGGAGACCAACTCGTCCTTGATCCGATCTGTCAGTCCCTGCCAGAAGGTAGCTATAAGGGCCTCATTATTCCAGTTCAGTTCAGAGGCGAGAGTTCTGAACTGAATCGCGTACTGACCGACGGGAAGGCTTCCCTGACGTAGCTTCAAAATGCTGGAGGCCGCAGAGGCAACTCGACCAGGCTCATCGAACACTTTTCTGAAGCTTTGTATGAAGGAGGATGGATTTTGTAACAGGGGGTCATCATGCTCCCATAGAGGAGAGGCCCAGACAAGCGCTTGATCCGTGAGTAACGAAATAATATATGCTCCCTTGGCTCGTTCTGAAGAAAAATTTCCTGGTGATAGCTCGAACTGGATAGCACATTGGTTGAGAAACCCTCTGCACTTTCTCGGATTACCACCAAATTTTTCGGGAGGTGGGATGCGAATCCCTTCAGTAGGATTAGGTGCAGCTGCAGCAGGAGAGCCGACAACGGGGGGTGGGGGAGCAACAGATACTCCGGGAGGAGTCAGAGTTCTCTGGAGGGTATCCATGTGCGTAGCCAGTCCCTGAAGGCATTGCAGGAGCTGAGTCTGGTTAACCTCTTGTTGATCAACTCGGCGAGTCAGGTGCTGCAGGAGGTCAATAGCAGAGAGATCACCGGTGCCTTCGGCATTTGACATGGCCAAAGTATACTGTCAGAATCACTAGGTGGAATTGTAGTTGGCGCTACTGAGTACTGAGGCACGAAGTCTAACACGCCCCTGGTTTTCACCAGGAACCCCCGCAAGGAGGTATGGACTTCGCTGCAAGGGACGTGCAGGTTGCGGCCCTCAGTATCAGTCAGCTGGCGAGGTAACAATTGAGGCAGCGGTGATAGCCCACCAGGATGCAGGATGGAAGAGTAGTCAGCAAGCCAGGTCAAAACCAGAGGAACCGATATAGCCAAATCAGAAGCAGGAGAATGGTCAGGAAGCCGGGTCAATACCAAATATCAGTCTATGCCAGAATCAGGAACCAAAGGAGAAGTCAGGAACAAGCCAGGGTCAGAATCCAAATAACAGCAACACAGGAACAAACGCTGGAGCAAGGCTGAAGACGAAATCCTCTGGCACTAGACATGTGTCAGAGGCTGCCTTATATACCCTAAGGTGCCTCCTGATAGGGTTAGGAACATTTTGGCGGTAAGACATGCTGGCTGCAGACAGGTGAGCAGAGATAGCGTCCCGCTGCTAGGCAACAGGACGTGGTTGCTTGGAAGGTGCAGGCATCCGTCTCCTGCACCAAGTGTCAGTGCGGAGACGGCACCTGACACTTGTCAGGTTTTTATCTCTCCAGTCTCTTGGGCCCAGATTTCTCTTGCTGTATCTATCGTTATCTGCCTTGCCTGTTACCTCATATCCGCCTCCATGCTACTGTAGCACTATGCAGACAAGAAAAATATGAAAAATATATTCTTGTACACAAGACACCAGACAGGGGGGAGGCATGACTGTGGAAACCAGTAATGGGATATGGGGTATAGGAGCAGGCCTCCTTGTTGCCCAAAAAGCTTTGTGTTATAAACAGTTTAACAATAAAATTAAAAATCGGATCCTTTCATTGGTATCACTGTAGCTACAGCCTGGCCCACTCTCCTATAGAAGAGGCTTTTTCAAACACCCTATGAGAAAATCCTGGATAACCCAATTGTTTGCATGTATTTAAATTATTTAAAGTCTAAAATCCTTGTTACATTGTACCAGCTAACTAAACAGACTCTGCAAAGCAAAAAAAAAGATCCAAAGATGCTTACGTTTCAATCGGAAAGTGTTGTTAACTAACCATATGACACATATGCACCCCAGGACCACCCTATAAGCGCTAAAAATAAATAAATTAATTAAACGAGATAGCAGCTGCTGTTACTAGGAATAGTGGAAATATACCAATATGAAATATGTACAAAAAAACAAATGTGACTGCGCTAATAATATTTATTCTATAATTCAAAGTATTCGCATTTCCTTTTATAAATTATGCATAAAAAAGTTTATTCACAAAGTGTAATAATATTGCAAAAGATAATAAAACACACAATTGTAAATGTTGTGAAATTAGCCACTGGATAAATGTATGATCTGAATATGGCATTAAGTAAGCACTATTGTAGAATATTCTGTTTCTATTAGATCCTCTTTTAGTAATAGTTCATATTGATAAGAACTACATAAATATAAATCACTCCTGGATCCAAGACGAGATGATGATGGAGACGAGATAAAGAGCATTAGCGAGCGTGATTTTAAATTACCGTATCCATGGCTTACTCACAGTTATTGACACTCTTGGAATTCAATTTCCCCCAGAATACTGCCGTGGTTAACAGTACTGTTAATACGGTACTGTCAACACAGATTTGGGAGCCGTGAGCAAAAAGTCTGCGTTGAAATTACCGTATTAATGATAATTATGCGCACTATTACCGTAATATCGGTAATAGTGCACAGGCCACGTTACTTTTTACATTGATGCGGCCAATTAAATTCCCGCCTTAGTCTTTGCCACGTTTGTCTGACAGTTCCAACTGTTGGAGCTAGAAAGGACTGTCAATATCTTCAAGAAGGATCTGTGTGCTGAGTCCCGATCACATGACCCAGAATCTTAATCCACTGCCTAAAGTTCAGTGTGTGTTAGTAGAGCCTCTGTAATTAAGGGTTAATAAGGGTGATGGATATTGTACTAACAAGATCGCTCCAAGTTTGTAGTAAATAAATTCCACTGGTATGACAAAACAATTCGGCTGCCTTGACGTGCTTCTGTGCTAAGTGCACTTTCGTAAAACGGGGTTATTCTACCGCACCAACTGTAGGATTCTTTCCCAGCCTGGTAGGAAAATATTCTTGAATAATGTATACTATTTAATTATATATCATATAAATCAATTTAGCTGGGGTGCTACCTGGAAACCAAACAATATCATAAGTAGGAAGAGGAAAGGACAGAAGTTTCTTTGTTTAGGTGCACTGAATCCTCTTTAATTAGTTATTCTACTACATATATTTAATTCATCCTTATGTTAAAATATAACCTTTATTGAAGTTAATTTAAAAAGCGAAAATGTGGATTAAAAAGTATACTGATAGAAAGTGATCTTAATAATAAAAGCTGGAAACACTACCATCCTGTACCTATATAATCCTGCTTCATGGATTATATGGTATGAAGATGTAAATTAATTTAACCTGCAGTACTATGAAGAGGTCGATTAGATATATGACCTGCAGTAACAAAATGGATATATAATATGTAAATAGTATATACCAGTCTACTTGATAATAGCTCTGGATATCTAATTACAAAAAATTGAATAGTGTTAGCCGTCCCATTCTCTTGATAACTTATATAATTAACAAGTCAAAATGTACACCCTGCATTGAGTATGATTAATAGTATAATCAACTCTCTCACTACAGCTATTTGAGGTCTAATAAGATTATTAACAGTATTCTCCGTGAATTTCCTTTCTAAATAACTGAAGTTATGGGGTGTGATTTGCTATCTGCCTCCTAGTCCCCTCTATCTTTGGGTATAATGGGGTATAGCTGCAAAATTAGATTTCTTCAAGTATGAGGAATGAGTGGTTCCAGCGGTAACGCCGACGCGCGTTTCGCTATGTTGCTTATTCAAGGCAAGCAGACAGAAAGTTCTTATATACTGTCAGTTCCGTATGAACTCACGTCACTGGAATGAGGACCAATCCTGATGTAGTATCTAATTTGATTGGCATAATTCTTACCCTATCGGGGACGTTATAGTTCCGCCCATCGGTTACGTTGGCTTTAGCCTTAGCCAGTCAGAGATGTTATAACTCTGCCCTGTGCTCGTTTATTGGTTTAATATCGGGTAGGATTTACACCTGAATAATAGAGAGTTTTTTATATTTCTGAATCATTCTTTCTGTCTTAATATTGGTGGCATTATTTATAAGACATAGCGGGGCAGAAAATAGATTGCTATATTGTAAATATTATATTGAGCTAGATATTAAAAGTCTAGCTTATCAATTTCGTTATTTAATATGGAATATTATAGCCTCGTTCTATATTTTAATCGTGAGTTATATATCACATGTGGTCAATGAAGGTTTTTATCTCAAATCTACTATAAGGACCTTCCCAAAAGTACATCGTTTATCCCCAATGTTGCCTGTAGAGTCCAATATGATAAAGTCATATTATCAGTCAGACGATATCATTTTTAGTAAAGGGTCATTACGATAGTATGTGGAATCAAACTTTTGTTGTTAAATCCCATGTCAATATGCATTAATAAACATACCTATTAATAAATTTTCTAATTATCTTGCAAGTTCCGTAGGGTCATATCATGTGATTGATTCCTACAGTTAAGAATCATTCATAAACCCGTATCTATTTGAATTACCAGTGTTTATAGCCTTTAGAGGGTATCATAACCCCATCTAATAATTTTTTATTAATTAAATGGCAGTTGAAACATATATAGATAATGTAACTCGTACTAGTGTATCCGTGATTAATTTCTATAATATTATATTATTAAACTTATTGTGCAATGCTTTTATAAATTACTGTGATTTATTATTTAAATATATAATTAATTTTTAAATTTTGTTATTTCTTTTCCATGTGAGGTTTAGGGAAGCTATATGAGCTTCATTATAACATGTAAATATAAATATTTTAGTAAAGTGAAACTTAATAGGTATTATGGTGTTGACAAACAAAATTTAAAGTATTAGTTATGTTGCTGTGAAATGAATTGTAACTTTACAGGTGTTCAGTTTTCATCGTGATTCTGTGAAAATTAACCTATATTTATTTATCTTTCTTAATTATCTGTATTGCCATATATTAATTTGATTAAACATCTGTTTATTATATATGATTATTTTCTAGTCATTGAATTATGATTTTATTTATTTGTACTTTTATTACAGGTAAGTATCTCTTTATTCCTAACAATTGGAGCTTATTTTGTTTATTTAGAGAAAGATGGTATAATTGTTATTTTCATTAAGTCCATTGGGATGTATAGTTCCCATTTGAAAGATCAGGCGGGCTTCTTTTTTCAGTAATTCAGATTTAATATCTCCTCCTCGGACTCCTAATTGTACTTTTTCCATTCCAAATGCTGAAAGATCTCGAGGATTACTGTTATGGATTTTAAGAAAGTGTTTTGCCACTGTTGTAATTGTTTTCATTTTTGATATATCTTGGGCTGCATTTCTAATATTTCCAACGTGTTCTAATATACGTTGTTTTAATGGTCTACTGGTCATGCCTATATATTTCATGTTACAAGTACAGGTCAGACAATAAATCACTCCTTGGGAGTCGCAATTTATAAAAGATTTCATTTTATAGGATCTGTTGAATCTGTCACTGAATTGTTTGGTCTTTCTGGTAAATTTGCAAGCCCTACATTTTCCACATGGAAAGAAGCCAATTACTGGGTTCCCAATGGTATTTTTCTTTTTTTGGATGTCTTGGTAATGACTATGTACAAATGAATCTCTCAGGTTTCTTGATCTTCTCCAACTGGTAAGGACTCTATCACCAATTAATTTCTTTAGATCAGGATCCAGTTTAAGAACATGGCTATGTTTTTGTAAACTTTGTTGAATTTTTTGCCACTGATTATTAAAAGTAC
Organism: Mixophyes fleayi; assembly: GCF_038048845.1. Lineage (NCBI taxonomy): Eukaryota > Metazoa > Chordata > Amphibia > Anura > Limnodynastidae > Mixophyes > Mixophyes fleayi. The sequence continues at coordinate 252,277,028 of NC_134404.1, read as the reverse complement.
TTGTAAATCTTACTATATTATCTTCAGATTTATTACGTCGTTGTGGAAAGATTAATTCTTCCCGATCAATTTTCTTAACTTCATTATAGACTCTTTTTATTTGCTTGCGGCTATATCCTCTTGTGCATAATCTCTCTCTTAGTTCCTGTGCAGGTTTTTTAAAAATAGGTTCACTACCACAATTTCTTTTTGTGCGTAGGAGCTCCCCCTTCGGTATACTTTGTATTGTTGCGGGGAGATGGAAACTAGAGGCATGGAGAATACTATTTGTTGCCGTTGTTTTTCTGAACATATCAGAAGATAGTTCTTTTTCTTCCGTAATAAATATAGTTAAGTCTAAGAAGTTAATTTTTTCAGCATTTATGTCATAAACAAGTCTCAAATTTATTTGGTTGTTATTCAGTTGGTTCATAAATTCAATCAGGAGTTTTCTTTCTCCTTCCCATATTATAAATATATCGTCTATGAATCTTAACCATAATGTGACATGATCGGTATATTTTTCATTTTCGATGGTGAATACATACTCTCGTTCCCACCAACCTAAATACAAATTTGCATATGTGGGGGCACAGGTAGTGCCCATCGCTGTACCCCTAATCTGTAGATAATATTTATTATCAAATATGAAATAATTTTTTGTTAAAACGAATTCCAATAATTGCATTATGAAGTTATTATGTTCATTTTGTATTTTATTATCAAGGAATTGTTTGACGGCCCTCAGGCCTAGTTTATGTTCTATGCTGGTGTATAGTGTCTCAATGTCACAGGTACAAAGCCATGTGTTTTTATTAACAGTAATATTTTGTATTTTACCAAGAACATCTGTGGTGTCTTTTATAAATGAAGGTAACGTAAATACAAATTCTTTCAAGTGTTTATCAGCATATATACTTGCTTTCTCTGTTAAATTACCCACCCCGGAGACTATCGGTCTTCCGGGAGGTCTTTTCTCGTTTTTATGCACTTTGGGTAGTACATAAAAGGTAGATGTTATTGGATTTTCAGTCCATAGGAAATCAAAATCATTCTTATTTATTATCCCTTCATCAAGGGCACTCTTTATTAAATCATGATACAATTTTGTAAACTGATTAGTTGGATTAGTAGGCAATTTTGAATAGCAGTTAGCATCATTCAATTGTCTCATTATTTCTGCTTTATAATCAGATATCGGCCATATTACTATATTCCCACCTTTATCGGATGGTTTTACGACTACATCTCTCCAGAGATGAATCTCTTTAATTGCCATTCTTTCTTCTTGTGTAATATTACTCTTTTGTACATGTTGTTCAAATACCAATTGGTCTAGGTCTTTGGAGACCAGTTCAATATAAATGGAGACTTGGGGGCATATCATTGGGTTGGGACTGAAAGTAGACTTTTTCCTTAGTATTATTTTATTAGGTCTTTGTGGGGAATCGAAGGCAGATTCTGATTGTAATTCTTCCAATATTTTTATAATTTCTTGTTCTTGTGTATCAAAGATATCATATTCTAGGTTGGTATTAATATTGGTATTTTGTTGTTGTTTGAAAAATTTGTGTAATAATAATTTCCTGCCAAAGAGGTGTAGGTCTTTCTCTACTATAAATCTATCCATATCGTTCGTTGGTGAAAATGAAAGACCTCTAGCAAGAATCGATTCTTGCGTTTGCGTTAATTCTTTATCTGATAGATTTATTACCCTCATTGGACTGTCCTGCTTTTCTAATATCTCTTTTTCCGATATTGCCTCTGAGGTTTTCTTTCCCACTCCCTTATTTCTCTTTTGCGTAGGTTTCTGTCCCCCCCTTCTCGTTTTCTTATATCTTTTTCTGCTTCTCCATGTGTTGGACCTATCCCTAAAAAATCTTGTTGATGTAAAGATGGTGTTCTGGTTCTTGTTGGACTCTCAAATATTTCACCATCTGATGTTTCTACCTCCGAGGTGGTGTAATCTGTATATGGTTTTTTGTTACCGAACCTTTCTTTTTTTAAATTCCATTTGAAAACTATTGTTTTCGAAATCATTTTTGTCTCTAATAAACTTTTTTCTTTTTTTATCCTTAATCATTTGTTCTATATCATGTACTTCCTTTTTATATTTTTCATATGTTTTTTGAAATCTATCAAGACCTTCATGTTCTTTCAGTTTCTCTCCTAGTTTAGTAATATCAGTAGTGTATTGTTCTAATCTCATTTGATCATGTTTTATCAACACTTTCATGAGCTCATGTGAACATTGCAATAATATTTTTTCCCATTCCTCTCTCAGGGTATCTGTTGCCAGTTCGTACGCTGGAAAGATCTTTGGTCTAAGACCTCTTGGTACCATTTTTTGTTTTATATAATTATCAAATGTCAGTTTGTTCCAATAGGTTTTTGTCTCTTTTATTAATAAATATTTAAGGTCTATTAAGTCTTCTGACCAATGTGAATTATTTGATTCTTTAAGTTGAATTTCAGTAAATAGGCCCTCATTTGTTCCCCATTTTTCCTGTCTTGAGATCAGATCCTGTCTTAAATTAAGAGATGTCATTTCTCTATATAAATTCTCAAAAAGAAAGGATGGATTTTATTTTTTTATTTTTTTATTTTATTATTATGATAAATAAATTTATTTGTAATCTTTGGTCCGTTGTGCTGGTAGAGAAGAACTTGAGTCTATAATGAAGTTAAGAAAATTGATCGGGAAGAATTAATCTTTCCACAACGACGTAATAAATCTGAAGATAATATAGTAAGATTTACAAGTACTTTTAATAATCAGTGGCAAAAAATTCAACAAAGTTTACAAAAACATAGCCATGTTCTTAAACTGGATCCTGATCTAAAGAAATTAATTGGTGATAGAGTCCTTACCAGTTGGAGAAGATCAAGAAACCTGAGAGATTCATTTGTACATAGTCATTACCAAGACATCCAAAAAAAGAAAAATACCATTGGGAACCCAGTAATTGGCTTCTTTCCATGTGGAAAATGTAGGGCTTGCAAATTTACCAGAAAGACCAAACAATTCAGTGACAGATTCAACAGATCCTATAAAATGAAATCTTTTATAAATTGCGACTCCCAAGGAGTGATTTATTGTCTGACCTGTACTTGTAACATGAAATATATAGGCATGACCAGTAGACCATTAAAACAACGTATATTAGAACACGTTGGAAATATTAGAAATGCAGCCCAAGATATATCAAAAATGAAAACAATTACAACAGTGGCAAAACACTTTCTTAAAATCCATAACAGTAATCCTCGAGATCTTTCAGCATTTGGAATGGAAAAAGTACAATTAGGAGTCCGAGGAGGAGATATTAAATCTGAATTACTGAAAAAAGAAGCCCGCCTGATCTTTCAAATGGGAACTATACATCCCAATGGACTTAATGAAAATAACAATTATACCATCTTTCTCTAAATAAACAAAATAAGCTCCAATTGTTAGGAATAAAGAGATACTTACCTGTAATAAAAGTACAAATAAATAAAATCATAATTCAATGACTAGAAAATAATCATATATAATAAACAGATGTTTAATCAAATTAATATATGGCAATACAGATAATTAAGAAAGATAAATAAATATAGGTTAATTTTCACAGAATCACGATGAAAACTGAACACCTGTAAAGTTACAATTCATTTCACAGCAACATAACTAATACTTTAAATTTTGTTTGTCAACACCATAATACCTATTAAGTTTCACTTTACTAAAATATTTATATTTACATGTTATAATGAAGCTCATATAGCTTCCCTAAACCTCACATGGAAAAGAAATAACAAAATTTAAAAATTAATTATAAATTTAAATAATAAATCACAGTAATTTATAAAAGCATTGCACAATAAGTTTAATAATATAATATTATAGAAATTAATCACGGATACACTAGTACGAGTTACATTATCTATATATGTTTCAACTGCCATTTAATTAATAAAAAATTATTAGATGGGGTTATGATACCCTCTAAAGGCTATAAACACTGGTAAGTCAAATAGATACGGGTTTATGAATGATTCTTAACTGTAGGAATCAATCACATGATATGATCCTACGGAACTTGCAAGATAATTAGAAAATTTATTAATAGGTATGTTTATTAATGCATATTGACATGGGATTTAACAACAAAAGTTTGATTCCACATACTATCGTAATGACCCTTTACTAAAAATGATATCGTCTGACTGATTATATGACTTTATCATATTGGACTCTACAGGCAACATCGGGGATAAACGATGTACTTTTGGGAAGGTCCTTATAGTAGATTTGAGATAAAAACCTTCATTGACCACATGTGATATATAACTCACGATTAAAATATAGAACGGGGCTATAATATTCCATATTAAATAACGAAATTGATAAGCTAGACTTTTAATATCTAGCTCAATATAATATTTACAATATAGCAATCTATTTTCTGCCCCGCTATGTCTTATAAATAATGCCACCAATATTAAGACAGAAAGAATGATTCAGAAATATAAAAAACTCTCTATTATTCAGGTGTAAATCCTACCCGATATTAAACCAATAAACGAGCACAGGGCAGAGTTATAACATCTCTGACTGGCTAAGGCTAAAGCCAACGTAACCGATGGGCGGAACTATAACGTCCCCGATAGGGTAAGAATTATGCCAATCAAATTAGATACTACATCAGGATTGGTCCTCATTCCAGTGACGTAAGTGAGTTCATACGGAACTGACAGTATATAAGAACTGTCAGTTCATTCTGTCTGCTTGCCTTGAATAAGCAACATAGCGAAACGCGCGTCGGCGTTACCGCTGGAACCACTCATTCCTCATACTTGAAGAAATCTAATTTTGCAGCTATACCCCATTATACCCAAAGATAGAGGGGACTAGGAGGCAGATAGCAAATCACACCCCATAACTTCAGTTATTTAGAAAGGAAATTCACGGAGAATACTGTTAATAATCTTATTAGACCTCAAATAGCTGTAGTGAGAGAGTTGATTATACTATTAATCATACTCAATGCAGGGTGTACATTTTGACTTGTTAATTATATAAGTTATCAAGAGAATGGGACGGCTAACACTATTCAATTTTTTGTAATTAGATATCCAGAGCTATTATCAAGTAGACTGGTATATACTATTTACATATTATATATCCATTTTGCTACTGCAGGTCATATATCTAATCGACCTCTTCATAGTACTGTAGGTTAAATTAATTTACATCTTCATACCATATAATCCATGAAGCAGGATTATATATGTACAGGATGGTAGTGTTTCCAGCTTTTATTATTAAGCTCACTTTCTATCAGTATACTTTTTAATCCACATTTTCGCTTTTTAAATTAACTTCAATAAAGGTTATATTTTAACATAAGGATGAATTAAATATATGTAGTAGAATAACTAATTAAAGAGGATTCAGTGCACCTAAATAAAGAAACTTCTGTCCTTTCCTCTTCCTACTAAGTGCACTTTCCTCAGAAAGTTAGCGAGCTCATATAGACGCTCAGTCTATTTAATCCAGAAATAGCCACAGTTATTAATTACATCAATGTAAACATTACTGATTGCAATTATAACAGGTACAGCTTCCTACTATTAAAATAAAGGAAGGAAATGCGACCTAAAATGTAAATACTACGGTGCTTTAAAAACATATTAAATTAACTGAATATATCAAGGGATCTTGCTTAAAATTCTCCAGAATATTGATTAAAAATATATAGGTAGTAAGTTAAAATATATAGGGATATATCATATAATCACCAAAGAGAACTGCAAACGAACTACTACACATAGACCAGAAGAGCATTCATCAACTTGAATCTATATCAATATTCTAAACGGTAATCCAGACTGAAATACTCATAAACAGCAATATAATGTCTATTTAATCTGTATTTGACCACATAATAAATACAAGGACTGAGCTATAAAAATGAGGGCTCAGATATAAAGCAGCAGACTAGCATGCAGCACTTGCCTGGTTCAAGACCCTAAATGATCCTAATAATAAATATTTAAATGTGTAAATAATTTAACAATAATAAAATAAAATACATTGAAATTAATCAAAAGTGAAACAAATGTTAAACCAAAAATAATATACATAATATACATAAACACAAGTTGTATTTTCATCTTAATTATAATCAGTTAAACACTTGGATCAACCAAAGTCTAAACCAGTACATTCGTTAAGTACCTCAGGATTTAATGTATTCAATTGGTGGATCCAAAATGTTTCTCTGAGACACAAACATTTGAATCTGTCACCCCCTTTAGCAGCAGGGGGGATATGTTCTAATCCTATTAACATCAGACCTCTTGGATTACTTTTGTGCTTATCTCTAAAATGGCATAGAACACTATGATCTAATTTTTGTAACTTGATGTTGCGTCTGTGTACCAAAAAGCATATTTTTAATTTACGAATTGTTCGGCCAGTGTATTCACGTCTGCACAGTCATAATCAAAGGAATCCTTACATTGGATTACATAGTACACTTGTTAGCTCCACCTTTGAAATAGCCTGAAATGTTTGTGTTAGTTACAGATGTTATATGTTTCTCACTATAATGGCTAGGAGACAAAAAGTTACCCACATTTTTAGCTTTTTTTAAAAAAGACTCTGCAAAGTATATTATATTAATAAAGTATAGAAACGTATGACTTTTCCCTGATCTCTTCATTTTATCAAGCTGAAACTGCAGAGTAAAAATAAAAGTAACATACAGTTCAGACATAGAATTATTATATTACTGATAGAACATATTTTTGAGCCTGTAGTATTGTTTAGAAGTGAAATAATACGTAATGCTATATGGGATAGAATGGATTCATTTTGATTTAAAGTTAGGAGAGAAAGTGTACACTAAGTCACTAAGTGCCAGTGCAGTTTTATTTCTGTTACAGAAAATCTATGGCTAATAGAAGCACTGAGCTTCTTAACAAACTGAAGTCCGCTGGTGTTGGTAAACGGCCGATAATATGGGTTTCACATAGCATGGGAGGTAAGTGCCTTGCAACAAATCTATGCTAGAAATATTTTACACTTTTTGTACTTGGTGAATATGCAACTTCAGTTTTGTAATGGCTGAATATTGTGCCACGTGACTCTGGTATTTTTCATCGAAACCAGCTATATTATTATTTGTAATATATTACATATTGATGTAAATTCTTCACCGTTTAAGCTAAAATTTCAGGAAGTTACATTATTTTGTTTGTTTTGTGTGTCTTTAGTTCATTTTTTTTATTTTTTTGTGTTATACATATATTTTGCTAGTATTGAGGAACACTTGAAAGGCACTTGGAAATATTTATATTGCTCTTTTCATCATGATGCAGTTGTCATCTGCTCTAGTCCCTTCATTTTTCTTGTTCTCCCTTCTTTTTAGATTACATTGCCCAACTATGCCCCTATTTACTTAAGAATTTCTAAAACTGCACAATTGAAAAACGTTCCAAACCAGTCAGGAAATACATAACACATGTATAAAACAAAACAAAACCAAGCAACACTTTAATGGTGATGTATCTGTTGGCCTATAGGCAAGTTTATCATAAGGCGTTTTTTTTATAAACTTCATGTAGATACACTTTGGTAAACTAAACAGCTGGGCTAAGTCTAATATGTTGCTTGGGATCATACTAATTTTAGTGACCATTGGTATCAAATAAATCCTTGCATTTAAGGTAATCACTCAGTTTTTTCCAGATTTCAGATATAGGAAACAGTAATTTTAATATTATTCTCTCAGGACTATTGGTGAAAAAGATGTTGATAAATGCATCAAGGGACAAAGACATGCAAGATTTTGTGAAAAACACAAGAGGGATTGCCTTCTACAGTGTGCCCCACCGTGGATCTCGACTGGCAGAATATTCAGTTAATGCTAGATTACTGCTGTTTCCATCTATTGAAGTCAAGGAGCTTAGCAAAGGTGAGTGCCCTTTGCTGCTAAACATAGTAGGAACCATGGAATCTGAATATTTTGCTAATAAGGTAATTCATAAAGGTAAATACTAGCAATTTGTTCATGTTTATTTGTCTTACATAGTTAGCATAAGGCCGGTTACCTACTGGCTTTAACAAAACACCAATGTCAAAAGCGATCAAGTGTGACACGTAGGGCCTGATTCATGTTTGGACCTAAGTTCATTTGCATACTGAATCTTGAATGAAATAGCTCTGCATATGTGCCTAAATGGGACTTACGCCAATGAATGCAATTGACTCTTTGCAAATCCGAACGCAAATGACACTTAAAACTGCCTACGTCTTAAAAGGCAGAATGAGGGTGGGAAGGGGCGGACTAACATAGTCTAGGTACAGTAAAGGCATTACCACTCAAATTCAGACAATTCAAGTCCTGCCATATTCCGAAGTACTCTGGTGAAGCACTTATGTATGCACCAGATATTGTTTGCACCATCATTCCTCTCTGATATTTCACAATATTGCCATCCGGAGTGGTGTTCCATGGGTGGAAGAGACAGAGGTTGCTGACCAGGATGAAGATAACTTTGATCTTAGTACACCAGATTCGCAAGATTATTGGGTTTCCAAGCCATATGTGATTTCGTCTTATTTTACAAGTAAGTACCCTACCTTTTGTGTTGACTTAAAATTGAATGATTATCAAAAATGTTTAAAATAAAGACAGGAAACCATTTGAATTCAGAACAATGCACTTAGTGGTAAAAAAATAGGCACATCAGTGACACACACAAACACATGAGAAACACACAAGTATAATTTGAACTTGCACAGTTGATTTCCACCTGGCCCAATATTCCCAGTGCTACTTGATTATAGCTATCTCCGGGTCACCCAAGCAGGGGATGGAACAGCATCTGGCTCTGTTTGCTAAAGCTCCCACGAAGCAGCAAGTGCCACAGGGCCTGGTGTAATGCCACCTTGTTTCCCCATATCATTTTTATTTGCATCTGTTAGTCTTTCAAAAGTGTCATGTGTAAGTGTTAGTGTGTTGCAGTGATCCATTTTTTCGTGCAAAGTGGTGTTGTTCACATTCATTTTGTGAAATAATTTCTGCAAAATAGACATAATGCCACTTTCTTGAGATCCAACAATATTATTTTTGGTATCTTCAGGTGCTTGTTGTTCTTCGGCATCATCATCACGTGTCCTCGTCTGGCAGGTCATAACCTCACTGGGCTCCTCAGTATGTACAGCTAACATAATAGAAGAAATAACTAATATTGAAATCATGTATGTTTTGTCCATAACATTCTGTTTTTAGCATCCTATAAGTAGATTTCTTAACAAACATTAGTAATTTCACATGTGAAATATATATATACATATATATATATATATATATATATATATATATATTTATTTATTTATTCATTCATGTTTGTATAAGTGGGGTCATTTAGAGAAACAAAATTGCAACAAATTAATTAAATAAATTGACAATATGCATAAACTGCAAACTATATCTTTTGCTTGATGGTAATTTTACAAATGCTTCCCTTTTTTTTGGCAGTCTAGGGCGCTAGGCTTTAGGGGGGTGGTGATGACAATCTGCACCCCCCCCCCCCCCCCTAAAAATTGACAATCTCGTTTTTAATAAAGACAAGTGGAGATTACTCCTCCTGATGAAGTCTATATGATGAAACGCGTTGAGGCTGTTCTCCATTAACTACTCCTGGTATGCTTAAGGCTGTACTGTCTACCTGGTCCCTGAGCAGTTACCCCATTGAGAACTTCTGTGCGGAGCCCATTGGTGTTTACTTCCTATACATCCCAGTGATCTACAATGTGTAGCAGTACCTTATGTCCACAGGATTACAGACAAGCTTTTATACCTTTTTTACATTGTGAGTGTGTTTTTTTATGATACATGCTGAATAAATATATTGTACATAAGTACTACACTATATAGCTTTTTCCTCTCTCAATACACCGAATGAGTGGAGTTTGTGAGCAGTGACTGTGCTGTGGCCGATGATCCAGTTATCATGTATCCACATAAGATATCTACACGCCTGTTCCTGACTTCTTAAGCTGACTGGAACCTACTTCCAAGCACCTCTGATACAGATAAGCTGTTTATTTATATCTTTTTGGTACGGTACCACCTATCACTTGCTACTGATTGTCACGGATACATCTGAAACGTTGTTTTTTTGCTTCCTTCTGTCTGTATTTCGGCTTATGGTCAGAGATTATGAAAATTGGTTGATACTGCTGTCACCAGCCTGACATGATAAACACTCTGTACTTGCATCTCTATATACAGTAATATTGACTGTCTGGACGATTTGTACCAGCTAACACTACCGTATTTGGCGCCATCTTCCCTCTTTTTATGCTAACATTGTTTATCCCTTGATTGGAGTACCATCCGAAATTTGAGAGGGAGGCTGCCTTCTCTTATGAAGAAAAGTGTATACCAAAACTGGTTATTCATACTATTATTGACTCACCTATTTCGTGTTTGAGCGCCAGTATTTATTACATCTATTGTTACATATATATCTATATATATATATATATATATATATATATATATATATTTATTTATTCATTCATTCATGTTTGTATAAGTGGGGTCATTTAGAGAAACAAAATAGCAACAAATTAATTAAATTAATTGACAATATGCATAAACTGCAAACTATATCTTTTGCTTGATGGTAATTTTACAAATGCTTCCCTTTAAACTTGACTACAGAGCCAGATTATCCAATAGGCTGATTAGGTGGCAGTCTAGGGCGCTAGGCTTTAGGGGGGTGGTGATGACAATCTGCACCCCCCCCCCCCCCTAAAAATTGTCAATCTCGTTTTTAAAAAAGGCAAGTGGAGATTAATTTAGAGAACATGGGTACATATACATCGTTGGTGGGGGTGTTAATATTTATTTAGTCACAACATTACAATCATTTGAATAGTTAATGCATGTATTATGCTAGGAAATTTACCTAGTGTGATTGGGGGAGGGCTTTCGCCAGGGTTACCCTACACCCTCCACCAGTTGGTTGTCAATGCAGGCCAATGCTGTACTCTCCAGAGGGCTGAGGACTAAGGACCCCATGGGACGGCATCTGTCCCCCTGGTATATCTGCGCTGGTCTCGCAGTTTATCTTTAAATTGCGTTAAAGTCCTGCCACTTGTGTGAAATGTCGAAAGTTAAGAATGTTGCAATGTATACTGGCAAATATTTTCTATATACTGGTGCAGAAATATAGATATAAATGTATTTTTGGGGCCTAAAGGTTACACAATTATTACAGACTGCTACACACCTATAAGCAATTTTTTTTAGACATAAAACAGGTGGCAATGTAATGTACAAAAATGTTATATTGTTATATTTTGTTAAGGTCTTGCTTTGTTATTCGCATGTCTTGCACAAGATTTGTGTTTGACAATATTGAAAGTAGGTTGCCAATTTGCTAATGTATTCTGAGAACAATATAATTGAAAATCATTTGCACTGGCCCTCTTCTGATCTCAGTCACAGATCACCAAATAGGAGCCACAGCATTGACCTGCTTGGGTATATTTTCCAAAATATGGTGCTTTGCTGGGACGGATAGCTGGTGGCTTGTATTGTGCAGTCTCTCCATCACAAGCTCCGCCAGAACCTCAGCTTCTTTGTAGCGAAGTTGGGCTGCCTACACTTAATGAACACTTGACTGAGCCAACGGTCTCTTCCTCCAAATGGGACACTATTGTGATTAAAGACCTTATGACAGGTACTCCATTAGGGACAAATGAAAGGAAAGTGTATCTGCCTTTTAAATATGGTCTTGAAGGGATGCGTGACTTACGTACCTACACCCACAAATGTCCTGCGAGCCAGAGAGGAGAAAGTTGAAAAGTTTAATTCACTTGCAAACATGAGGGTGACTAGTTTCTCCCGAACTGAGCTGCAGGCCTTTACCAAGGTTATAGATCATTGCTTGGGTCCTACAGCCCCTTATGTCAGCAACCCTGATAAAAATGAAGCCTACATGTCTGCAAAAGCATATCTGCGGTGTAGAGTGGGCAGCAGGTTGTCGGCTGCTCAACTGCAACGTTACTGTAGTGACATCCTCAGGAGGCACCCACAGCTCCTACGAACTTTAGGAGGGAACTTGCAGGCAAAAGTTCACATTTGCAAAAACATACATATGATTATAGTTTTATCTGGTCTATGTAGTTCCCAGTGTAGAAGATAAAGTATTGTAGATAGTAATAGGGCTTCATTGTACAAAGTAAAAGTATAAAATGCAAGGCCTCTAGTGATGTTTCAGTGTCAGTATGTGATTATATTCAATTTAGGATATTGAAACTTTAATAAATCTCCTAGATCAAGACCATATGCAAGTGGTGTAGAGGTGTTTGTAATTGGCCAATGGTGGAGTAATGTTCAAGGCTAGGGAGGAGGACATAGAGGAGCCAGAGTAGGTGGCGGCCAGAGAGGAGCCACTGTAGGAATCCTGGGAGGGACACCTGGTGATAGTGGAGTAGCCCCTGTTGGTACCCCAAGAGTGACAGCAGAATGAGGCTCATCCCAGACCCCTGAAGAAGATTATAAGTATAGTGATTTAATAATCTATTAGTATATTCTAGTGTTTTTTGTCAGCATGAAAGTGTAGGACTCAAAGATTGATATTCTACAGGTGTCTGACTTAATGGGCCTAATAAGTATTTGTCCTCCTGTAAAGCAACTCCGTCCCCCCCAATACATCTGCCTATGCCTCCAAAATGCAATCCTCAGGTGAGTACTGTATTCATAGTAAGATGAATAATTCAGAGAATGTCTATTCATGTAGCACCTCTGAACTCTTTAAAGATGTGGGACCAATTTACACCCATAGACCCATATGTTTCTAACATGTAATAATGTTGTGATGTTAAAATGTAGTCTTTTACTTGTCATTTTTTCAGGTGCAGAAGAAACACTCCACCCTGCACATTATTATTCACAAGATTGAAATAAAAGAAAAAGTTTTTTCAAAACATACAGAAATGATTAAAATAAATATTTATAAGTTTATTTTAAATGTGTTAAATTCCTTTAGTTTGTTATAAAAAAAATTGTTGGAAAAAAACTTTGTGTGTGTGTTGTTTGTACACAAATGTGTAATTATGTATATATTTGCTTGTGAAGTATGTTTAAAAGAGCTTATTGTTATCCTGGAATAGTGCAAGGTAATGTACTGAAAGGTCAGTATGATGTAATTGTCAGGAAACATGATTGTTTAGGAGTAATAAGGTTAATTAGGCTTATTAAGGAAATGAGTGCACATGCGTTCAGACATGAATAAAGAGTAAGAACAGAAGTAGTGAAAAAAGGTGCAATTGCTCCAAAATCACATAGGGGCAGATTCAATTGGCCATGCTTTATTACCATTTATACAGTTAAAAAGTAACACTTTTGCTCGCACCTCTATGGGGCCTGAGGAAAAGTAAGCGTTACTTGCACTAAAAAAAGCATTGCCGTTTTGCAGCTGTTTTGGGACACTAGAAGAGACCCATAGAAGAGCAAATAAAACCGCAATGATACTTGTGTTTGATTTTACATCATGAAACTGACTTACTACCGTATTCACAATCTAACGTATTTCTCAGATGCACTTGTATTTGAATACTGACCTATATGCGCATAAGTTACGTGCGTGTTTTTTAAACGCAAGTTGCGTTCAATTAGCGTCCGAAGATGAATGAGGCCTGTAGTGTCTAAGCTGCGCTTACACCTGTGATTGACCTGAGGGGAAGAGTGTCCTTCAGTGAACGAGAGTAACACCTTCCCTGACCTTAGACTCAAGTGGAAGTTATATAGAATTTTGTAACCAATGTAATCCAACCACATAATCGCTTGCCTGCATTTACTGATTATGAAATATACATTTTAATGCCAGTGGGTGAGTGTACTAAGGCATGTTAAGAGGGGATCTTTCTCTGCACAGCATGTTTGTCAAGGTTTTTTTCTATGTAAAAGAGGTGTAGCTAGTGGATGGGACAGGGATAAAGGCACTAATGGATATGTAATAAAAGAAACATATGCACTGGTAGTCAAATAACTACAAAGAGAACTGTGAACTGCGGATCAGATATACAATTTATTAAATTAAAAAATATATAAAACATCATTTATAGTGAATATAGAAAATCACATATAAAATATTTTTATCATAATAAAACATATAAATAAATCAAATGAGAAAACCACTCTTAGGGGGGTATTCAATTGTTGCTCCGGACCGCAAAACAACAAGCGCGTTAAAACTATTACCGCTTATACGGTAAACTTGCGCGTAAAAACCGTTAATACGGTAGTTTACTCGCTGAATTTCATCTCGCAGCTCGATGAAATTCAGCGAGTAATTACCGTATAAACGGTAATAGTTTTAACACGCTCGTTCTTCCGGCGGCCGGAGCAACAATTGAATACGCTCCTAAGAGTATAGAAGCAAATTAGCATGCAACACACATCAAATAGATGGATATGAGGTTATATAGCTCTCTCTCTCTCGCTCTCTCTCTTCTGGTATCTCCACTCGTTAATAGCCATAATGAAGCAGATATAGTAAAAAGTTCACAGGTTGTATTGAATAATCACACTGTATAAAATGTATGAAGCGATATGAATGGTCAAAGAATGCTCGACTTAGGTGAATATGAATATCTCCAGGTCCTGGATGATACTCAGCTTCATGGGAAAAGTGCCTCTCGAAGACCGCACCTGAGGTCAGTTTCAACAAGCTGTAATCGCTGAGCCGGCTGGCTCCGTAGAGCTTGTAGGAGCCAGTGATGTAGCAAAGAAGGCGCTCCCTTGTGGAAAAATAGCAGTGTGGGAAGGGTCCTATGGCTGACATGTCTTTGAGGAAATTGCCCTGAGGCAATGAAATGCGTCAGTCTATTTTGAAATACTTCTCTTGGGACCATTCATCGCTCTGTATAAAGAATTCTGGGTGCCTAAATCCCCTTGTCTATTTGAGCCGCTGTGTGCACACAAAAAGACTGTCATCATGGATCAGGCTGCTCAGCCATAGGAACTTTTCCACACTGTTATCGATTCACAAGGGAGCGCTTTCTTTGCTGCATCACTGGCTCCAACGAGCTCGACGGAGCCAGCCAACTCAGTGATTACGGCTTCTTGGGACTGATTTCAAATACAGTGTTCGAGAGGTCCGGTAAGACTATTGCTCTTTTCCCACGAAGCTGTGTATCATCCAGGACCAGGGGACATTCATATTCACCTAAGTTGAGTATTCTTTGACCATTCAACTATCGCTCCTTACAAAGCAGCAGATATCCATGATATCTGCTGTGATGCACCTTTCATAAATATGCAGAGGACATGGAGGGACCTTAATTTCCCGGTAAGAGCACTATCGTGCTTTCTTAAATATGCCCCTATATCTGCTTCATTCTGGCTATTAACAAGTGGAGATACCAAAAGTTCAAAAATATTCCGGAGAGAGAGATATATATCCTCATATACATCTATTTGATGTGTGTTGCATGCAAATTTACTTCTGTACTCCTAGATACAGTGGTTTTCTCATTTGATTTATTTGTATGTTTTATTATGATAAAAATATTTGATATGTGATTTTCTATATTCACTATACATATGTGATGTTTTATATATTTTTTTAATTTAATAAATTGTACATCGGATCTGCAGTTTACAGTTCTCTTTGTAGTTATTTGACTACCTGTGCATATTTTTCTTTTATTACCTTTGTATATTTTGAGGATTGCAGACCTCTTGCACTGAGTGTCTTTTAACTATTGCCATATCCAGCGCCTCAAGGTTATTTTTCTGTTTACCAATAAATGTGTGCCTACAGGCTCCAATGAAGTAAATCTCGTCCTGAACAATATATTAGGCTTAAAGAAGTATTTACGTCATATTTCCTGTTGTGTACACAGCAGGAAGGCACATTCATTACAAGGTAACAGAATACATTTTCTTGCAAACAGCCAGATTACAAGATCATATACAGATGAAGAATTTTTGATCTGATAACATCTCTACCCTATATTGATCATGGAATAGAATACTTGATATTAATAGATAGCACACTTCAAAACCAATACATGTGTTTGACTAATACATTTATTCTAACAGATTCTCCTGCACTGAAAGAGCTAAATGAAGAGTTCATTGAATTTGCCAAAAATAAGGACTTCAAGATTGCCAGCTTTGCAGAAAAGTTACCAACGCAAATAGGCAGTATGATGAGTCTGCATGTGGTGCCAGCAGAATCAGCAGGTCAGTAAATTTACCATAACATCCAACCCAATTAATTTTCTTGATTATGATAAGAATGTATACAGAATAGTAGTTGTTGTTCCCATAGGTGTAGCCACCTGATGCTCTCAGTTGGCGTGTTGATGTATGTATCGCATGCAGATTTATTATTTTTGTCATGCATCTGCCCTGTAAGCAACCATAAGCCTTCTGCATATAATATTAGGGATGTGATGCTTATTTAGGTCATGTGTCTGTTTTATACTGTTTTTAATAAGATGTTATTTGTGCTGAATTGCACACAATGAAGCCATTCAGTCATTAAAATATGCAAATTTGAGGAAACTTGAATAATCCATACAATTGTTTCTTTCCTGTTGAAATAATAAAAAATTTCAATATTTTTCTGCACTTTGCAATAATAAACTGAACTAGCAAAACCCGACGGTAAACGCCTTAAATGAAACTATTAAATCTAATAAGTGATGTACAGCACCATGTATTTTAAAGGTATATGGTCCGTGACCAGATAAGTCACCAATATTAGCTTTGAAAGAAGTGCAGGCAAATGCAGAGTTGTAACTTTGGATATTATGGAGATAATGAGTACGTAATTTGAGGGTATTTGTCATAAACAATGCTGCTAAATATGGTGGATCAACCATATTGGGCAACATAAGCTTTCCATTGTGACAGCAGTCTGAAAAATAACGGTTAAGCTCCTCTACCAAAAAGTGTAGGGCACCACAGGTCACACATTGCTCGTCCATAGGACCTAAAGAGTAGTATTGTGGCAAATACATCATGTCTAATGCAAGGGGCACATCAGTTGTTGTTGTTATACGTTGATTGTAACGATAATATTCTTGACTGTAACATCTTTGAACTGAGTGCTCTCGGCGACTGTAAGGTCACCCAGTGCACACATGTTCCACCATGTCGACATCCTTGAGTGCGGCCTCTTGGTATGTTTGTTGTAAACAAAGCAAGAATAGGTGAATAATGAAATAACACAGCAGTCTGTGATTGAGGTCCCCACAAGATTCGCTGATATATGTGGCTGCAAATATCTGTCACAGTTTCCAAACCACCCAGCAGGGCTGCAAATAAATGTCACAGTTTCCAGGCCACTCAGCAGGTCACAAGTTCTAGGTCACTCAGCAGGTGTATAGGGAGAGTTCACTAACTGTCACAGTTTCCAGAGCAACCAGCAGGTGCACAGGTGTATTGCAAACTGTTACATTTTCAGAGGACAATGGTAATGCCAATATTTTTCTGCAAATCTACCGAACCAAGACCTTTAATTTGATATATGATGTGCCCTGCACATACATAGAATCATAGAAATAAGTCACTCATGAAAGTCGTACTTATGCTATTAATATATAGGTACCCAAGCTGTAATGCAGAAATCCATCCTAATTGTATCTTATTTGCTGTTAATGCATGCTGTCATTATTGTGAACCAGCTGCATCTACTGTTTAAGTGATCAGAACAATTTAAGAGGTTATACATTAGCACACATGCATTTGTAAAATAATTTTTATTATTTCATTTGTTTAGACTTGGGTATTGGTGATATTATTCCTGTGGAAGCAAACCACCTTAATGTTTGCAAGCCAAAGAGTAAGGAGTCATTCATCTACCAACGCACTTTGCAGTTTATCTTTGATGCTCTATCTGGTGACATGGGAAAGCAATAATTGATTTCAACAGCCCGTCTATACTTCTTCCATCTATACCTCAATGTTTCCCATTCTGTTCAAACCTTTCTAATAAAACTTGTCTGACTGTCAAATGTATTGCTTATAATATCATGCCAACACTAATCATACAATAAAATTTTGGTATACATCAAAAATAGTGAATATTTTAAATTGAAGTAACATTTAACATTATTGATAAAAAAAAAAACAAGCTCTTAGCATGAAGGTATAGTTAAATAGCTTATAATGTAAAAGGTCACCATTATGTAAGATTTGTTTTTAGAATTATGGTTTACTTCTTTTGTAAACAGTTATTATATATAATATGTATTATTCATTTTTAGTAATTTTGGCAAAAGAAAGCTACAGAAAAGGGTAGAAAGTGGCAGGTTGGATTGATGTTGAGGGAAGCAATACACAATGTTTACAGGTACCAACAAAAATAAACTGAATTGTAGTATAGTAGTGACATGAATGTTTTAAATTTATGCATAAACGTCTGTTATTGTGTTTATTTTATGTGCCTATGACCTGTTCAAAAAGATGACCGTGATTCCATTGGTAAAAAGGAGACGTCTAAATGTTTTTCTGTAAAATCCTATAATTGACAAACACTGCAAACACTGTGATTTCATTTTCTGTTCCCTTGGGGATCATGAACACAGGCTAATTTTATGGATTCAGTGCATTCTTAAAACCCATTAGAAGCAACTAAACACGGATTGTCCAAAAAGTGATGTAATGTGTATGTACACAATTTTCTGACAAGTGTTTGCTTCACTTTGCTTTTGCTTTGTGTGCCACAAGCATTAACACTTGGTACAATGTAGAATTCTATTGAAACACATATTATACACAGAAAGTTGGCTTTGAGAACACGCTTTGAAAGCTCTGTTTAAAACGAAGGCAAAGTTCAAGATTTTGTCTACTTGGGATTATGAGCCCTTTTGGCAGGAATGCACTACCATTTTTGGTCTGAGGGCTAAAAAAAAAAGATTGGGACAGGGCAAACGCAGGATTTGTAGAAAGGTGTTTCCATGCCACCCCACCAGTGAGTGTGACCAGCATACATGGGGCCGTGGCTATAATTTTAAACAATGCTGGGCTGCTCTTCAACTTTTCCTGTCTCGATCATAGACACAGCAATGGTGCGTGCACTACTGTTAGGTGCATGCAGCTCTCCCTTTTTGAGCAGAGCCTTGTGAAGATGGGCGGGGACACACAGCAGGAGAGAGAGACAGTGCAAGGAGAAACAATCAGAAACAATCTGCACACAAGCTGCAAAGTGGCTGGTCCCAGGGGCACTGTCCAGCCACCTCAAGCATACAGTGCCCTAGGCTGGGAGGGTGGTTTCCAGGCACTAGAAAACCCCCTGGGTGCGCCCCTGTGGGAGATAATACTCATTTGAAGTGGCTGCAATAAAACTTCCTTAAGCATGTAAAATATGTAGAATTTACAGCTATTCCTTACTTAAAATGTAGTGTCGTTGGTGTGGTCACATCACATGCGGAGCAGGCCACGCTCCCTTCCTGTAACACATTTAGCCTCCCTCACTTTGGTAGTAACATATTTCCCCCACTCACCTCTGTGTTAACAAATCCCTCTCATCGCCATTCTAGTAACACATTTCCCATCTTGTTTTGTTTTTTGTATCATGTCTCCTCTCCCCCTGTAGCAACACATTTTCTCTCTCCCCTTGTACTAATACATTTCCCCTCCTGCCACTGTAGCAACACATTTCCCCTCTTGCTCCTATAGCAAAACATTATTTCACCATTATTATGCATGCTTTGTTATTAGTTTTAAGAATGTATTTATGTTGTCATCAAAGGAAAATCTAAGATTGTGAAAACATGGGAGTTGAATAATGAAAAGCAGAATTTCCAGAATGTCAAAAAGTCAAATTCCTCCATTTTATCACACCGGGCCAACAATGCATTTAAAAAAAACAAGTAATTTTTTTTATTCAGAGTTGTTTTAACGTACTTCAGTGTTTTTTTTGCACACAAGAGCACAAGTTTACCACCAGGTATGTTTAAAATGCAAACCTCACTATAAACAACAGTTTTGGCCCATATTTTAAGCTATTGTTATAAAGGCGGCCTGCAGAAGCCCCTGGCCATTCACTTTACATTTCCATACCAGCACTTTTAAATTCCCAATTCGACCACTAACTTGATTAACTAGCTACTTAACACAATACAATTTTCAAAATATTTAAAAGGTTTAGGAAATCTCTAGTGTGGGTTGAGCCAGACTTCCTTGTAAAGCAGGGTACACACTACAGAAAATTTCTCTCAATGCAATATTGTTAACGATTTTACCAACCAATAAAATACCCGGTCAGCATGCCGATTCATACATACACACTATAGACGTTAGACAACAATCAGAGATCTGATGGTAAATCGTGTTAGTCATAATCATCACCTCAAAAGATCGTGACTACGTACACACTGTACACAAATATGCCGTAACAGCAGCAATATGCTAAATTAATTTAAATAAAGAGCTAAACCTCAGCGTACATAACACCCACAAACATACTTCCAGAAACTAGAAATACCATCATCACCATTCATTCCATTGTTCAGCTTTGTGTATAGTATAATGTACGTTCAGCAACTCCTTTCACGACTGGTTCCCCATGGCCTACAGAATTCAATTTAAACTTCTCACCCACACCTTTAAAGCTCTTAATCATTCCTCCCCTCCCTACATCTCCAATCTCAACTCTACCTACACTCCTAGCCGCCCCCTCTGCTCTGCCTGTGACCGCCACCTCACTACTTCACTGATCACCTTTTCTCACTCCCGTCTCCAGGACTTTGCTGGGCTGCTCCCTAGCTGTGGAACGATCTACAATGTTCCATCAGGTTAGCATCTACTCTCAAAGGCTTCAAGCGTGCCCTTAAGACTCATTTCTTTATTCAAGTCTATTAGTTCTCCTTCTAACTCCCTTGTCCCGGCTCTCTCCCCCAGTTAGTACCACCCTATTTGTTTCTCCCCCTTTCCTTTAGGATGTAAGCTCTCAGGAGCAGGGCCCTCTTTCCTTGTGTGCTCCTTCTACTATTCCATCACCCTCTGTACCTCTTGGCCTGCTTCCCTAGCCCTGTTTCTTAAGCTTCGGCCTACTTCTCGCTGATTTCTACCATCACTTTCACACATTGTCCCAGATATAATTTGATTTGCATTACCAATGTTACCTGTGTGTATATGTTTTTGTTTGTGTTTTTGCATTTTTTGTTCTTCATTTTTTGTTCTTTCTGTATAATGTTGTGTCATGGGTCACTGTTTTCTGTATATGTCATGTATGGCGCTGCAGACCCTTTGTGGCGACTTATAAATTAAATATAATAATAATAACTGTACACTTGTTACGATTTAGCCCACTTTAAATACCTGAAAAGCTTGTACTTTTTTGCTTCTCGTCTTGACAAAAACACTGCTTACACCGAACCAGATGTAAAAAAGAGAAAGAATAGGACTTGTTGGACTAAGGAGTGGTTCCAAAGGAGATATTCCTTTTCACATATGCCCCTGCTCCAGGAAATAAAGGACAATAATCTAGATGACTTCAGGTATTTCCTGCGGATGAATGATCTCACATTCCAGGAGCTGCTCCCACTTGTCACCCTACTCATTCAGAAGGAGGACACCCATTTATGGAGACCCAAATCTAAAGCAGAGGCTGTTGCTACCCTACGATATTTGGCAACAGGAAGGACACTGGCTGACCTCAAGTACAGCACAGCTATTTCACAGCAAGCTCTGGGTGTGATCATACCTGAGACTTGTGAGGCTATCATACAAGTTCTCCAGGGACAATATACGAAGGTTAGTGAAGGAAATAGTCTGATTAAATACAAAAAAAAATGTTAAAACAGAAACTGAACATATTTAAAACAACACAAACAAAAAAATATGTATTTCAAACTTATAAAAAATTCAACTAACTCAAACAAAAAAATATATACATATATATATATATATATATGTATATATATATATATATATATATATATATATATATATATATATATAAATACCTCGCAGTGGCGCACGCAGGGGGGTTTCTGGGTCTCCAGAATCCCCCCCTCCGCTAAGTGCCCACCATAGTGGCACTGTCCTATACAGCAGCCGCGGCGCTGTCAAAGAAGCGTATACAGCACCGCTGCAGCGCTGTCTGCTGTATAGGACAGCGCTGCCGAAACGGAGCTGCTGCGCATGCTCTCTCTCGTGGTGTTTTTGTTTTATTTGTTTTTTTGGGTCAGGGGGGGAACCCCCCCTGACAATCCTGCGTGCGCCCCTGCCTCGGTGTATATTTTACAAGCAGTATACACTTACACTCACCTATCTGCACAGCAGAGATGGGTTCCCACTTTTTTCCCAGGTGTGTCTGAGAGATGGCAAAGAAAAACGGATATTTTAATGAATTGAGGGCAAATATAAAACCTATAAAAACTGCAAACTTAAACTTTATTAATAAAAATATAAACATAAAAGTCACAGTTGTTTATAGTGTTAGTGTGCCATTGTTTCCAATGAGAAAGGACTTCCACTATATTGCAGCATATTTGTGCTGCCCATTGGTGTGGATGTCCTATAGGCAGGAGGGGTACTGCTTTGGGCTACCATGATGGGATGTTGCCAGTGGGGTGGGAGTTGCTGGAATATATGTGATTGAGCAGGCCGGTAAATTTACTCCTTCCCCTTTTCTTTCCCCTCCTGCAAGTTTGTTCCCTTTGTTGCTGGGTGGCTTAAACAGTATCCTGCTTGGGTTGGTCTGTGATTTGCTGTGGTGGTTGATGTGGAGTTGGCTTTGTGCTTTGCTGGCTGTCTTCCTCTGTTACATCACATAATCCAGCCTCGGATAAGACAGCTGGCTGTGTAATAGAAACAGAATTTTAAATAGTTGGTATGATATTAGATATATGTATTGAGTTAGGATTAAAACTAGAGATGGGCGGGCTTGGTTCCCCGAGATCCAAATTCATCCGAATTTAGCCTATCCGAGTACCGAGCCACACACGCCCATTCGGATTCGAAATCGAGGCAAAACGTCATTGTGACGTATTCGTATCTCTGAGCTCGGTTCTCGCGAGATTTGAAAAGCATAAAAACCAGCCTCCACAGCAATCCATCGCCATTTGACAGAGGGAGAGAGCAGGGTTAGGTCACACTGGCTAGATCAGTGCAGGGACAGATCAGAATTTGGACACATTATTGTTTGTATGCAATACCATTGTAATCTTAATACCAGTTGGTCCAGCAGTAAGAGGATAGATGAGGGTTTTTTTGTGCAGTTTCTGGCACTCCAAGTGCTTTTGGGGTGTACCCCATTCTTTTGCATTAATATTTCTGGCTGTCAAAAGACCTGTTTGTCAGCAGTCTCAAAAAATAATACTACACAGTCTTTTGAAATCAGTCAAAAAAACACACACCAAAAAAAAATACTGTGTTGAAGCGAAAAAGAAGTGTAACTGAGGAAAAGTTAAGTGGCGATAAAAAAAAAATTGCCAACATGCCACTCTACCCACGCAGTGGCAAAGAGAGAATGAGGCCTTCACCTTTGTCTATTAGTGGCAGATCCAAAAATGTTACTGAGCCTAGAAGGGGTGCACAACTACTGTTGCGCGTCAAAGCCAAGCTGCAAGATAACAGTAAGGCATTAGAGGATAATGTTTGCTCTGAATCAGAAATGACACCAATCCCTGTGGAGAGTCCATCCAACAGTGGGATGTCTAATCGTGAGCATTCTGTTAGTGTACCCATAAAGAGGGAACCTTTCAGCAGTTCTGCTGATGTGTGCCTGAACAGCCCGAGTGTAGCCGGTGATACACAAATTGAGGATGCCACTTTGGAAATAGAAGTGGATAAGGGAGAGATTTGTGTAGGCGATGAGGGCACTAATGATGATGTTGATGATTATGATGCAGACAGATACCAAATTGCCTTTCTCAATTTCTACTTATATTCTAGACAGCTGAATCGTTTTCTATTTTACTCTTAGTGGAGAGGGGGTCTGATGCAGGCAGATACCAAACTACCTTAGTCCATTTATTTTTACATTCTAATTCTACAGTCTATGCAGGCTGCTTTTTTTCTATTCAACTACAAGTGGAGGGCTGGGGGGGGGGGTATAAATAGCCACCAAACTACCTTGGTCCATTTACCCTTACTTTCTAATTCTACAGTCTATGCAGGCTGTTTTTTTTTGTATTCAACTACAAGTGGAGGGTGGGGGGGCATAGATAGTGTCACGCGCCGGACTCCCGCTGTCTCCCCGGGAGCCGGCGCCTGTCCCCGCTAGTTCCGGAGGCCCCCTCCACCAGGATCCCCCCTGTTTAACAAAACTCACTAACCTGGTTCCACGCCGCTGCCACCGTCCAGCGCTGTCTGTTCCCCTCTTCCGTTCAGCGCTCAGTGTCCTGCGCATGCGCAGAGCTGTCTAGTCCTTTTCTGTGCTCTCACTGCCCTCTATTGGCTGCTTAATAGGAACTGCACTATATCTAAACCCTATGACCAGAACTCAATGCTGGTTCTTTCAGTCAGTCTCTGACTCTAGTATTGGATACAGCTCCTGTGGTTTTGCTCCTCTCCGAGTTTCCAAACCGCTATCCCTCCGGGAACATCACCTCTAGGTGGCTACGCTACCGAAGCACCGGTCAGCATCCCCAAGTGGCAACTATATTCTACTTCTGCAAACCAACTTCCGAGTATCTACGTTGCAGTACCTTCCTGCTATTTCCACTTCCAAGTGGCAACGTCGCTGAACATTACCTGCATCATCAATATCAAGTGGCAAGTTTATTCCTAATTGATTCTACGCTCTCTCTATTGTGGTTCACTGGGAACTTCCTTAGGGGACCGCGACCTGCAAGTGAAAGCCGCAAAAGCCCATATTCCCTTGCGGGAATCACTGGTGAACACCTTTCACTTGTTAGACTCCGCGCCCCTAGCGAGAGTAACGCCAATCCCGGCTGAACTACTAGGATCCGGTTCTAACCCTACTGGTACGTGACACTAAGAACCAGCCATGTCAGATCCTGATAGAGAACCTTCCGCTAAGGATATGCTTCAACACTTGGTTGGAAGAGTGGAGCGCCAAGATGCAGTTCAGATGCAACTTTTACAATGTCTGCAAACTCTGGCTACCCGTTTAGACGCACTACAGGTGGCTCCGCCTCAGCCGGCTATTCAACCACAACCACAAGTAGCTGAGGGTCCTCCTGCAGCTGCTTCCTCTCTGCGTTTGCCAACTCCCTCCAAATTCGATGGTGACCCTAACTCCTGCCGTGGTTTTTTAAATCAATGCTCCATCCAATTGGAGTTTTTACCTCAGAATTTTCCTACCTCCAGGTCAAAAGTGGCCTACATGGTCTCACTCCTATCCGGCCAAGCCCTAGCATGGGCCTTTCCTCTGTGGGAGCGTAATGACGAATCAGGACGAGTGACATCTGCTGCTACAAGCATCCTAAGACTCCGTCAGAACTCACGGTCTGTGCCTCTATACGTTATTGAGTTTCAGACTCTATTCTCCGAACTCCAGTGGAATGATGAGGCGCTTGTCGCTGCCTTTTGGCTGTCAGAGAAAATCAAGGATGCCCTTTCGACTCAAGAATTACCTCCCACTTTAGATGCATTAATCTCTCTCTGCAACCAGGTAGATCTTCGGCTTTCGGGAAAGATCGTCCGAGAAAGACTTTCCTAGACGTGCTACCCTTCGGCTAGCTCCTCACTTTCAGCCACCCACGTCTACGGACGAACCTATGCAACTGGGGCGCTCCCGTTTAACTCCTGATGAAAGGGAGAGAAGGATGAAAAACAAATTATGCCTATATTGTGGAGATTCTGGTCACCTCCTGGCTTCTTGCACCCGGCGTTCGGGAAACGACAAACCCTAGCCTGCACTGGAGAGGTCAGTCTGGGGACTCTTACTTCCTCTCCAACTTCTTTTCCAGACCTAACCTGTTCCTTTCCTGTCACCTTGCATCTACTTTCAGGGCCCAGGTCGTCCAAGGCCTTGTTGGATTCAGGAGCAGCTGAGAACTTTATATCACAATCGCTAGTAACACAACTTGCGCTGCCCACTGTTGCGCTGAGGAGGCCCATGGCCACTACTGGCATCGATGGCTCCCGTCTCCCTCACGGCAGTATTCTTAGACGTACCAAACCTATCTCCATGCAAGTGGGGGCCCTCCACTGGGAAAAAATTTCCTTTCTCGTCCTGCCATTGACCATCAGCCCAATCATCCTTGGGTTACCATGGCTCCATCTACATTCACCCCATCTGGATTGGCCTTCATCATAAATCACTGCATGGGGTCCAGCATGCTCTCACCACTGCCTGACACCGGTTAAGCCTCTCTGCTTCACGCAAATTCCAGAACCCACTACCGTTATCCTACCGCACCAGTATTCTTCGTTTGTGGATGTCTTTTCTAAAGTCTCCTCCGAGCGTCTACCACCCCACCGACCTTGGGACTGTCCCATCGATCTCCTTCCGGGGAAAACCCCTCCTCGAGGCAGAGTCTATCCGCTCTCACTACCAGAGACAGAGGCTACTACACGTTACATCAAGGAAAATCTGCAACGCGGCTTCATTAGACCTTCCTTATCACCTGCCGGAGCCGGGTTTTTCTTTGTGAAGAAAAAGGATGGAGCACTCCGTCCTTGCATTGACTACAGAGGCTTGAACACCATCACTATTAAAAACCGCTACCCTATTCATTTGATCACCGAGCTATTCGATCGCATTAAGGGTGCGAGGATCTTCACTAAACTCGATCTCCGCGGTGCATACAACCTGATTCGGATACGCTCTGGGGATGAGTGGAAGACGGCTTTTAATACACGGGACGGTCATTACGAATACCTAGTAATGCCGTTCGGCCTATGCAACGCTCCTGCTGTTTTTCAAAGCTTTATTAACAAAATCTTCCGTGATTTGCTTTATTCCTACGTAGTGGTATATCTAGACGACATCCTAATATTCTCCAGAGACCTTTCTTCTCATCGCCTACATGTGGCTGAAGTTCTTTCCAGATTACGCATCAACCGTTTATTCTGCAAGTTGGAAAAGTGCATTTTCGAGGCCTCTAAATTGCCTTTCCTGGGCTATTTAGTGTCTGGATCAGGCCTACAAATGGATATCGGGAAAGTTCGTGCTATAATCGACTGGCCCCAACCAATCACACTCAAAGCCATTCAACGTTTCCTGGGTTTCTCCAATTATTATAGACGGTTTATTGCTAGTTATTCCTCTATTGTGGCACCTCTGATAGCTCTTACCCGAAAAGGAGCGACACCACATGTTTGGTCCCCAGAAGCGTTAGAAGCTTTCCACTCTCTCAAAAGAGCCTTTTCCTCGGCACCTATCCTCCAGCAACCCGATATTTCTCTTCCTTTCTTTCTAGAAGTGGATGCATCCTCTGCCGGTGTGGGGGCAGTTCTTTCTCAAAAAAACTCCCAAGGCAGGTTCCATCCATGTGCATTCTTCTCCCGCAAATTCCTGCCAGCTGAGAGTAATTACGCCATCGGGGACAAAGAACTTCTAGCCATGAAGTTGGCCCTAAATGAGTGGCGCTATCTTCTGGAGGGGGCTCGTCATCCAGTTACGATCTTCACGGATCATAAAAACCTACTCTATCTCCAGACAGCCCAATGCCTGAATCCACGTCAAGCCCGCTGGTCGCTTTTCTTTACCCGATTTGATCTGCGGGTCACTTTCAAACCCGGAATAAAAAATAAGAAGGCGGATGCTTTATCTCGGGCTTTTCCAGGGAATTTGGGAGCAGACACTTTGCCGGAACGTCCTATCTTGGACACTAAGGGGCATATTCAATTAGCTTTTGGATTCGCGGTAACGCGCCGAAACAGCCGCGAAACGTAATACACGGTACCGCAATAACGTGGATTTTCGTTCGCAGCCCATAGGGTTGCGAACGAAAATCCGCGTTAATGCGGTACCGTAATACCCGCAAGAACGCGCACTTTTCGCGGTAACGCGCGTTACCGCGAATCCGAAAGCTAATTGAATATGCCCCTAAATGTCTAAAATTATTTTCAACAACTCCAGCCCCTATTCCCCCTCAGGGGAAAACATTTGTTCCTCCTCATTTACGGAAGAGTCTCCTACGCTGGTCCCATGCTTCACGATTTGCAGGTCATCTTGGCTCCCGTAAAACGTCAGAATTACTCTATCGACAGTACTGGTGGCCCAATTTCCACTCCGAAGTTAAAGATTTCGTGGCTGCCTGTCCTACCTTTGCTCAAAACAAAACCCCCCGCCAAGTCCCACAGGGGCTTCTCCACCCTCTTCCACTACCTACCAAACCGTGGACTCATATTAGCATGGATTTTATCACTGACTTACCCCCAGCTAATAAATTCAATACCATCTGGGTCATTGTGGACCGCTTCTCTAAAATGGCACATTTCGTTCCACTCATCGGTCTTCCGTCCTCAGTATGTCTGGCTCAACATTTCATAAAGGAAATTTTCCGACTACATGGCTGTCCCGCTGAAATTGTCTCGGATCGTGGGGTGCAGTTTGTCTCGAAATTCTGGAGGTCCCTCTGTCATCTTCTGGGTATCCGTCTGAAATTCTCTTCCGCATATCATCCCCAGACCAACGGCCAGACGGAAAGGGTAAACCAAGATCTTGAAACGTTTCTCAGGATATTTTCCTCAGCCAATCAGAGGAATTGGGTGGATTTATTACCCTGGGCGGAATTTGTTCACAATAATTCCTTTCATGAATCCACATCATCCACTCCCTTCTCCATGGTATTTGGGCACCATCCTCGCATGCCAGAATTTTCAGCCCTCCCTCCCACCCAAGTGCCAGCAGTTAACACCCTTCGGCAGGACTTTCTGTCCATCTGGTCTCGAGTTCGGAAGGCTCTTAAAAAATCCTCCACTCGCTACAAGTTAGCGACAGATAAGAAACGCAGAGCTGTTCCTCTGTTGAAGATTGGCGACAAGGTATGGTTATCTACGAAGAATATTCGTCTTAAAGTACCCTGTATGAAACTGGCTCCTCGCTACATTGGTCCTTATAGGATCATTCAAGTAATCAGTCCGGTTTGTTTTAAGTTACGACTACCATCCACTCTGCGTATAGCTAATGCCTTTCATATTTCCCTATTGAGACCGCTCATCATTAATCGATTCACTGTGCCCGTTACATCTACTACTCCTCTTTCCCTCCAACAAACTGATGAATTCGAGATCAGCCATATTCTGGATTCCAAGAGTTCTAGGGGAACAATCAAGTATCTAGTTGACTGGAAAGGGTACGGCCCCGAAGAGCGCTCCTGGGTACAGATTTCCTTCCAGATTTCATTCCAGATTTCCGAAGAAACCAGGTCCTAGGTGTTCAATGCCCACCTTTAAAGGGGGAGGTACTGTCACACGCCGGACTCCCGCTGTCTCCCCAGGATCCGGCGCCTGTCCCCGCTAGTTCCGGAGGCCCCCTCCACCAGGATCCCCCCTGTTTAACAAAACTCACTTACCTGGTTCCACGCCGCTGCCACCGTCCAGCGCTGTCTGTTCCCCTCTTCCGTTCAGCGCTCAGTGTCCTGCGCATGCGCAGAGCTGTCTAGTCCTTTTCTGTGCTCTCACTGCCCTCTATTGGCTGCCTAATAGGAACTGCACTATATCTAAACCCTATGACCAGAACTCAATGCTGGTTCTTTCAGTCAGTCTCTGACTCTAGTATTGGATACAGCTCTTGTGGTTTTGCTCCTCTCCGAGTTTCCAAACCGCTATCCCTCCGGGAACATCACCTCTAGGTGGCTACGCTACCGAAGCACCTGTCAGCACCCCCAAGTGGCAACTATATTCTACTTCTGCAAACCAACCTCCGAGTTTCTACGTTGCAGTACCTTCCTGCTATTTCCACTCCCAAGTGGCAACGTCGCTGAACATTACCTGCATCATCAATATCAAGTGGCAAGTTTATTCCTAATTGATTCTACGCTCTCTCTATTGTGGTTCACTGGGAACTTCCTGAGGGGACCGCGACCTGCAAGTGAAAGCCGCAAAAGCCCATATTCCCTTGCGGGAATCACTGGTGAACACCTTTCACTTGTTAGACTCCGCGCCCCTAGCGAGAGTAACGCCAATCCCGGCTGAACTACTAGGATCCGGTTCTAACCCTACTGGTACGTGACAGATAGCCACCAAACTACCTTGGTCCATTTATTTTTACTTTCTAATTCTACAGTCTATGCAGGCTGCTTTTTTTCTATTCAACTACAAGTGGAGGGTGGGGGGGGGCATAGATAACCACCAAACTACCTTGGTCCATTTATTTTTACTTTCTAATGCTACAGTCTATGCAGGCTGTTTTTTTTTGTATTCAACTACAAGTGGAGGGTGGGGGGGGGGGGCATAGATAGCCACCAAACTACCTTGGTGCATTTATTTTTACTTTCTAATTCTACAGTCTATGCAGGCTGCTTTTTTTCTATTCAACTACAAGTGGAGGGTGGAGGGGGGGGTGCATAGATAACCACCAAACTACCTTGGTCCATTTATTTTTACTTTCTAATTCTACAGTCTATGCAGGCTGCTTTTTTTCTATTCAACTACAAGTGGAGGTTGTAATATACACCCAAAGACGATGGCTACATTGCCAATAATCACAGATGGAGGGGGAAAACAACCAGGTTTGTCTGTATAATTTGCAGGCAAGTGTTAGAATAAAGGACGGCCTACCAGGGATTAAACTGTTTTTTCATAATTTATTAGCTTTAGAATTACCTCACTTATCCAAGAAATTGGTGGAGCACTAAATTAATAGATTTAGGATTTTCCATTCCACCATAAAGCTGTGCCTAGACAAAATAGACAAGGTGGTGATGAATTGTTGTGTCCTGCACAACTGTCTTAGGCAGAAAAGCCCCAGTGCGTGCAGCGAACCTACAACTATGGAGCATACTCTAGAAGTAGAAGAAGTGGTAGCCATGTTAAACAGGGAGGCTTATTTGGAAAATTTTAATGGCGAAGGTGCTCTGTCTTGGCAGAATGACATTTTGTAATGAATGTAGTTTCGTATTGTAGTCATATTGAAGAACTAATTGTCAACTATATGTAAATAAATATTTTATGCATTATTGATTTTGTATGTTTACTTATGGCACTTGCCGGTATGTCGGACGGCAGTTGGAGTAAGCTGTACACTAGCTCAGATCTTTGTCCAAGCTCCCAATTTTCCTTATTCTCAGAAATAAAAAGCATTGGTATTTGTGAATACTGTTAGCAAACGACACAGCAGCGTTGAAGATTCATACCGAAAACAAGGCTGTTTTAGGATCTACTGAACTACCAGCTCTGTTCAACTGTGGGACCCACAGAGCTCAAGTGTCATTGCTGTTGCAACAGCTGTTTGGCTGCTTGACCCTCTGTACACAACTGTCAGTATCCTGGACTTCGTCCTATCAGAGCTACAAAAACTGCCTACTCCATTAACCCCTGCCAGAGGGCAGTAAAGTAGCCTTCACCTCTTCCACAGCCCTGCACCATTTGGATAAATTGTTCCTTTCCACACTCTCACTGCCTACCCCAGCTAATACACATTCATTCACATCTCTCCATCATGCACCTACTCAATTTACACTCTCCCCCATTTACTATCAACACACTTCACTTCATACTCCTCTTCTTTCTCCATTATCCTAAACTTGCATTCATTCATGAAACCAAACAGACCCGCTATCTGCAAAAGTGCTCCCGGACTGCAGTACGACACTGGAGAAAATATTGTTCCTATCCTGATTTACCTCACTATAAATTCATCCTTTCATCTTACAGCACTGCCCTTTCAATTGCCAAACAAACATTTTTTAAATCTCTAATATCCGCCCAGTCTTCTAACCCACATGTCTCTTTGCCACCTTTAACTCTCTTTTCTGCCCACCTGCACCTCCTCCCCCTTCCTCCCTCACAGCCCATGTTTTTGTCACCTACTTCAAAGAAAAATTCAACACCATTCGACAAGATATGTCCTCATGCCAAAATCTGCACACTCCACCCACTCTACCCACCTTCTTCTACACTCCCCAATCCACCCTTAATTCATTCTTTCCAGTAACTGAAGACAAGGTCTCTACACTCATCTCATTATCTCACCCTACAATCTGCCCCATGGACCCTATTCCCTCCCAACTTCTTCGCTCCTTCTCCTACACTGCATGCCCACCTCTAACTCGCCTTTTCAACCTGTCTCTCTCCACTAGCACATTTCCATCCTCCTTTAAACAAGCCCTCATCTCATCAATTTTAAAGAAACCATCTCTCGATCCAGCCTCTCTCTCCAACTACCGCCCTATTTCATTCCTCCTCTTTGCCTCCAAATTACTTGAGCGATTAGGATACAAATGCCTATCTCACTTTCTCTCCTCTCACTCCATTCTTGACTCTCTGCAATCAGACTTCCGTCCCCAATATTCCACTGAAACTGTTTTCACAAAAGTGATCGATGATCTACTTACTGCAATGTCTAAGGGTTATTTCTCCATACTCATTCTCCTAGACCTCTCTGCTGCTTTTGACACTGGTGATCTTCCTCTTCTCTTATACACCGTTCACTCCATTGGCCTTCCTGACACAGTTCTTTCCTGGTTCACTTCCTACCTATCGAACCACTCCTTTACTGTTTCTTCCTCTGGTGCATCCTCCTCTCCATTCCCACTAATTCTTGGGGTCCCACAATGCTCTGTTCTTGTCCCTTTACTTTTTTCATTCTACACCTCTTCTCTTGGGGCACTGATTCGACATTCGGCCTCTATTACCACCTGAATCTATATCTCTTCCCCTGACCTCTCCCCTTCTTTACTATCTCGTGTAACCAACTGTCTTTCAGCTATCTCCACATGGATGTCCCAATGCTACCTAAAGCTCAGCTTATCCAAAACAGAACTTTTTATCTTCCTATCTGTCAGAATCACCACCTCCCCTCAAATCTCCCTCACTGTTAATAACACTACAATTACCTCAGTCTCCCAAACCCGCTGCCTTGGTGTCATACTTGACTCTGCCGTTTGTTTTTTATCTCACATCCAGATTCTCTCCCAGCCCTGTCGATTCCACCTTAAAAACATTGCCAGACCCTTTTCTTAGCATGCTACCAAAACTCTTATCCATTCTCTCATCATCTCCCCTCTTGACTACTCAACCTCCTGCTATCTGGCATTTATGACACCCATGTACCCACACACTTCAATCCATCCTAAATGCTGCTGCAAGTCTGGTCTTCCTTTCTTACCGCTCCACTTCTGTAGCACCACTTTACAAATCCCTACAGTGACTCCCTGTATCCTCCAGAATCAAATTCAATTTACTCACCCTTATCTATAAAGCCCTTAACAACACCACCCCTTCATACATCTCAAATCTCATATCAAAATACACTCCCTACGGCCCTCTTATATCTACCTTTGACCTGCACCTTGTCTCTTCTCTGGTAACCACCTCTCACTTCCGCCTACAAGTCTTCTCCCATGCTGCTCCTTACCATGCCCAATCAGGGTTTCCCACAGCCTCTAAAAAACATTTCTCTTTTTTAGAGCTTACCTATTCCCTGATGATACTATTCACACTAATACAACCTCACAGTTGTCCCAATCTCCACTCTAAGCCACACTCGCTCCTCTTGTTTCAGCTGTGTCTTCCTCCACTTAGAATGTAAGATCTCTAATGAGCAAGGTGCTCCATACCCTTTGATTTCATGTCTGCATTTATTTTATCTGCTTTGTAACTCCTTGTTTATGTATGTCTTGATTTCCCTACTACGGCGCTGCCCCTGCCCCTGATCTTTTTGAGGACTACAACTTAACTTAAGATGGGTGGGATGCCAGACAAAGGGGAAGGCCGGCTTCAGACCTTCAACTACACCCAGGGGCATTGTAATGTTAAGGGTCACGGATTTCGAGTAATTAACTTTAAAATTGGAGAGTTCTCCAAAGGTCTGGAATTCTGTCATTTGATTTGGTATTGATATTACAGGGTTTGCGAGGATACCGAAAATATCATCCGTAAATAGAGCAAGATTGAATTATGTGTCTCCCAGCTTCAATTCTGAAATATCTGGGTTCATTCTAATTAGAGATGCTCACTGACCCCCGTGTTTTGGTTTTGGATCTGGATTACAGTCGTGTTTTGGTTTTGGTTTTGCCAAACCGTCATTGCCTGTTTTGGTTTGGTTTTCTTTTGCCATTTTTGAAAAAAATATAATTTTTTGGGGTCTAAAATAACCTAATTTAGTGCTTCACCAGTTTCTTTGGATAAGTGAGGTAATTCTAAAGCTAATAAATTATGAAAAAAACAGTTTAATCCCAGGTAGGCCGTCCTTAATTCTAACACTTGCCTGAAAATTATACAGACAAACCTGGTTGTCTGCCTCCTCCATCTTTGATTAATGGCAATGTAGCCATCGCCTTTGGGTGTATATTACATCCTCCACTTGTAGTTGAATAAAAAAAAAGGAGCCTGCATAGACTGTAGATTTAGAAAGTAAAAATAAATGGACCAAGGTAGTTTGGTGGCTGTCTATGACCCCCTCCCCCCCCCCGCCCTCCACTTGTAGTTGAATAGAAAAAAAGCAGCCTGCATAGACTGTAAAATTAGAATATACAAAGAAATGGACAAAGGCAGTTTGGTATCTGTCTGCATCAGCCCCCCCCCCCTATCCACTTGTAGTAAAATAGAACAAAAGCAGCCTGCATAGACTGTAGAACTAGAATATACAAAGAAATGGACAAAGGCAGTTTGGTATCTGTCTGCATCAGATCCCCTCTCCACTAGGAGTAAAATTGAAAACTATTCAGCCGTTATATAATCTAGAATATAAATAAAAATTGAGAAAGGCAAATTGGTATCTGTCTGCATCATAATCATCAAAATCATCATTAGTGCCCTCGTCACCTACACAAATCTCCCCCTCTTCTAATTCCAAAGTGGCATCCTCAATTTGTGTATCACCGGCTACACTCGGGCTGTTCAGGCACACATCAGCAGAACTGCTGAAAGGTTCCCTCTTTATGGGTACACTAACAGAATGCTCACGATTAGACATCCCACTGTTGGATGGACTCTCCACAGGGATTGCTGTCATTTCTGATTCAGAGCAAACATTATCCTCTAATGCCTTACTGTTATCTTGCAGCTCGGCTTTAACGCGTAACAGTAGTTGTGCACCACTTGTAGGCTCGGTAACATTTTTGGATCTGCCACTAATAGACAAAGGGGAAGGCCTCATTCTCTCTTTGCCACTGCATGGGTAGAATGGCATGTTGCCAATTTTTTTTTATTGGCACTTAACTTTTCCTCAGTTACACTTCTTTTTCGCTTCAACACTGTAAATTTTTTTTGGGTGTGTGTTTTTTTGACTGATTTCAAAAGACTCTGTAGTTTGACATCGCCTTTCCCAGATGACGTACTGGGAACACTACCATCAGGACTGGTGACCGAACCTGGTTGCTTATTCTGCTCATATGTGGACTGTTTTGAATCCATTCTGAGCCCAAAGCACTTGTAGTGCTACAAATTGTTTTAGATACTGCTGACAAACAGGACTTTTGACAGCCAGAAATATTAATGCAAAAGAATGGGGACACCCCAAAAGCACTTGGGAGTGCTAAATATAATTTTTTTAGACTGCTGCCAAACAGGACTTTTGGCAGCCAGAAATATTAATGCAAAAGAATGGGGGACACCCCAAAAGCACTTGGGAGTGCTAAAAATTATTTTTCAGACTGCTGACAAACAGGACTTTTGACAGCCAGAACTATTAATGCAAAAGAATGGGGGACACCCCAAAGCACTTGTAGTGCCAAATATTGAAAAAAAAAGACTCCTCTATCCTCCTCTCTTCTCTATCAATTGTTTTCAGAATTGTAATCAGAATTGTTATCAGAATTGGATGAAGTATAAGGTATATTCTCTGTCCCTGCTCTAATCAGCCTGTGACTACACCCTGCTCTGTCCCTCTGTCAAATGGCGATGGATTGCTGTGGAGGCGGGTATTTATGGATTTCAATTATTGTGAGAACCGAGATCCTATGATGCCACGATGATGTTCGGCCTCGATTTGGAATCTGAGCGGGCTCGGATAGGCAAAGTTCGGGTGGGTTTGGTTCTCGGGGAACCGAGCCCACCCATCTCTAATTCTAATGGACCGCACCAAGGCCTCCATACATAAGATAAATATCATTGGGGTCAGGGGACATCCTTGCCAAGTTCCGTTTCTGATATTAACGGGTTCTGATATGTCCACATTAACCGTGACCCTTGCAGTTGGATTTGAATATAATGTTCTTATCCGTTCCAGACCCATAGGTCCTAAGTCCAAATGAATGAGTATGCCCATCATGAAGTCCCAGTCTACTCTATCGAATGCTTTTTCTGCATCTGTAGACAACAAGACAGTTACTATACTAGTGGATATTGCAAACTGAACTAAGTCTATTATTTTTGTGGTATTGTCATGAGCCTCAAGGCCCGAAACAAAAACTATCTGATCTGAGTGAAGTAAAGTGGTTTCAGCCTATTGGCTATAAGTTTGGCATATCATTTTATATTCCCATTGAGCAGTGATATAGGTCTGTAGCTAGAGCACAGCCCTGGGTCTTTTCCTTCTTTAGGCAATACAGTGATATGGTCCGTCAAAGAATGATGTGATAAATGGGATTTTTGAACTTACCTTAAATCCGTTTCTCTTAGTCCATCGGGGTATTAAAGTATTTCTATTGTTTTCAAATAAGTATTGTGTTTCTAACGCACAAAGTGATTTATTTTAGCAGATGTAAATAGTCAACAATTCAATACATTATTATATTATGATACAGTACAGTATATACCAAAAGATACATACATACCGCTGCGCTTCGCTGCGCTAACCACGGGCACCCCTGGACAGTGATTCACCATTGAATACTGTGATCAGTGAAGGCTGGTGGGGGTGCAGCTATGATATATATACAGTCAGTGTTACACAGTGAACAATATAGATGACGTAGCTTGCTTCTATAGGTCCAGACAAGGTTGGTTCCAGGGTAAACAGGTCATATGCTGATTCAATCTAAGGAATCCAAAGGTGGGGGTCATCTCTCCAGGGGATGTGAGCATTTCATAGCCAGCATCATACAAAGGTTTATTCCCTAATATCAATAACTAAAGTATGCAATGTGCGATCTTTTCGCCGACTGCTGCTGATGAATAGGGTTTTAATATGATTTTAGACATGTCACCTTTCCTATTATCTGAACCATATATATCACTGAAGTGCACATATAATCATATTATATAAACTTATAATAAACCAAATACTGTCTGCTCATAAATTACTCTGTAGAGGATCCAATATGAATATGAATTACATAAATAACTAAATGTTGTCATGCGAGTGTGTGCTTGCGTATTTTACCGTGCGATCGCCGTATGCCACGTGTAGCGTAGCATACTGAGTGCAATCGGCCAATAAAACAATATTAACCAATATACTTTCGTTCATCCAATTATACGACTTCGACAGTTCCACCCTTTGATAGTACAGTAAACTATCACCTTAAAGATGTTATATGCAGGATCTCAGTACCACGATTCATTGCTATGTAATGCAAATCCCCCTTGGGGTATGACCACGCTGTTTGTAGATCTAAACAAGTTATCATAAGAGAGTCTTAATCCTCAAAACGATTTCTTCTTTTACTATAGACCGTACATTTCTGGAGCTTGGAGATAACCTTTTGTATGCCCTTCAAGGGTGCAATAAAACACGTAAAATACATTATTTGGAAAGGTACAAGGTACAATAGAACATGTTTCAGCTACACAGAATACTCTACTACAGTTCTTCAAGTTTAACAGGTTCATCTGTCCAACGCATGTCTTTAAGTTCAGAATACATTTAAACACTTCATGTTCATCAATAGCATCATCCTATGTCTATCAATAATGTCATATACAATCTCCTTCAGCTTGCGTTAATATACACACTTCTAATAATGTCATCAGTTCTTTTCATCGACACTTGTGGGCGGGCTATTGTCTGTACGTTCTTCCCAGTCTCCCAATACTCAGATTTAACAGTGATCGGCTTGTAAACTATTGGGAGACTCCAGACTAAGGGACCTAGGTGTTGTACTTTTCCCCTAATGACCTCCCACCCATAATTCGGGTACCTCAAGAATATTTAGTGTAAAGAGAACTAATCCTACTTGATATAATCATTGAGGCACGTGAGAGCACGCCCAGCACTTTGTTTGGTCTAAAACCTTACCCTCCCAAGAATGATAATCATTCTCAAGGATGCCTGCTCAAGTCAGAATATTACTGGACTGGCATCGCTGGGTGTACCTCTTTTTAATTATGGGGTCGCCGCACTTACGGACGTAATGCTACTCAGACAATAGCCCCTCGTACTTTCTCCAAGGTTTCCAAATTTTCCTTTACCCCTGAATTGAATAGAGTAATTGGCTGGACCGATTATGCTACTAACTTCTCCTTCATCCCCAATACCTCATTATCATTACCTGAACCAGTCTCTGTCGCCTGCCAATAATTAAAGGAATTGACCGTCCTGAGACGAGAATGAAATGAGAGAACACAAAACAGGAAAAACTACAACTTCATGCTGGACAACAGTCTTTGGCTCAGGTGCTACTAACTGCATTCGAGGCCTTCCAGAACAGACTCATGAGTGCCCTTGGACCCTTCTCTGAGTGTTGGCTCCTCTGCAGTGGGTTGAATGGGCACCAGTGTGTCTCTGCTACCCTTGAAGCCGTGATGCTGGTAGCCTACACCTGGTACCTGTCTGTCAAATAACCTGAGCCTAAGAAATTTCTGTTCCACAACTTACTCTCCCGATCCAACATCCTGACAGTTAGTGTGACTTTTCAGGAAACAGTGTTTTGGACGTTCTCGGTTGCTGTCTCACTATTTACCTTACCTCTCAAGGTCTAAACTAGTCTCTCAGTTACAAATTCATCCCAAGAGGTGTCAAGAACATTTCAAAAGCCAACAGGTTAAGGGTCTGCCCAGGAGTGATCTTTTGGTAGCGGGGAAGGACTAGTGGCCGAAGCTATCAGTCACTTCAATCAAGTTCCAGCTCTTATTCAATTCATTCTACCGAGTACCGTTACTTTATGTTCACACTGGTTTGTGGCTAATCGAAAATATGTGATTTGTTACCACTACTCATACATTATACATCTGTTATCAATAACATGAATACCCCTATCATCTATTATAACTCTAGGACTATCACATTGAATAACAAAAGCTTTGAGTATGACACAGTAATACATACGACACAGTTCAATACACCTTTACCCGTCCTACTAGCTTGAGACGAAATGTCTGGTGCACCCCAATATACTCTTACCAGCTTGCACATACCTTCTGTACCCAGCTGAGCCAGACCATTTGCTGCCTCCGCTAGGTCTGGAAGATACACTCTGGTAGCTACTAGTCTACCTTGTCCATCTCTCCAGGGTCCGCCAGACTCCTCACCACATCTCTTCACCTTCCAGACAGTTAATTCTTCAGGTAACACAAATCTTCATATATTAACCAATATGTGTATGCGTGAATGTGTGTGTGTGTGTGTGTGTGTTCACATTTTAAAACTAAAACAATACATTGAAAACAAAACAAAACATAGATTTGTCAGCTGTCGCATAAAACCCTGCTGTCTATTTGACAGCTATGTTCGCCCAGGTGTGACAGCCATGTATGGTCGTGTGTGTAAGTGTGGACTTTACTAGCAGCTACTTCAGTTGGTAACTGTGTCACTGTATAAAGTCCTCTATGTAGTGTCCAACTCATGTGCTGGTATTGCTATAAAAAGATTTCTCAGTCACCTCAACATCGCCCCCTAGACTAGAAAAATGCTGAAGGCCAATATCAATCGATTTTCCCTCTGCCAACTCACATGTCATTCTCAGTACCTCACATTCAGCTACTTGACTAAGTGAGAAAGACAAAGGGGTCTATTTCTATAACACTTTTTTCAAATATAACAGTACCCAGTACATGTTTGTCTAACAGTGAAAGATATAAAACACGAAAAGTCTACATTTTCTAGGGTTTCACATTATGTTGTATCTTGTGGTAAAAATCCTACTCCAATGTTCTACACAGAGATGCATATCTGTATGCCTAATCTCCACAAACTCTCCACCCTATGTGCATAAATATAAAGGCACACTTTGTACAGGAGGCAAAAAGCAGATATGCATTCTAAATAAACAACATGAATCATTTTCTTTTCACACAAAACTTTCTGCTTAACATTAGCAGCTTCTATACACATAACACCAAACCCCTTACTGTTTCTGTAACTCATGTCAATCTAGTCTGTGCATTCCTGAATTTGTCTTATGTAAAAACAAAAAATATGTCTTAGGCCCATTGATGAGACTGTGTCTGTTTTTTTTTTTTATCTCTACCAGAGCAGAGAGAGAGAGAGACTAGCATAGATGTAAAAAAAATGAGAAATAAGAAAGCTATGAATAATAGGAATTCAAAGATTTGAATACAAGGAAATATAATGATCAGGGTGCGTCCAAAAAGGATGTAAAAATGTATTTATTTATATATAAAAAGAATAAGTGACCAAGCTCACATGTATATCATCCAAATAATATGGCGGGTAATACCCGATACAATGTTACAATGAACACATTACCAATGAGATGATAATAATCAATAAAATGAGTGTCTGGCCAGTACACACTATCATAAAAACATGTATTGTAGACCAAGTCTTGATAATCAACAAAAATGTAGCAGGAGAGATCTCACCCAATAGTAAGGTGCAGCTGCAACGTGAGGGTGAATGAACACAGATCCATAATAGGATTCAGCGTGGTCTGATGCGTGATGTGTCAATTTTCCTTAATGTGGCTCTCATATAATCCCACAATGATCAATAAAGTTCTTATAGATGGTGAAAATGCTGGGGTATTTATCTCACCACTGGAAATCCCGAGAAGATAGCTGACAAACCACCGCTGGTGGACATGGGTGGTGTATATCAATAGGTATCGGGAGGAGTGTACTCAGGTGCCGGAGTTCCGTTGTGCCGAGGAGTCATATCCCGTTGTAAAAATGCCTCAGGAGTGAGGGCAGTTTCGGCATACACACTAAGTGAATATATTCGTCTTGAATCTTCAAAATAATGCAAAATAGTCTCCTTGGAGATAATGGAGATGTGTTCTCCTTCAAATAGCGATCCGGATGTGAGGGAGTCCTGACCCTAACACGTTTCGTTAGCAGTACGCTAACTTTTTCAAAGATGTTTTTTCCCCCATTCTCTCTGGTCTTTTAAGAGGCTCATATCCTCATGATTGGTTGTTCATTCTACTTAATGAGACCTCATCTGGTGATGTTGTTCACTTGGTATTAACCCTTTGCTTGTTAGTATTCCATGTAGGAAATATATAGAAAAAATCTGTGTGTATTGATAGATGTTTTCACAGTTTAACACCGGATTATAAGATTAACATATTCGTTTATTTGGCTCATTATGCAAATTATAAAATACAAAAACCATCTATATAATATAAATTCAATAATATAATCTGACTGGAGAGAAGAGAAGTATAAATATCTCTCTATATATACACACACACCTCGTTATCTGCACAAAAATGTGCCTAAACATATTCCATAAATGGAATTTAAATAGAATGAGATAATATCCATATTCAAAGGAACATTTTTATTATTTAGAAAACTTAACTATCCCCACGGGGATTAGAACTTGTGACCTCATAGGTGTATTGTTTCATAGCTAAGCATTACTCTAGTGAGCCATATCCTAAGTTCTTTACCTTAGTGGTTTAAATGCAAAGATATTTTTTATATCCAAAATATTCTCAGGGCTACAATGGAAGAACTAAATAGGGATGTCATTATACAAAGATAGAATAGCATGGCATATAACTTCCCAACAATATTTTATATGTACAAATACAGATTAAATGAAGTGTCTATGTAACAAAGATATAATAGGATACATTAAAAGATATAGATAGTCTGCATCTAATGTACTGCATGATGGAATACCCTGTGTGTGGTATCCATATGTACACATATAATGGTAGGGGGACAGAGGTACAGAAAAGAAGGAAAATGGATCTAAAGACTATTTTAATGCATAATAATACATTTATTGTTGAGAGAATTCTATGTGTTCATTTAAGCCCTCAGGCATGAGGGTACGTAATTTAAAAATCCAAAATGTTTCTCTCTCGCAGAGAATCTTAAACCTGTCTCCTCCTCTCAAAGTAGGCCTAATGAATTCTATAATAGACACTTTTAAATTAGTGGGATCAGCAGAATGTATATCTCTGAAGTGTCTAGATACACTATGATTTTCCAATTTGTTGATAATATTTCTTCTATGTTCCATAAAACGCAACTTCATAGATCTAGTAGTTCTTCCTAAGTATTGTGTGCCACATGGGCACTGTAACACATATATAGAGTACATTGTATTACAATTATAGAAACCTTCTATATTGAAAACCTTCCCTGTGGAATGAGACGTTATTTCTTTATATTTGTTTCTTATATGTTTACAGGTGGTACAACGTGTCCATCCACATTTGAAGTTTCCTTTTATATTAGACAAGAACTCTTCTTTATGTAAATTTTCCTCATAGCTCTCCTTAAGAGAAAAATGTCTAGGGGCTAATAGATTCTTCATATTTTTATTCTTTTTAAAAACTATAAACGGATGTTCAGGAATCACAGTATTCAAGATAGAATCTTGTTTCAAAATGTGGTAATTTTTCTTGATGATTTGTTTGATATCATTCAACTTTGTATTGTATTTAGAAATAAATTTTAAACCATTCCTATAATAGAATCTCACATGAAGAATATAGAGATAGAAGAACAAGAGCCTCCCCTAAAAAGAATACCTATGATCATGATGTTGAAGAGGACTCTGATCAACAATTAAGAACAGGGACTAGACCCAAAACATACAATAAATCCTCTTTTTTAGAAAAGAGAACGAACACAAGGGAACCTCTTCCCCTCAGGAACTTCTTCGAACCATTAATGAGGAGAACTCCAAAAAGAAGGAGAGAAAGAGAGGAAGGAGGGGGAGAAGAAAACTACAGATAACACACACTGATTCTCATCCCACAGGGATTTTTAATCTTTCTACTAGAATTTTAGATCCTATGGAGCTACAAGTTCTAAAGAAGGGGCTTAAATTTGCTCCAAGTTGTGATCCTAATCTTTTTGATCTCTTTGTTGAACTCAATCAATATACTAGAGATCTATGTAGACAGAGATTTTTTGCACATAAGAAATTAAAAAATATGGGGTTGGATGATCATTCACCAATAATATTAGATAAGAATGATTCAGCACCTCTAAAAATTTTCGAAGATTTATGGATTGAATATAATGTAGTAGGAAATAACTTCGTTATGCCCATTTACGATCACAAGAGTGAAGGAGTGAAGTTAGAGAAGGAAATTCATAATGAAAATGTAAGTCCCAAAGAAAAATTTCAATTTAAATTAAAATCAAGTTTCTACCCCATTCAGCATAAAAGTATGGCCATACAATGTTTTTATAAAACTACATTAACGGAATTTCAAGATCTTTGTAATAAACATAGAGAACATTCTAAATATAAGAAACCAGATAGAAACCTTTCAAAATTAGAATGGATGGCTCTTAAAAACTTAAATCAGACCCTGATATAATCATAAAATCAGCGGATAAAGGGGGGGTGTGGTAATAATGAATACTATGAACTAATTACAAGAGGCACATAGACAACTTGATGATACTAATTTTTACATAAAGATAGAAAGAGATCCTACATTAGAATTTCAAAAAACCTTGAAAAAACTATTGGATAAAGCATTAACAGAAGAGATTATTTCAAAAGATTGTTGGAATTATCTATGGGTTCCATATCCAATAACACCCACATTTTATTTTTTGCCAAAAATTCATAAGACCTTGGATAGACCACCAGGCCGTCCCATTGTTTCTGGAATGGGGTCTCTTAGCACTAATTTATCTCATTATGAAGATTATTATTTACAGGGATATGTCACTTCTCTTAAATCTTATATTAAAGACACTATTCATCTACTTAGAATCTTGAAAACACTATCTTGGAAATCTTCATACTTCTTCGTTACACTAGATGTCACTGCTTTATATACCAACATTCCACATAACAAGGGTATAGAAGTTATAAGAGAAATACTCTGTGCTAATAATATGGAAGAGAGACAAAGAGTTTATGATTGACTCTATTACTTATATACTGACACATAATTATTTTGTATTTAACACTGATCATTTTTTACAGATCACTGGGACGGCCATGGGCACGAGGTTCGCGCCTAGTTACGCCAACCTATATATGGGTCACTTTGAAGATCAGTATATATGGTGTGGCCCCTATGTCGCGAACCTCATGTACTATGGCCAATACATTGATGACCTCATTTTTATTTGGGATGGAACCGTAGAATCTATTCAAGACTTTATTACATATCTT
Source organism: Mixophyes fleayi (assembly GCF_038048845.1). Taxonomy (NCBI): domain Eukaryota; kingdom Metazoa; phylum Chordata; class Amphibia; order Anura; family Limnodynastidae; genus Mixophyes; species Mixophyes fleayi. The sequence goes on along the minus strand of NC_134404.1, from coordinate 252,232,547 downwards.
AATAATAATGTATATAATCTAACCTTCACAGGAAATTGGAGCCCTGTTAGTGTGAACTTCTTAGATTTAACCCTATTAATAAATAATATGGAAATTCATACTGAAAATTACCGCAAAAAGGTCAATACTAATAATTATATTAACTTTAAGAGCGGACACTACAAACCTTGGTTAATAAATATTCCCAAAAATCAATTAGGCCGTATAAGAAGAAATTGCTCTGATATTACAACTTTTGATACACAAGCAAAAGAGCTATTAAGATCTTTCAAGAGCAAAGGATATCCAAAAAATATCTTGGATGAAGCATATACACATACTATTAATATGGACAGAACCTCCATTTTAGAATTCTAACCAGATAAGGAAAATCATAATAATAAAATGAATAAATCAAGAGATAATGGTTTAAAATTTATTTCTAAATACAATACAAAGTCGAATGATATCAAACAAATCATCAAGAAAAATTACCACATTTTGAAAAAAGTTTCTATCTTGAATACTGTGATTCCTGAACATCCGTTTATAGTTTTTAAAAAGAATAAAAATATGAAGAATCTATTAGCCCCTAGCCATTTCTCTCTTAAGGAGAACTAGGAGGAAAATTGACATAAAGAAGAGTTCTTGTCTAATATAAAAGGAAACTTCAAATGTGGAAGGACACGTTGTACCACCTGTAAACATATAAGAAACAAAGATAAAGAAATAATGTCTCATTCCACAGGGGATGTTTTCAATATAGAAGGTTTCTATAATTGTAATACAATGTACTCTATATATGTGTTACAGTGCCCATATGGCACACAATACGTGGGTAGAATTACTAGATCTATGAAGTTGCGTTTTATGGAACATAGAAGAAATATTATCAACATTATATGTGTACATATGGATACCACACACAGGGTATTCCATCATTGCAGTACATTAGATGCAGACTATCTATATCTTTTAATGTATCCTATTATATCTTTGTTACATAGACACTTCATTTAATCTGTATTTGTACATATAAGTTATTGTTGGGAAGTTATATGCCATGCTATTCTATCTTTGTATAATTACATCCCTATTTTGTTCTTCCATTGTAGCCCTGAGAATATTTTGAATATAAAAAATATCTTTGCATTTCAACCCCTAAGGTAAAGAACTTAGGATATGGCTCACTAGGTTAATGCTTAGCTACGAAACAATACATTTATGAGGTCACAAGTTCTAATCCCCGTGGGGATAGTTAAGTTTTCTAAATAATAAAAATGTTCCTTTGAATATGGATATTATCTCATTGTATTTAAATTCCATTTATAGAATATGTTTAGGCACATTTTTGTGCAGATAACGAGGTGTGTGTGTGTGTGTATATATAGAGAGATATTTATACTTCTCTTCTCTCCAGTCAGATTATATTATTGCATTTATATTATATAGATGGTTTTTTTATTTTATAATTTGCATAATGAGCAATATAAACAAATATGTTAATCTTATAATCCGGTGTTAAACTGTGAAAACATCTATCAATACACACAGATTTTTTCTATATATTTCCTACATGGAATACTAACAAGCAAAGGGTTAATACCAAGTGAACAACATCACCAGATGAGGTCTCATTAAGTAGAATGAACAACCAATCATGAGGATATGAGCCTCTTAAAAGACTAGAGAGAATGGGGGAAAAAGTACTGCTAACGAAACGTGTTAGGGTCAGGACTCCCTCACATCCGGATCGCTATTTGAAGCAAAAAACATCTCCATTATCTCCAAGGAGACTATTTTGCATTATTTTGAAGATTCAGGACGAATATATTCAATTAGTGTGTATGCCGAAACTTCCCTCACACCTGAGGCAGTTTTACAATGGGATATCACTCCTCGGCACAATGGAACTCCGGCACCTGAGTACACTCCTCCCGATACCTATTGATATACACCACCCATGTCCACCAGCGGTGGTTTGTCAGCTATCTTCTCGGGATTTCCAGTGGTGAGATAAATACCCCAGCATTTTCACCATCTATAAGAACTTTATTGATCATTGTGGGATTATATGAGAGCCACATTAAGGAAAATTGACACATCACGCATCAGACCACGCTGAATCCTATTATGGATCTGTGTTCATTCACTCTCACGTTGCAGCTGCACCTTACTATTGGGTGAGATCTCTCCTGCTACATTTTTGTTGATTATTAGGACTTGGTCTACAATACATGTTTTTATGATAGTGTGTACTGGCCAGACACTCATTTTATTGATTATTATTATCTCATTGGTAATGTGTTCATTGTAACAGTGTATCGGGTATTACCCGTTATATTATTTGGATGATATACATGTGAGCTTGGTCACTTATTCTTTTTATATATAAATACATTTTTACATCCTTTTTGGACGCACCCTGATCATTATATTTTTTTGTTCTACACACTTTTGGGAGACTGGCAATCTCCTCAGGGTATGCGACAAGAAGATATGTGAAGCTATGTTTGATATATAATATATTATATTGAGGTGATATTTACGGTTGTAGCATAGTGAGCATATTTGTCTGTTAGTCACCATTTGAATACAAGGGTTTGAAAAGAAACATACATGCAGAAAGGGATATTCTACAACAAAAAAATGACAGCTGGATTGGACTCTATGGGAAAATGGCTGTATTCATTCCACTAATCCCCTTAGCTATTTGCTCAACTATGACCCCTCCCCTTACTTGACTAGGGGGTCTTAAACCAACCGTGCAATCCAGTGTCGTCCGTCATTTGTTCCTTAAGAACTCAGTATCACATTGACTACATACCTTTTCAACGGACTTTCTAACTTATGGCAGAGAAATATAGAAGTTAACTCTAAATGACTCATCTGAGATACATAAAACGATATTTTTGGAGAAAAGTATGTACATACTTCATTTTTGGATAATGATTCTCAGCCAAAAAATTATCATGAGTCACTGCAGCCTGAAACAAAGAGTGTTCCAATGGACCCTATGCTCAGAGTCTTGCAAAATTGGACGCAGTTGGAGGGAATAAGGATTGGAGATCAGGAAATCAAAATTACAGCTTTTGCTGATGATGTAATGATCTACATATCTAATCCTGAAGTCTCTCTTAGATCTCTAATGGACCGAATAGTGGAGTTTGGTTCTGTCTCGGGGTTCTCTGTCAATTTTGAAAAATCTACTGCTATGTATCTGGGAAAGGGTGTCATAGTCCCAACATGGGCAAGGGATATTCCCATTACATGGGCAAGGTCGGCCATGCCATACCTGGGCATCCAACTACCAAGAGATATTCACTCTTTATATAACCTTAATATCTCTAGGGTGATAAATGTAGTGGAACATGAGATGAAAGGTTGGAAACATCTCTGCCTCTCTTATGGAGGTAGAATAAACATAATTAAAATGATCATATTTCCTAAACTATTGTATCCATTACAAGTTTTACCCTTATTATTGACTAGATCAGATGCAATGAAATTGGATACAGAATTTAGACGTTTTATCTGGAATTCCAAAAAACCGCGTATTGGGTTGATCAAATTACAACAGTCAAAAAATAGAGGAGGGCTGAACTTACCAAATGCTACCAAATATAACCAAGCGGCCCAATTGCGACACCTTAAAGACTGGTTGCATAACACGGATACTTATACTAATACTACATTAGATCAGAATTTCATTCCTAACCTTAGCTTATTAGCCTTTATTCATCTACATGAAAAAGATCTTCCCATTCAAACTATAAATAATCCAATCTTGTATACTGTGCGTAAACTTTGGCATAGGCTTTGCCACATATACCATTTAAGCCCTTATATTTCAATGAACCTCCCATTATTAAACAACCCTAACTTTCAGGACGGATCAGCTTCCTTCCCATTTACTAACTGGGCGAAATTAGGAATTACTAAGATAAGATCATTAATTGATGCAAATACGCGAAAACCTATGACCTATACTCAAATAAGCTCTACTTATCCACAACTAGCCCCTTATCATCTAGCAATATTTCAATGCCAACATTACATTAATACAGTACTGAGTAAAATCTCTCCGGAGGATTGGGATAATCCCTTGGAGGCTATGCTTTCGAGACCTCCCCTGACCCGTCAAGCCATCCCACAGCATTATTCCCTATTACGTACCCAATTTGACTATAACCATTCTAAAACTGGCCTTTCATTGTGGCAGGAACAATTTCCTCACCTGACACCAGAGGTTCTTTTAAAGGCACTGACCAATTCCATTAAAATATTACCGGCCATGACCTACACAGAAATGTTCCTAAATATCTATCATAGGGCATATCTGTCTCCATCTCGTCGATTTCAGATAGGTCTATCAGAATCACACTGTTGTCCGAAATGTGGGTCTCCAAGAGCGGATTTGACACACTGTTTTTGGGAGTGTCCCCCAATTAAACGATTCTGGACCCAGATTTGGAGATTCTCTAACACACACCTGGTAAATTATGCACCTCTGTCTCCGGAATGGGCGATATTTGGAATACTTCCAAATACTTGTAAAGTTAGTAAAGGATGCAAAAAACTACTATTAGCAGTTTCTGCTGCGGCCAGGAAGAGCATACTCCAGGTCTGGGCCCAGGATTCGCCTCCCATGTTTTCCCTTTTTAAAGAAAAGCTCTATCACATATTCCGAATGGACTGGATAGAAACGTCTTTGCAGAAGGAAGTTAGAGTAAAGCAATTCTTTGGCACATGGGAGAGCTTTATAACTCTCTTACCTCATACTATACGAACACAACTTTGGAATAGTTTCCACAATACTGAGTGGTACGGGTTAAGAATGGTTTCAGCAGACCCTCCGATTATTTTATCTCCACCTTCTAATAGTTAGGTCCTGGATAGGATGGGTTATTGGGGAAGAGGAAACAAGGGATGTTGGTGACTTATTTAATTGTATGAGAATTGTGAAAATATGTATTTATTCATAATGCATTTAATTGTATATGTGATATTTTATACCTCAATAAAAAAATTGAACAAAAAAAAAAAAAAAAAAAAAAGAGTGTTCCAATGATCCATTGTTAATTAGTCTTTCAAGAGTAATCTTTCTATTTCTCTACCTCACCCCTTTAAACATTATGTCTATATTTCTTCTGTGTACTCTTTATCTGTGAGAGGGAAACAAGATAGTTATCTTAAAACAGCAAACATTTCCATTCTTTACCATCGGCCAGCGATTAGGAAAACAAGCATTTGACAACATAAAACAAACAAAATCAATAAAGATTACCTTTTAAATCAGTTTTTTTTCCCTTTCTAAACCTGCTCACCAATACTTACCACAGATTAACTCTAGAGTCGGCTATAGTTCTCCCCCAAAGTATTAGTTACTATGGGGTGTGCAATCAATTGTTGGGGAACCTCTGAAACTTGTGTACACCTCCTTTGTGGGTGTCTATGTGGTTTCCAACCCAGGTATCCCTTTTTCTCTCTACACAGTTCCTACTCATGTGTCCCTTCTTAAGGCAGTAAAAACACGTCCTTGTCATGTCTGCACAATCCTTTGCTAGGTGTCCTATTTTATTGCATTGAAAACACTTCCTCAACTCATGTTGTTTCTTTTCCTTAAACCAGTTGTTGTTATACTGTGGTCGTGCGTGCAGTCCATCTGGTGCTGGGTTACTTACCATCCTTAGCCTATCACTTTGCGTCTTTTTCTCTTTACATATATTTTTATCATGTCCTATAACTGACTCCCTGAGAACACTTACAGTACTTCCTCTCCAGTGTGGTAATGAAGTTTGCACCCTTCTTTTCAAGTTTTCCCTGAGGCCATCCATTAGAACTTTAACAGCAACCTCTCTGTAGTGTACATTATCTTTTATGTCTGATACCCCAGTATATTTGGCCATCGCTGTCAGAGCCCTGCAAAAATAGTCTGTTGCATTTTCACTATCTTTTTTGCTTGATAGTAAAAATTTTACTCCAGTCCACTATCACTGGAAAATATATAGCAAATTGTGTGATTATTTGTCTAATATTGTCCTGATTATCATCCTCGGTTAAGGATTCATCCTCCGCCAACATACAATCCTTAATGAACTTTTGTATATCAGTATTGAGAGGAAGACAGGTCTTCAATAATACTCGCCAATCGTTATTAGTTGGCTCATACACATTACCACACTATATAATAAACTTCTGACATTTGGTCAAATCTTTCCTAGGATCAAGGAAATCAGACAAAATTGAAAATGTTTTAGACCTAGTGCATGGATCATGCTTTGCTACATGTTTTAAAGGAACTTCATCATCTCTGTCCGCCTTCCCATTGGGAACTGCTGTTGTGCAGACAGGATGCAGACTTATCAAATCACTAAATCCTGAACTAGTTGCTGGAATAGCTGTTGCAGTACAATGAATGTCCCCATTTCTATTAATTTCCATATTATTCTCACCGATTTCAGCCGCTGCCCCTTTCACATTACCAGCATGAGCAATGGCCGAAATAATGGTGGGTACATTTCTTTCTTCTGAAACCTTACTCTTAACATTACTTAAAACAACATACAAGTTACTAGTTACAGTTTTTACATTTTTGGTATTGGCTGTACTTACCACCCCGACCGAATCTGTCAGGGGCGCGCTTGTGCTCGGTTCGCCACGCTTTTCAACGGCTACTTCCGCTATGGGCGAGCTTTTCGCCGCACTTACTTCCGCTATGCATTCGCTGCTCTGCCATGTGTTACCTTACATTTGCCACCATTTTAAACAATCATCATGTCTAGTTCTTGTTTTCGTTGATTTGATCAATCGCACTTTATCTCTAACATTATTTAACACCTCTGCCTCGAAACTACCTATGTTTGGGAAAGGTTTCACACACTCCCGGGTCACCTTGACCCATTTGTCGCAGTATGCTATTGCATACGCACCATATTTATTAAACATACGGAACCTCGCTGAATCAATTGGTCCTTCCTTAAGCAGCACAACATCAACCATCTCTAGCGTTTGCTTAGCACCCATTGTGAAAACAACCTATTTCTCAACACTACGCAAAAATACTTTTTACCTGTTCTCCTTTCAAACAGAACCTACTAGAGATTTTTATCCGTGGAAGGTTTCACAGGCTACGCCCACACACCTCCTAACACAGAAATATCACTATGGACAACAGAAATATCAGCTCCTCGATATCCTGGCTCTCCACACAATCTGTTCAGTATTACTGAACTGGTATTTCCGGAGTTTACCCGTTTGTACCAGCGTAATTCCTCCAGTCGTTCAACCCAAGTCACAAGCACGGTTGCACAATAAACCATGCGGTCCGATCGCACCGCTTAGCGATACTAACTATCGCTAAACTTTGCGATTACTCTTGGGGAGAAAGTTCCAAAAGCTTTTTAACTGTTCTCTTTTCAAACAGGGCTTTTGCTGCCAGTATACCTGCCTTGCATACTACCTCGGTTGTCCAGCCCACCTCGTCAAATGGCAACCGATATCCCTGTCTTTTTGACAGTAATTCAACTTTCACTTCAAAATCATACAATCACCAAACACATACATCTTAGTTTTCTGCACAGGAAATAACTTTCCCAAACAATGGCACTGTCTTTTCAGTGATTTTGTTCCAAGTGATTACACTATGCATATATAATAGACAATGAACACAATTGTTTAACCACGTGGCAACAATACCGGAAGTTAGCATATGCTGAGCAGGAAATACACATACCCTATGCAATGCCATACCTTTTGAAACGCAAAACGACAAAAAGAAACATTTTTCTTTCTTGTCCCTAGATTCAAATTAGTGTTCCTTCAGTCTATGCAACAACGGACATTCGGTTTCACAACACAAAGTGAACCACAGGTCTTAAACACATTGCGTTCTTTCCCGTATGAGACGCGTCCGTCAACCCACCCTTTGTTGAGGAACCGAATATCGTAAGCATTGCATACCTGCCGATAACGTAACTCACCTCCGAGCCCCCAAATTATTAAAGTAATTCTATCATTTTCAAATAAGCATTGCATAGGCGATTGTATTGTGTTTCTAACGCACAAAGTGATTTATTTTAGCAGATGTAAATAGTCAACAATTCAATACATTATTATATTATGATACAGTACAGTACAGCCAATACCAAAAGATACATACATACCGCTGCGCTAACCACGGGCACCCCTGGACAGTGATTCACCTTTGAGTGAAAGACAAAACCCTGGAAAACAACAACCCCCAACCCTTTACCTCACAGGACTCAGGACAGAAAAGGGGAGACGCTGGAGCTGGATAATGGCTGCCTATTCTGGTGTCTGCACACAAAGGAGTGAGAGACCACCAATGAGGAAGTGCAATAGAGGAACACACCTCTCCCCTGGGGCCCAGCACTGGATTAGTAAGTGTCCAACAGGACAACCCCCTCAACCAATCCAGTGTCAATGTCACGGCTCTGAATAATTTTAGTGGATCCCTTGCCTCTACTATAGATAGTATTAGTAGAGGATGGTGGAGATAGAACACGATGATATGCAGAGTGATGGTATTCACAGGTTTAAAAGTTCATGGCTCATAAGCATCACTGAGAATAATAACACAGGAGATAATAGTAGTGCTGTAAAGTAGTATATTGACTGATGGTATAACAGGAAAAAATAAATATATATATCGGCAGAGCTGAACACATGGCAGTTGGTCAGATTGCAGAAACAAATCACATATGCTACTTCATAGTTGGTAGCCCTTGGCAACAGCATGAGATGAGCAATAAAACAGTTCAACGCAGAGGTGATGATTAAGAACACTTGAATCCAATAGGTAAACACACAGCAGATGAACGTGAATCACTGGTACAGCTAAAGTCCAAACAGAGTAATATATAGACTTAGCTGATCCGAGAATAGAGATGATTCAACTAGCAGGTGGTTACTAGTATCACGGTGATTCTTATCTAGCAGAGTAGTAGCGTTAAACAACATCCAAGGACTTAGATGTACACAGACACATGCAGCAAGATGTTGCCTAGAAGTAGCAGCGAGGTGAGGAGTATCTGAACCATGCGTGGAACTACAGGTAACAGGTGTTCCAGTCTCAGGTGCAAGGTGAGTTCACTGTAGTATGAGGCAGCTGAACAGAAGCACGTAACTTGAGCTGAAGAAATAGCCACTGGCACAATAAGCAGTTCACAATAACAGTCCAGCAAACAGGTAAACAGAAGAGTGATGATAAGCCGTGCCAGACGTGGAACTACAGGTGACAGGTAACTTGATAGTAGCAAACAACTCATGAAGTAGTCTGCGTGCAGATGAACAGCAGAGAGGAACTTCAGCTTGCAGATGAACAGCAGAGAGGAATTTCAGCTTGCAGATGAACAGCAGTGAGGAGTTTGCAGCTTGCAGGTGAACAGCAGTAAGCAGTTCAGTCCAGCGAGCAGGTAACGGACACACGGAAGGAGAGGTATACAGCCAGATCCAAATGCAACCAGAGTAACAGGAAGAACAGGCAATGAGTCCATAATCATGGGAGGTTAAAATAGTGCTCTAGAACCAATAAGATTCGGGAGGAGGTCCAAATCAAGGTAGCAGGGAACACCTGTATGAAAGTAATGTCTCTGAAGCAGAAGCAAGCACAATCATGGTTCTTAAAGGGAAAGTCACAGCGTCGGCACCTAGCTATGGGACCGGCGTGTGACAGCCAAGCAGGGCTCAATATCTTAGTGACCCTAGCCTGATCCAGTCCCCTAATCTAAAAATATTTTAAAAAAAAATAAAAATTTTTTTTTTAATGACTGCCCCTAGTAAGAGGTAGCCTAACTCAGGGGACATACTGCGATTTACTAACCCCCGTCTCCCAGCACTGTACTGGGAGAGGGTACACTTACCGGCTGCCATCCCTCCTCGCGCAGTGGCTGCAGCTGTCTGTCAGCAAAGGAGGACGGGCACAGCCTGCATCAACTGGGCACTTTACCTGTCACTCTCCCTGCTAACTGCAGGCTCGGTAGAGTAAATTTGAACATCTGCCAGCTGGGGGAGGGGGATTCAGTCCACTTAACCTCGGACCCTCCGCAACAGCAGCCGGCAGCCAGGGAGTGCTGGTGAGCGGTGACTGACAGCCGCCTGCGCAGCTTAATAAGCCACCGGCTGTCAGGAACAGGAGACACAGCATATAAACAAGAAAATAAACAGAATTGGGCTGCTACTCAGCCCGTTCGCCGGGCACTTTAACTAAACTGAGGCTAGGGCTATAAGTTAAATACTGACTGTTTTTTCATGTAGCACACAAATACTTGATAGCTTATTTGTACACTGAAATTTAAAGATGATATTTGTGTGCTACATGAAAAAACAGTCAATATTTAACTTATGTGCAAAACAGAATACTAATTTGCACCCCTTGCAGTGTAACATGGTTTTGTCCAGGAGACTGAAATAAGAAGTTTCGTCAGTTAAGATCCTTAATGAATCAGACCCTATGAGCCCTCAGGGTCCTAGCTAGAAGTTTGCCAGATTTATCTCTCCATTGATAGAAATTATTACGGCACTTACGATAGTCCAACTTTATTTTATCAGACATTAATTTGTCCAATGCCTTTCTAGTTTCTGCTAGCTCCAATAGATTGTTAGCCTCCTGAGAAGCTTTATGTCTCATCTAAAGGGATTTCATTTTCTCATTGGGCAATCTTTTGTCTTTTCATGAGCATGCCTAGCTGTATGAGTTTCCCCTAACAATGCACTTATGAGCCTCCCATAGTGAAATATTGGACATGTCAGGAGTGTCATTCAGTTGAACTATTCGTCTAGTGTTGTTTCAATTTGTGATTTGTTATAAGCGTCATGAATCAAGAGTTCATTTAGTGATGGATATGTTTTTATTCAGCACTTGCAACAAATGTACAATGGTGTGGTATGTGCCAATAAAAATCCAACATAAACTCCAATAAATATGAAAATTACAAACTTAAAATCATAGGGTGACCGCATCACCAACTTAATATACACCAAGATCAAAAAATCAAACAAGACCATCACAGCACACAACAATCTTTATAATAAGCAAGGAGAAACTGACCTGAGCTTTAAGTGTAAGCAAACCATATATAAAAGAAATTAATTGAACAAAAATCTATGGGTGGTGCAGGACGCAACAGCCACAGATGGAGAGACCCCCAGATTTTGACAACCTCACGGAGGCCTCAGACCCCGCCACAGTCTGACCCAATTTGCATTGTCCATCCGGGACCTCTCAATATCCCTAATTTTCCACACCTTGTGAAGAATTGCACCCACCACCACTTCGCAGGGAAGGACTTTCTGACTCATAGACACTTGACATTCCATGTGAAATACCAGACTACTAAGTTAATGAGAAAAAAGGTGGTCAAATTAATATTCCAACACCTACCCTTAAGCGCTCCACACACCCACTCAGGGTTACTATGCCCCGAAAGTCAGGGAATGCTCAAGGCTCTGGAAACCCACTTATAAACCTCTATGTTGAAGGTACACTCAAGCAAGAAATGGTTCATGGTATCCATTTTCCCCTGACACTCCTCCCGTGGGCAGCTACGATCATCGACATTTCTACACTTTAAATTTCCCCTCACATAAAGTCTCCCATGGAAACAGAGCCAGGCAATGTCCAAGTACTTTGGAGTATCCCTCCGGGAATTGACCAGAGCTAGTCCCTCCGAGCACACATTACCTGGGCAGTCTTTTAGTGACAGCTGTTCCAACAAGTGAGAATGCAAAATTACTCTCTCCAACTCTCTTCTAGAAAAGTTTTTGACTTCCCCCGCCTCTAGGCCCCAACGCCTTGTCACTTTTAAGCCAAGAATCACGTAGGTCGGAAGATATCCATGTCGGACTCGGAAACTTTTCACTGCACCTCCCTCTACCCAGGCGTTGGGGAAGGGATCCTCCCAGACTCAGAACCCCTCTACCCATCCAGGAGGGGTCTCTAAGAAGAGGCTCCCCAGATGTAACTTAAGGAAGGTAGTTAGAAAGAAAAACACTGTTTACCATCCCTAGGCCACCCTCCCTCCTCGACTTATAGGCTACGGACCGCTTGATGAGGTTCAGCCAGTTTCCCCAAAGAAGATGGAAGAACACCCCATGAACCCTGGCCCATAAAGATTACGGCAAGAAACAAACATAGATAACGTATACGAAAATTGGCAGAAGGAAGGTTTGATCTACCCTTTCCCTCAGAGAAAATTTCCACCTCTTCCAGCTCTCTACTTTCTAGGCGGCTTCAACCAGTTTGGCTTCCCAATTTTGAATGGCATAGTTACCAGGGCCGATTTGAATTCTTACAATTTTGATCTCTTGGCTAGCCTGGGAGAGGGTATCCGGAAGGTCTACCCTATCAAGAAAATCTTACTCTTCTCCTAGTTTACCTCTGAGCCACTGGCCTTGAAGTACCTGCGGACTAGAGTTGCCAACTCCAATGTCTCCGCGAGACTCGACAAGACAGCAGTGACTTCATCATAGTAGGCCACAACTAGAGATGCTCACTGACCCCTGTGTTTTGGTTTTGGTTTTGGATCTGGATTACCATCGTGTTTTGGTTTTGGTTTTGCAAAACCGTCATTGTGTGTTTTGGTTTTGGTTTTGTTTTGCTATTTTGTTTAAAAATCAATGTTTTTGGCCCTAAAATAACCAAATTTAGTGCTCCACCTGTTTCTTGGATAAGTAATGTAATTGTAAAGCTAATAAATTATCTAAAAAACAGTTTAATTCCTGGTAGGCCTTCATTAGTTCAACACACAAACCAGATTGTCTTCCTCTCCATCTATGAATATTGGCAATGCAGCCATCGTCTTTGGATGTATATTACACCCTACACTTATACTTAAATATGTAAAGAAATGGACAAAGGCAGTTTGGTTTCTGTCTCTCTAGGCCTCCTCCAGTTGTAGAAAATACAAAAAAATTCAGCCGTTATAGACTGTACAATATTAATGAAAATTGACAAAGGCAGTTTGGTTTCTGTCTCTCTAGGTCCCCCTCCACTTGTATAAAATACCAAAAAATTCAGCCGTTATAGACTGTACAATATTAATTGAAATGGAGAAAGCCAGTTTGGTTTCTGTCTCTCTAGGCCCCCCTCCACTTGTATAAAATACCAAAAAATTGAGCCGTTATAGACTGTACAATATTAAGAGAAATGGACAAAGACAGTTTGGGGTCACTCTGTGTATGACACCCTACCCTTGAGGAGAAATTGCCCAAACAGCAGCCTTTCAAGACGGTACGTGATATGGAAATGCCCCAAGTCCCTTTCCTCTTTGGGGGTAGATTGCACCCTACACTTACATAGAAAGTTTTAAAAAGATGTTATCGTCATCATCTGGAGCTTCATCCTCACCCTCATCAGTGTGTACGTCATCATCACAGACTATCAATACATCGCCGCTTGAATCCGCCATTAGAGAACAGTCAGTGCTTGGGTGTCTTGGATGGTGAAGGCCTTCCTCGTGAAAGATGTAGTTCATTTTTATAAACATCATTTTCTCCACATTTTTGGGAAGTAACCTTCTACGGCGATCACTGCTGTGCTGAACACTCGTTCAGAGTACACACTAGAGGGTGGGAAGCTTAAGTATTGCAAAGCAAGTTTGTACATGGGTTTCCAAATTGCCTGCTTTTCTTCCCAGTAAGGAAAGGGACTGTCTGACATTTCCATATCGATTACCTCTTAAAAATAATTCTCCACCATCCTTTGCATGTTAATACTCATATTGGATGGAGTTATGGGCAAGGTCACACATTTTTTAGAAAAATCCTTCAAACCAGCCCAGATGTTAAACTGTTTTGGTCTGCCATCTGCGTCTTCCCTGCTTCTTTTTTGAAAATTCAATTTTTTATGAGCAGCAGCTGCTTGAGAAACTGAAGGAGGACACGTCGGCAAGCCAAGGCCCAGTTGAGCGGACAACTTGCTGAGCAATAGCTCCTTGCAAAAGTTCACCTCTCGTTCATTTTGAAGCAAAGACTCAATGTAGGTCTTAAACCTTGGATCAAGCACAGTGGCCAAAATGTCCTGATCCGAGTTCAAGATCTTAATAACTCGAGGATCATTGCGAAGCGAATTAAGTACTTGATCGACAAGGCCAACATACTTTGCGGAATTGCTTGCTTTCATCTCCTTCAGTTTCTCAAGCTGCTTTTCCAATAGTCTAATTAAAGTAATGACTTGGCTCAAACTAGCACAATCTGCACTTACTTCACACGTCACAACTTCAAATGGTTTCAGCACCTTGCACAGCACTGAAAGGATTCCCCACTGTGCAAGAGTGAAATACATGCCCCCTCCTTTCCCAACATCATGGCTTGTGCAATACGCTTGGATGGCTTTGCGCTGTTCCTCCATCCTCTGCAGCATGTACAGGGTGGAATTCCACCTAGTTACCACCTCTTGGTTTAGTTGGTGGCAGGGCAAGTTAAACTGCTCTTGGAGCTGCTGCAATCTCTTACATGCTGTGGCAGAATGCCTGAAATGGCCTGAAATCTTACGGGCCACTGAAAGCATCTCTTGCACCTCACGGTTATTTCGTAGGAAGCTCTGCACCACCAAGTTGATGGTGTGAGCAAAACAGGGAATGTGCTGGAAATCACCCAGCTGTAATGCTCGCACTATATTGTTGGCGTTATCAGAAATGACATATCCTGGGGATATGAGTCCAAGTGGTATAAGCCATGTATCAATCACATCTCTTAGTTTGCGTAACAAATTGTCAGCTGTATGCCTGTTAGTGAAGCCGGTGATACGAAGAGTGGCCTGCCTCTGACAAATGTTACGTAGTGTTGTACATGCTGCTGCTGTTCGTGCTGGTGAAGGTGAATGACCAACCCAGTGGGCTGTCACAGTCATATAGTCTTTGGTTTGACCACTTCCACTTGTCCACATATCTGTGGTTAAGTGGACAGTGGGCAGAATGGCATTTTTCAGCGCTATCTCTACATTTGTACACACTTTTTGGTAGAGTTGTGGAATAGCTTTACGGGAAAAATGGTGTCGCGATGGAATTCTGCAACGCGGACACAAAACCTCAATTAACTGGGAAAAACCAGCTGCGTTTATTGTGGATATTTGACGCAGATCTGACACTAACATGGCAGCCATGTGTGATTCGCTTAGCAACTGGGTGCTGTCATATTTGCTTCCCCTAGCAAATGATTGTTTCACAGTTAATTGTTGAAATGTAGGACTGCTCTTTTTCTTGGCATTCCTCTGGGCTGACAATTCACCCCCAGCAGCAGCAACAGCAGCAGCAGTGGGACTAATGCTTTCTTCAGAGGAATCAATAATAGTGCAGGAGTCATCCAGCCTTAATAAGTGGGATGCAGGGCTAACTCAGAGTGCTACTGAGGATATTGATGAGGATGGTGTGGTGGCTGTATTTTGTAGTCGTCGGGATGTCGGTGAGTGGAGGGTCCTAGCTGATGATGGAGTGCTTGTAATTTTTTTGGAAGAACTTTCAGCTTTTCCCAACACTTTGCCATGAACTCTTGTCAAATGGCGTAACATAGACGATGTTTCAAGATGGTTAAGGTTCCTCCCTCGACTGACTGTGGCTTGACATACACTACAAATGGCTATACAGTTGTTGTCTGGATTGGGGTTGAAATAATTCCACACATAAGAAGTGGAATTTTTTGTTTTATGGCCTGGCATGACAATGGCCTTTTTCTTGTCATGTTCCAGAACTGCTGCCACTGGTGCAGGACTTACACAAACAACCTCATCCTCATCACCATCCTCATTAGCGCCCTCGTCGCCTACACAAATCTCCCCCTCATTCTCTTCTATTTCCATAGTGGCATCCTCAATTTGTGTGTCACCGGCTACACTCGGGCTGTTCAGGCACACATCAGCAGAACTGCTGAAAAGGTCCCTCTTTATGGGTACACTAACAGAATGCTCACGATTAGACATCCCACTGTTGGTTGGACTCTCCACAGGGATTGGTGTCATTTGTGATTCAGAGCAAACATTATCCTCTAATGCCTTACTGTTATCTTGCAGCTCGGCTTTGATGCATAACAGTAGTTGTGCACCACTTGAAGGCTCGGTAACATTTTTGGATCTGCCACTAATAGAGAAAGGTGAAGGCCTCATTCTCTCTTTGCCACTGCGTGTGTAGAATGGCATGTTGGGAATTTTTTTTTTATCGGCACTTAACTTTTCCTCAGTTACACTTCTTTTTCGCTTCAACACGAAAAAAAAAAATTTGGTGTGTGTTTTTTTGACTGATTTCAAAAGACTGTGTAGTTTGACATCGCCTTTCCCAGATGACGTACTGGGAACACTACCATCAGGACTGGTGACAGAACCTGGTTGCTCATTCTGCTCATATGTGCACTGCTTTGAATCCATTCTGAGCCCAAAGCACTTGTAGTGCTACAAATTGTTTTAGATACTGCTGACAAATATGACTTTTGACAGCCAGAAAAATTAATGCAAAAGAATGGGGGAAACCCCAAAAGCACTTGGAGTGCTAAATATAATTTTTTTAGACTGTTGACAAACAGGACTTTTGACAGCCAGAAATATTTATGCAAAAGAATGGGTGAGGCTGGTATTTATGCTTTTCAAATCTCGCGATAACCGAGCTCAGAAAAACGAATACGTCACAATGACGTTTTGCCTCGATTTCGAAACCGAACGGGCGGGAGAGTACCGAGCGTGCTCGGCTCGGTACTCGGATAGGCTGAATTCGGATCTCGGGGAACCCAGCCTGCCCATCTCTAGCCACAACCCTCAACAGACAACCCGGGCCTAGTTGCACCCCCTCTGCAGTGCCTCCATCTAGCCTCCAGATGAAGGGGTCAAAGGCAAACACATACAGAAGGGGGCTCAGGGGCAACCTGGCCTTACACCCAAATCAGCCGTGAAGGATGGACCCATCCAACCATTCACAAGAGGGAATCTCTCGGGCTGCCTTTAGATCGTTTGAAGCCGATTAGCCACACGCACTGGGAGCCCATACCTCACAAGTGATCCCACATGTACTCGTGATTTAGCTAATCAAAAGCCTTTGATTAATCCAGTGCTAGCAAGTATTTCCCCAACTTCTCAGGGTGGCAGCGCTCAATGACCTCCCGGACCCCAAGAACAGCACTAAATGTGCTATGGCCCTTCCCAGTACTGTGCTGAGAGGGAGAAAGAATCTGGCCGGAAATTGACATCAGCCTTTTGAACAGTTCCTTTGCCAAAATCTTTCTGTCTGTATTGAGAAGGGTGATGGGGCGCCAATTCTCAATATGCGATGGGTCCTTCACATTGGATAACAAAATAAGAGCAGACAGCCTCATGGAGGTTGAAACTAGGGATGTGCACCGGCGACTTTTGAGGTCTCGTGTTTTGTGTTTTGGATCCGGATTTTCATTATTTTTGGGGTTCGGATTTGTCTCGCAAAACACTTGACGAAAGGTCTCGGTTCGGATTTAAGGTTTTGGATTCGGATTTTTTTTGGAAAAAACATAAAAAGTTTAAAAATCAAGTTTTTGGGCTTATTTTCACTCCTATGCTATTAGTAACCTCAATAACATTCAATAACAAGCATTTCCACTAATTTACCGTGTATTCTGAACACCTCACAATATAGTTATTAGTCCAAAACGTTGCAACGAGGTATCTTTCTGGACTGCGTAGAGGAGTGGGTCACCACAATATATATAATAAGAAAACCATCAACTTGTATGATTCGCACCAATAAATGTACCTGGACTGCGTAGAGGAGTGGGTCACCACAATATATATTAAAAACCCTGAACTTGTATGATTCGCACCAATAAATGTACCTGGACTGCGTAGAGGAGTGGGTCACCACAATATATATTAAAAACCCTGAACTTGTATGATTCGCACCAATAAATGTACCTGGACTGCGTAGAGGAGTGGGTCACCACAATATATATTAAAAACCCTGAACTTGTATGATTCGCACCAA
Organism: Mixophyes fleayi; assembly: GCF_038048845.1. NCBI lineage: Eukaryota > Metazoa > Chordata > Amphibia > Anura > Limnodynastidae > Mixophyes > Mixophyes fleayi. The sequence continues at coordinate 252,214,614 of NC_134404.1, read as the reverse complement.
TAAATGTACCTGGACTGCGTAGAGGAGTGGGTCACCACAATATATATTAAAAACCCTGAACTTGTATGATTCGCACCAATAAATGTACCTGGACTGCGTAGAGGAGTGGGTCACCACAATATATATTAAAAACCCTGAACTTTTATGATTCGCACCAATAAATGTATCTGGACTGCGTAGAGGAGTGGGTCACCACAATATATATAATAAGAAAACCATCAACTTGTATGATTCGCACCAATAAATGTACCTGGACTGCGTAGAGGAGTGGGTCACCACAATATATATTAAAAACCCTGAACTTTTATGATTCGCACCAATAAATGTACCTGGACTGCGTAGAGGAGTGGGTCACCACAATATATATTAAAAACCCTGAACTTGTATGATTCGCACCAATAAATGTACCTGGACTGCGTAGAGGAGTGGGTCACCACAATATATATTAAAAACCCTGAACTTTTATGATTCGCACCAATAAATGTATCTGGACTGCGTAGAGGAGTGGGCAATGGGCACCACAAAAAATATATAAAAAACCTTCAACAGGTCTGCATTACACTGCACATACGGCTGCTCCTCCATCCTCTCCATCATATACATGTTGGAGTTTTAGCGTGTGACAACCTCTTGTTTTTGATAATGTCAGTGCATTTTGAATATTTTTCAATTTGCCCCACACCACTGAATGTACTTTATCTATGATACGCATCTATCTATCTTGACTGCGTAGTGTGGTGGCCCCGGTACACAATTTGGTACCGAGGCCACAATATAATTAAAAAACCCTCCACGGGTCAGAATTCCACCAAAAAAGGGTATGGACTGCGTAGTGTGGTGGCCCCGGTACACAATTTGGTACCGAGGCCACAATATAATTAAAAAATTGGGCATCAACTGTCACCGTTGTTTAATATCTGATACACCTAAATATGGACTGCACAGTGGAGTGGCCCCGGTAGTAAATTTGGTGCCGGGGCCACAATACCTCCTCCAACTTCCAAGTGTAGTGTTTATAAAGACAGACAGCGTCGAAGTGTTATTAGTTGACTTTCTTAACCCTAAAATTGTCCCTGTTGCAAATATTCGTGCAATGGACAGTTACTTTTTTATTGAAAGACTCAAGCTTTCAAGTGTAGTGTTTATAAAATATAAACAACAATACAGTAGTTTTAGAGCACGTCAATACCTCTTGTTTTAAATTATGACAGGGCATTTTACTTTTGGTTTAATTTCTTGAATTTGTTTAAATTTGGTTTTACTTTTTGAACATGGCAAACGACTGTTGATTGGTCATATAATGCAAAAAAAAAAGTTCCAAGATGGAATTGACCTTGGGCCCTCACACCCACCCTTATGTTGTTGAAATAGGACATGCACACTTTAACAAACCAATCATTTCAGCGACAGGGCCTACCAAGCAACTTTGGCTGAAATGATTGGTTTGTTTGGGCCCCCACACCAAAAAAGCTATTCATCTCTCCCTGTACAGACTAAACGGGCTCTACTGAGGCAAGATGTCATCCTCATCCTCAACCTCTGATTCCTCTCCCCCTACAGTGTGTACTTCCTCCTCATCACACATTATCAATTCGTCCCCGCTGGACTCCACAACCACAGGTCCCTCTGTAGTATCTGGAGGGCAGTGCTGTACATCATTGAGGAATTGATTATTCATTTTTATAAACATCATTTTTTCAACGTTGTGAGGAAGCAACCTCCTTCGCCGCTCACTGACCAGATTCCCCGCTGCACTAAAAACTCTTTCCGAGTACACACTGGAGGGGGGACAACTCAGGTAAAATAGAGCCAGTTTGTACAGGGGCTTCCAAACTGCCTTTTTTTCCTGCCAGTAACAATATGGACTGTCTGACATGTCTACTTGGATGGTGTCAGCAAAGTAATCATCCACAATTTTTTCTATTGTGACAGCATCCAATGCAGCGAGAGTAGACATGTCTGCAATGGTTGGCAGGTCCTTCAGTCCGGACCAGATGTTATCAGCATCCCCGCCAGTGCCTCTTTTGGGAAAACTGAGCTTTTTCCTCGCAGCCATAGATGTGGAAGAAAATGAGGGTGGAGCTGTTGGCATGTCACGGTCCTCTTCAGAGGACAATCTCCTGACCAGCAGGTCTTTGCACCGCTGTAGACTTGTGTCCGCCGGAAACAGAGACACAACATACGCTTTAAACCGAGGATCGAGCACGGTGGCCAGAATGTATTCCTCTGACTTTAAAAGAGTGACCACCCTCGGATCCTGGCAAAGCGTACGAAGGGCTACATCCACAAGAGCTACATGCTTGGTGTAATCGCAATGGCTTACCAGCTCCTCCCTCACTTTCTCCAGCTGCTTCTGCAACAGCCTGATCAGGGGAGTGACCTGACTCAAGCTGGCAGTGTCGGAACTGACTTCTCGTGTGGCAAGTTCAAATGGCTGCAGAACCTTGCACAACACGGAAATCAGTCTCCACTGCGCTTGACTGAGGCGCATCCCCACTCCTTTGCCTATGTCGTAGGTGGCTGTGTAGGCCTGAATGGCCTTTTGCTGCTCCTCCATCCTCTGCAGCATATAGAGGGTGGAATTCCAGCGCGTCACAACCTCTTGTTTGAGGTGATGGCAGGGCAGGTTCAAGCTTTTTTGATGTGCCTCTAGTCTGCGGTAGGCACTGGCTGAATGCCGAAAGTGTCCAGCAATTTTGCGCGCCACCGCAAGCATCTCCTGCACACCCCTGTCACTCTTGAGGTAATGCTGCACCACCAAATTAATGGTGTGGGCAAAACATGGGACGTGCTGGAAATTGCCCATATTTAATGCCCGCACAATGTTACTGGCATTGTCTGACACCACAAATCCCCATGAGAGTCTAAGTGGGGTAAGCCACTGGGAGATAATTTCCCTCATTTTCTCTAATATGTTGTCAGCGTTGTGCCTCTTATTAAAGCCTGTAATACACAATGTTGCCTGCCTTTGCACGAGCAGCCATTTTGTAGTTGCTGCTACTGATGCAGCTGTTGCTATTGCTGCGGAAGGGGATGCATCTACCCAGTGGGCTGTCACAGTCATATAGTCCTTCGTTTGCCCAGAACCACTTGTCCACATGTCCGTGGTTAAGTGGACAGTGGGTACAACCGCATTTTTTAGAGCACTGAGGACACTTGATCGTACTTCTCTGTACATTTTTGGTATCGCCTGCCTAGTGAAGTAGAATCTCGACGGGATTTGGTACCGGGGACACAATACCTCCATCAACCCTCTAAATCCCACTCCACTGATGGCGGACACCGGGCGCACGTCTAACACCAACATTGCAGTTACAGCCGCAGTTATACGCTTTGCAATAGGGTGACTACTATCGTATTTTGTGGTCATGGCAAACGACTGTTGGACGGTCAATTGTTTTGTGAAAGACTTAGCGGTCTTACGACTTCCCCTCTGGGAAGATGACCGACTAACAGCAGCAACAGCAGCAGTGGCAGTAGTAGGCGTACCGCTGCAGGATTCCTCGGATGAATCCCGTATTGAGGAGGACTCAGTCTGGCTGCTGACTTGGGCTGCAGGACTGAATCTGATGGAGATTGTGGAGGAAGTTGACGAGGAGGGTGTTGCTGGTGTGTATCCAACTGGACCACGGGATTTAGGTGTCCCTGTACCGATGAGGGTCCTAGCCCCAGTTCCTGAACTAACCACTGAACTATGAAGGTTATTCAGGTGACGTATAAGGGAGGATGTTCCTAGGTGGGCAAGATCCTTACCCCTGCTTATTTGAGCTTTACATAAGCTACATATGGCCATACATTGGTTGTCTGGATTTGGATAAAAATAACTCCAGACCGAAGAGGTGCATTTTTTGGTCTTCTGACCAGGCATGACGATGGGCTTTTTCATCCCATGGACATCAGCTGTTTCCCCCCCTGGTGCCTCATTTACAGTAACCACATCACCATCCTCATCATCAAGTTCCTCCACAGCGCCAGCTACATCATCAATAGCCTCCTCCCGAGCCACCTCTTCCCGTACAGTGATGGGAAGGTCAGGCTTGACAACCACCAACATCCTTGGACTCGCCTTGTGGATTTGTGATAAATTCTCTTTAGAAGGCAGAGTTGTTTGCTGTTTTGTTGCTGACAGCATAACTCTCTTCAATTTTTTGTAGGGGGGAGGAGGAGGAGGAGGGCTAAGATCCGTGGGTGAAGCTGAACCACTAGTCATGAACACGGGCCAGGGCCTAAGCCGTTCCTTGCCACTCCGTGTCGTAAATGGCATATTGGCAACTTTACGTTTCTCCTCAGATGATTTTAAGTTTCTCTTTTTGCTACTTTTTCTTAACTTGGGCTTTTTGGATTTTACATGCCCGGTACTACGAGATTGGGCATCGGGCTAGGAAGACGACGTTGATGGCATTTCATCGTCTATGTCATGACTAGTGGCAGCAGCTTCAGCATTAGGAGGAAGTGGGTCTTGATCTTTCCCTACTTTATCCTCCAAATTTTTGGTCTCCATTATATGTAGCACAAGATACTGCAGAATGTGTGAACTTGGTAATATTGCAGTACCAATGGACTTATACTGCTGGATTGGTTTTGCAAATTTGGTTATAATTATATATTTTTTTTTTAATTTTACATTTTTTATTTTTTTTTACTTTTTTTTTATTTTTTAAAAACTTGGGAATAATGGGGAAATAACTATGCCGCACAGAGCACAGGACACAGCACCACTGGACTGAACAGGACACGGCACAGGACCCAGCAGCACTACGGAACTCAGCAGGACAGAGCACAGGACACAGCACCACTGGACTGATACTGCAGAATGTGTGAACTTTGTAATATTGCAGTACCACTGGACTTTTACTGCTGAATGTGTGAACTTGGTAATATTGCAGTACCAATGGGCTTATACTGCAGGATTGGTTGTGCAAATTTTGTGGTAATTAAAAAAAATTAAATTAGTTTTTGGTATTTTTTTAAATAACTTTTTTTTATTTTTTTAAACACAGGGGAATATTGGGGAAATAACTATGCCCTTAGAAGCACAGAGCACAGGACACAGCACCACTGGACTGAACAGGACACAGCACAGGACCCAGCAGCACCACTGACCTCAGAAGGACAGAGCACAGCACACAGCACCACTGGACTGATACTGCAGAACACAGCACAGCACAGCACAGAACTAAACAGCACAGCACGAGATCTACCAGGACAGAGGACCACCTAACACACCCTCCCTCTACCCTGATCAATGTCCGAGTGAAGATGGCGGCGACTAGCGGGGAATTTATAGGATCCGAGTATCGCGAGATCCGACAACGGGATTATGAGTCAGAGCCTCAGTTTCAGATTTGAATTTGGCGCCAATACCCGAATCTGTCTCGGATCCGACTCGGATCGGCAACGTTCGGGTGGGCTCGGATTTCAGAAATCCGAGTGCGCTCATCTCTAGTTGAAACAATTCTTCTACTCAGGCTCTCTTTAAACACCTCTACAAGGCGAGGGGTCAGCAAGTCCTTAAATGTCTTAAAGAACTCAGAGATCAAGCCGTCCGGTCCTGGTGCTTGATTCATAAGCAAAGCTATCTAAGGCCACTCTAATCCCTTCTGCGGATATTTCGTCACCCAGGGCATCAAGTGAACCACTATAGTCTTCAAGTCCAGGTGTCTCCTTCAGAAATCGATCCATCCTCTCACTAATAAGTGGCTTCTCAGACAAAAGAGCGGAGTAAAAGGACTGCACGACACCAAGTATACCCTCCGTATCCTTCGCGAAAGCCCCTCACCTCCTTAGCATCAACTGACTTCCTACAGTTCTGGTAAGGAACAGGTTAAGTTTCCTTAACTTCAGGAGCCTTTCCAGGCCCTCCCAGGCCAATTTTTGAAATCAGGTCTACTTGGTTATTTCCTGTCAGGCACCGTCTGGCTGTCTCCTTGGGGCGGCCGCCTGCGTTACTGCCCAGCGCATCTGGTTGCTAGGCGACCAGACGCGGAAGTTCCGGCTGCCCAGCGCAGTCTTCCACGCATGCGCGCCCCGTTGCCTAGCTATTGGATTATCACGGCGGCAGCTGAACAGCGCTGCCGCCCACTACGCTTTATAAGCCACTTCCTGTCACTGCACCTGTGCCAGAATATCAGGTCTTCCTGCCTCCAGCGTTTCTTGTGCGTTACCAGTTTCTGCATTGTTCCTGACTTTCCTCGTTTTGCCTGTGACCTTTCTGAGCCGGACCATTTGACCACCTCTATTTGGATCCCCCCTTGTACTGCGCTTCCTGAACGTTACCGACCCGGCTTGTCTCACCATCCCTCTGGATATCGTTGTGTACCTCTTACTACCAGAACGTTACCGACCCGGCCTGTCTGACACTTCTTTGTATCTCACTGTTGACTTGTGGGAGGACCACGACCTGCGTGTTCCTGCAGCGGAGTCCATACCTCCTTGCGGGGGTCCCTGGTGAATACCAGGGGCATTTTAGATTCCACACCTTCCTCTGAGTTGCACCAACAATAGCAAGTACGCAATATAGTTGTGACATTTCCACATGAAACTGGAACAGAGCTCTGAGCTTTCTCCGAGCAATGTCCACGAACACATGGTTTGCTCTCATCCCCAGCCAAGGTGTTCTGTAAATTTTCTGTAAATTTAGCTAATAGAGAGCTGGGCCCAAGCTAGGCCTTGAATCCTGGGGACTCCTCCAAATCTCCCGAACAGGTTTGCTCCTGGTGTTTGTGCCTAGGGTAGGCTTCTCCATCTCCTTCTCTCCAGGTTCCTGCATGATCCCCTGGGCACTATCTCAAGGATCTTTTGGTTCACTGCAGCTAGCAACAACACCTCCTTCGACCCAGCTGTAGTGCTCTCTCAATATTGGTGGCGTTATTACAAATTACATATCCTGAGGAAAGTCCAAGTGGAATAAGCCATTCTGCAATGATATCCCTTAGCTTTTCTAACATGTTGTCAGCGCTATTCCTCTTAGTGAAGTCAGTGATACATGGAGTAGCATGCCTTTGAAAGATCTAGCGTTGTCTGTTAGATGCTGTTGCTGTTCCTGCTGCTTAAGGCGATTCACCAACCCAATGGGCTGTCACAGTCATTTAGGGCCTGAGTAATTAAAGAGAGTAAAGCATAAACATGGAGTATCTTTGCACCTGAGCAAAACCATGTAGCATTTTGGTTGCCAGATGAAAAACAGCCAGTAATTTGGTAATGGGGACACAGGATCTCAATTAAATATCAACAACCTGCAATGGATATTGGATGCAGATCTAATACTAGCATAGTCGCCACGGCACCTGTTTCTGATATTCCCAAGTTTCTGATGTTCCCAAGAGCTTGCCATGAACTCGTTTCAAATGGCGTAACATGGATGAGGTTCCTAGACGGTTAAGGTCCCTACCTCTACTGACTGTGTTTTTACAACTGTTGTCAGGATTTGGGTAAAAATAATTCCACACATAAGTGGTGGATTTTTGGTCTTATGCCCAGGCATGACAATGGCCTTCTTATCAGTAGCAAGAACTGCTTCCACTGGTGCAGGACTTGAGACTGTAAAGTTCATTAACAGCATTGTTAGTTTAGCTGCCTTAAGCCCATTGTTAGCTTGTTTTGTGTGGGCCCAATCAAACCAAGCACTTCAGCCTCAAAAGTGGAACTCTTTGTCGCTGAAGTGCTTGGTTTGTTAAAGTGTGCACGTCCTTTTTAAGATCCAACAAAAGGGTGGGTGGGAGGGCCCAAGGACAATTCCATCTTTCACCACTTTTTTCTGCCACTGCTGGGTGGCAATGTTTCCTAGTTGTGCTATGAATTGCCCTGTGTTTGTGTCGTTGGTCTGTCTCTTATCATCCGGCCAGCTCGCTGCAGTCATTGGCCAAAAGTGTATGAAAATAATATTGTGATCTTTGAGGTGGTCAAAATTGACTGGAAATGACTGGAAATTAGTGCTATTGAGGTTAATAATATGTATGAACAAAAAAAGAGTCAAATTATGTGATTTTAGCATATTTTAGCAATTTTTAAAACTAAAATACAGATCCAAAACCAAAACACAAAGTTAATACAGATCCAAAACCAAAACATGGGGGTCAGTGAATATCTCTAGTAAAAATACGTTCATCAGGTATGCTGCTAGGCCACGCCCCCAAAGGTTTTTCTACAAGTCAAACCAATTGTTGTGAGGGGCTTTCAGTGACATCTTCTATTTTAATCAGGCAATATCCGGAGTGTTCGTGGAGTGTGAACAGCAGCATCCCAAAACAACACACATATTTTTTTTTTTTACAAAAATGAATGTGTTGCACTTGAAAGCGATAAAGAGTTGGATGATGATTGTATTAAAGTCAGGCAGAATCTAATGTACCACATCATGCCCATGGGTTTTAGAATTCTGGATGTCCCTAACATCAGACAGGGCAAATCCAGGGTGTTAGTGAAGTGTGGGCAGCAGCACAGGTGATAGTGTGCAGGCACAGGTAGTGCAGATGTCCAGGTAAGCTAGGGAGCAGGTGGTAGAGATAGTCTGAAAGCACAGATTGTCCAGTAGTCCAGGAAAAGCTGAGAAACTTGTGAGCTGGATATCAGGTGGTAGTGATAGTCTGCAGGGACAGATAGCAGGGATGTCCAGGAAAAGCTGGAAAGTTTGGAGCTGGATACCAGGCGGTAGCGATAGTCTGCAGGCACAGGTAGCATGGATGTCCAGGTAAGCTGAGAAGCTTAGAAAGCACAGGATATAGGGAGCCACAAGGAACTACTTTTGATCAAGCAGCATCCCCGTGTTTGCGTGGGTTTCCTCCAGGTGCTCCGGTTTCCTCCCATTTGTGGCATCTTCTTTCTTAAGTGGGCAAAAACTAGGGTGTTGTTTAAGTGTGACCAGTAGCACCCCACAATAAACACATATATTTCTTATTTTCTTTTTTTGTAAATTCAAGTGTTTTTCTATCAGTCAATGCAAATGTTGTGAGGGGCAGTTTGTGACATCTTCTTTATTAAGCAAGCAAAAACCAGGAGGTTGGTGGACTGTGAGCAGCAGCACCCTCCAAAAACACATATTTTTTTAAATTGTTTTCTTTAACAATTCAAATTGTATTTCAAATAGTCAAAGCAATTCTTGTGAAGAGCAGTCATTGATATCTTGTTTATTAAGTGGGCAAAACCACGTTGTTGGCGGATTGTGAGCAGCAGCACCCTCCAAAATACTCAGATATTTCTTAATTTTTTTATTTTAAAATTCAAAGTGTTTTTTTTACTTGTCAAAGCAATTGTTGAGAGGAGCAGTCAGTGACATATTTTTATATAGTGGGCAAAATCCAGAGTGTTGTTGAGTGTGTCCAGCAGCACCGCCCAAAAAACAGATATATATCTTCTTTTTTTTCTTTTAAAATTCAAAATGTTTTTCAGCAGTCAAAGCAATTGTTGTGAGGGGCAGTCAGTGACATCTTTTTTAATAATCATGCAAAATCCAGGGTCTTGGTGAACTGTGAGCACCAGCACCCCCCAAAAAACACATGTATTTACTTGCAAAAATGAACATGGTGTACTTGAAAGGGATAAAGAATAGGATGATGATGATTGTGTTGAAGTAAGGCAGAATCTGAAGTACCACCTCATGCCCATGGGTATTAGAAATGTGGTTGATCCTACCATCAGACGGGGCAATAACCAGGGACTTGGTGGATAGTGAGCAGCAGCATCCCCCAAAAAAACATGTATATTTCTTAATTTTTTTCTTTAAAATTCAAAGTATTTTTCTACCAGTCAAAGCAATTGTTGTGAAGAGCAGTTTGTGACATCTTCATTATTAAGCGGGTAAAAACCAGGGTGTTGAAGGGGTGTGAGCAGCAGCACCCCTCAAAAACACAGATATTTCTTAATTTTTTTCTTTTAAATTTAAATAGTTTTTTTTACCTGTGGCTGAATCGCACAGAAATAACTTATTGTGGATATTTATTTTAATTACGGCTGCAGTACACCACTCTATATCATTGCAAATGTACTGATTTTTGTTACTCTGTGTACTGATTTCTGACACAGTAGCCACTTGATGGAGGAAATCTGTTTTATAACGTCAGAAAGTATGTATTCTCATTCCAATTAGACATTCTTTATCTGTGAATGACCAGCACTTGCTTAGCTTGAACACACAGCAGGGAGTCGTTAGACTGTCATCCTGTGTCTGAGAGAAATCACAGATTGGTGTCAATTTTGTTAACTTTACATTGCATTTAAATTAAAGTTTAGAGAACATACTGCATGCTGATACTAAATATCTGATGTAATATCTTAGTATTAGCGGAGCCATCTAGCATCAGGGGCGGTGTTACCCCCTACCAATATGTGTGTTAGAATGTCTATGTAAGGCTTCGAGAAGCGCTGTGGACTTCCGATGCTCAGAAACCACTAACATACAACTAATACTGTAGAACAGGAGAGCTGATACTCTGGCACCCTAATGGCGAAAGAGCAGAGTTTAAATAGAGGCAGGCCAGCTAGGATAGGAGGAGGAGAGGAGTGGTCAGACACACTGACCGCCAAATGAGGGAGTGTCCCGTTGTCTAGCAACGAGACGAGTCAGTGCGCATGCGCCCGGTGGTGCAAGGACGGCCAGGGATGCTGCGTGCCTGTTGCTTAGCAGCAGGACAACCAGAGCTATCAGGCAACCATCCCGGCTTCACAGAGGAGCAGCGGGGACGGCGGCCTGACAGTACTTCCTCCCCTTCTCTCCCCAAAGAAGGATTGGTCTTATCCAGGAACTCAGCAAGGAGACGAGGAGCATGGAGGTCAACTTCGTCAACCTAAGATCTTTCCTCTGGGCTTTAGCCTTTCCAATGTACCAGGAACTGGGTCTTGCCACGAAGAGAGCAAACCTCCAAGATTCTTTCCACTTCATCATCATCATCATCATCATTTATTTATATAGCGCCACTGATTCCACGGCGCTGTACAGATAAATCACTCACATCAGTCCCTGCCCCATTAGAGCTTACAGTCTAAATTCCCTAACATACATACATACATACATACACACAGAGAGAGACTAGGGTCAATTTTGATACAAGCCAATTAACCTACTAGTATATTTTTGGATTGTGGGAGGAAACCAGAGCACCCAGAGGAAACCCACACAAACACGGGGAGAACATACAAACTCCACACAGGCCATGGTCGGGAATCAAACTCATGACCCCAGTGCTGTGAGGCAAAAGTACTAACCACTTAGCCACCGTGCTGCCCAACAACACTTCATATTCATCTCCAAGAGAGGTCTTGATGGGGAGAGGGGTGACTGGTTCCTTATGAATTTGTTGAGGACCAGAAGTTTTAGCAATGGGATGTGGAAGGAGTTATGGATTTTAAAAGAAAATGGTAAGGAGAGTTTGTAATAGACAGGATTAATAACTTGAGAAATGGGAAAGGGACCAATAAAGCGTGGAGCTAATTTCATTGATGGGGCACAGAGTCTGAGGTTGTGAAGGGTTAACCATACTCGATCTTCCACTTTCAGAACAGGCAGATTCCTACGATGGCCATCAGCGGTGCCCTTATAGTGCAGGGAGGCCTCAAAAAGTCTTGAGTCTGGACCCAAATCTGCGAAAAATCGCAAGTTAGGGAGTCCGCAGCAGGAACAGACAAGACAGGAGCTTCTTGCCAGAAGGAAGGTGTAGGATGCCTACCATAGACTGTACCAGGCTATTGTGTGAAAACTCCGCCCAACAGAGAAGGTCACTCCAAGAAGATTGATGCTCAGAAGAGAAGCATCGCAAAAAACATTCTATCCTGATGAACACGTTCAGTCTGCCCATTCGTCTAGGGGTGAAAGCCGGAGGTGAATTTGAGCTTGACTCCGAGGTTCCCACAGCTCTCCAAAACTTTTCCACAAATTGGACTCCATGATCAGAGATTATTTAGTGTGGAAAGCCGTGGAGATGGAAGATGTTCCTCAAAAACATTTGTGCAAGTTCAGAGGCCAAAGGTAGTCCTTTACAAGGAATAAAATAAGCCATTTTAGAAAATCAATCTACAACAACCCAGATAGTGTTGTAGCCATGACTTTGAGGTAAGTCAATAATAAAGTCCCTGGTGATACTGGTCCAAGGAGAGTCTTGAATCGGAAGAGGGAGAAGGAGACCAGAAGGACTTTGTCTGGGAACATTGTGACGTGCACATATGCTGCAAGCCTGAACATATTTGCGGACATCCAAACCAAGAGAAGGTCACCAATAGTATCTGGAGAGAAATGCCACGGTCTTCTTGTAGCCTGAGTGACCTGCGAGTTTGGAGCGGAGATGAGGACTCACGAAAGAGCGTCCAGGTGGAAGAGACATAATGGAAGAGGTAGTAAGAGCCACTACTTGGACGAGACTGAGAGTGGGTTTACAATCTGGGTGCACTAAGGAGTTGGAATTATCAAAGGATTTGGACAAAGCAATGGCTCTGAGATCTTTGAAACCAGGACGGTAAGTGAGTATCAGCTGAACACAAGAAAAAAAAAGTGACCAGCAAGCCTGGTGGGGATTGAGACATTGAGATGTCACGAAAGCCAGATAGTTGGAATGGTCTTGATCTCTGCTTGAGTGACAGCTACACCCAGAGAGGTGCGGAGTCTAACGGAGGAGAGGTATTCACTAGGAATTCCCGCAAGGGATTATAGTCTTAGCAGGTAGCAGTCCTCTAGGGGGGCACAGAGCATATAATACAGAGAACCACAAAGTAACTGTAAGGCAGAATGAAATGTAGCCTCAGGTGTATGGAATTCCGATGATCAGCAGTATTATCTCGATAATAGGATAGGCTGAGCAGGTAGTACAGTCACAGGTCTTAACAGCGGAATAAGCTGAACAGATATGGCTGTGAAGCGACGAACTGCGGAGATCAAAAGCACTGAGATTATTATTATTATTATTATTATTATTATTATTAATTTTTATTTATAGGGCGCCACAAAGTATACGTAGTGCCGTACAGGGACAAACAATGGCACAGTACAAGGTGAAACAGCACAGTACAAGTAACAGTAAGCACGATAACTTTGGGGCTCAAGGCACAGCTAGAAAGAGGGTGGTGAAAAGTCAGCACAGGCAGGTAACTTGAGCCCAAGAGGGTGGGCTCGGATGACAGGTTAAGAGCCACTGAGGAGAGCAGAGAGAAGCGAGAGGAGACAGATAGCAGATGGAGTGAGAGGAGAAGATCAGGAGTAGCTGGAAAGCGCAGTTAAAAGTGATGGGAAACAGGAGGTAGGAGAGCCCTGCTCAAAGGAGCGTACAATCTAAAGAAAGGGGAAGACCGACAGACACATGGATGAGACGGAGAGACGGCAGAAACGGAGACGGAGTCGAGGAAGGGGGGAGAAGGGAAGAAGGGATGAGAGAGAGAGGTAGCCGACCGGTGGGAGGTTAGGCATGAGACTGGAAGGCTTTTAAGAAAAGGTGTTTTTTTAATGTTCGTTTGAAAGAGGACAGATTAGGGGAAGTTCTGATGCAGCAGGGGAGGTTGTTCCAATAGAGGGTAGCGGCGCGGGAGAAGTCTTGGATACGTGCGTGAGAGGAGGTAATCGGATTGGAAGAGAGGCGGCAATTGTTGGACGATCGCAGTGGGCGGGAGGGAGTGTGAATAGAAATAAGGATAGAGATGTAGGGAGCAGTGGAGTCGGTGAGGGCCTTGTAAGTCAGAGTGAGGAGCTTGAAAAGGATTCTGTAGGGGAAGAGGAGACAGAAGTGGAACGACGAGAAAGGAAAATAAGCCTAGCAGCAGCGTTAAGTACGGATCTAAGAGGAGCGAGATGAGAGAGGGGGAGTCCGATAGGAGAAGGTTGCAGTAGTCCAAGCGGGAGATAATCAGAGACTGGACGAGAGATTTGGTGGCATCCTGGGAGAGGAAGGGCCGAATGCGGGCGATGTTGCGAAGCTGGAAGTGGCAGGATTTGGTGAGGGAGTGAATGTAAGGGGCAAAGGAGAGCGAGGAGTCGAGGATGGCACCTAGGCAGCGGAGTTGGGGAACAGGAGAGATAGTTGTCAACAGTGATAGAGAGGTCAGGGGAAGGAGGTACGAGGGGGAGGAAAGACAATGAGTTCAGTTTTAGCAAGATTGAGATCCACACAGGTGTTATAACTCTGGAACAGGACCAATGATGAGCGATGCTGCAGACGATGAACAAACGGCCTAACTTGAGAAGACAGGAACAAAGGTAAGTATGAGCACAGACGGGAGTCAGAGGAGATGCTTTCTATCAGGTAGAGAGACCTGATGATCTGACATCCATAGAAAGCAGGAGGACCCTTATAAAGGGAACTGGCTGGTGATCCTCCTATCACCATGGAGCAGAGGTTTTAAAAGGTTCCCGGGGTTGCGCATGTGCAGAATGTTTGGCAAAGATGGCGTCCGAGGATAGAGGAACGCCAGGCTGTACAACAGATAGGAGTAACCACCTGAAACCCACGTATACAAGGCTCAGAATGTAACCAAACCGGTGAGATGCGTGACAGTTAAATTCCTGTGGTCAGTCATCACCATCACAGGATGTTGAGCCCCTTCCAAGAGGTAACACCACTCCTCGAGAGCGATCTTAATGGCTATGAGCTCCTTTTTCGCCTATACCATAATTCCTCTCACAGGCAGAGAATTTTTTAGAGAGGAATCCACACGGTTCAAAGGATCCAGAAGGATACTTTTGAATTAAGACAGCTCCTATCCCAACGGAGAAGACGTCTACCTCCAGAATAAAAGTTCTCCATTGGTCAGGTTGCTTGAGTACCGGAGCGGAAATCAAGGCCTCCTTAAGGGACTTAAAAGAGGCTACAGCATCCAGAGGCCAAACTTTATAACAGGCTCCCTTATGTGTCAAGGCTGTAATAGGAGCAATGAGGGATGAGAACCGTCTGATGAAGTGGCGGTTGAAACACCTCAATTCAATAATTAACAAGTGTGGCCAAATAATTTTGTCCATATAGTGTACGTCCTGGCAGTAGTGAGGTGCAGTATGTTTGTCCTGGGAATAGTGGGGTGCAGTATCTATGTCCTGGCAGTAGCAAGATGCAGTATGTTTGTCTTGGCAGTAGTGATGTGTAGTATGTTTGTCCTGGCAATAGTGAGGTGCAGTATGTACACTATATGGACAAAAGTATTTGGACGCTTGACCATTACATCAATAGGGACTGTAATGACGTTGTATTCAAATACATATACTTTAAAACGGAGTTGGTCTTCCTTTTGCAGCGATAATAGTTTCCACTCTTTTTGGAAGGCTTTCCAAAAGATGTTGGAGTGTTTCTTGTGCCCATTCATTCTGTAGAGCAGGTCAGGCACTGATGCTGGACGAGAAGGCCTGGCTCACAATCTCCGTTCCAGTTCATCCCAAAGGTGTTCGATGGGGTTCAGGTCTGGGCTTTGTGTGTGCCAGTCAAGTTCTTCCACACCAAACTAATCAAACCATGTCTTCGTAGTCCTTGCTTTGTGCACTGGGGCACATGTTGGAATAGAAAAGGGCCTTCCTCAAACTGTTGCCACAAAGTTGGAAGCATAGCAATGTCGTAAATGACTTGGTATGCTGAAGCATTAAGATTGCCCTTCACTTGAATAAGGGGCCTAGCCCAAACCCTGAAAAACGGGGCACCTCCACCAAACTTCACAGTTGGCATAATGCAGTCAGGCAGGTAACATTCTCCTGGCATCTGCCAAATCCAGACTCACCCATCTGACTGCCGAACAGAGAAGCATGATGCATCACTCCACAGAACACGTTTCCACTGCACCTTTACACCCTCCAGCCGATGCTTGGCATTGGTCTTGGTGATGTGAAGCTTGCGTGCAGCTGCTTGGCAATGGAAACTCATTCCATTAAGCTCCCGCCGTACAGTTTTTGTACTTACATTAATGCCAGTGGAAGTTCAGAACTCTTCAGCTGTGGAATCAGTACAGCGTTGTGACTTTGCGCACGATGCGCCTTAGCGGTCGTTGACCCCGCTCTGTGATTTTATGTGGTCTTCCGCTTCATGGCTGAGTTGCTGTTGTTCCTAAACGCTTCTACTTTCTATTAATATCACTTACAGATGACCATGGAATATCCAGCAGGGATAAAATCTCACGTACCGTCTTATTGCAAAGGTGGCATCCTATCACAGTACCACGCTTGAAGTCACTGAGCTCTTCAGTATGACCCATTTTGTATCACAAATTTTTGTAAATGGCGACTGCATGGCTATGTTCTTGATTTTATACACCTCTGGCAATGTGTCTGGTTGAAGCACCTCAATTCAATAATTAACAGGTGTGGACAAATACTTTTATCTATATAGTGTATGTCCTGGCAGTATTGACGTGCAGTATGTTTGTCCTGGCAATAGTGGGATGCAGTGTCAATGTCCTGGCAGTAGGGAGATGCAGTATATTTGTCCTGGCAGTAGTGAGGTGCAGAATGTATGTCATGGCAGTGGTGGGTGTAGTATATATGTCCTGGCAGTAATGAAGTGCATCCAGGGCTGGCACTTCCATTAGGCAGCTGCCTAGGGTGCCGTGCTCTGGAGGACACCAGGTATAAATGTTAGTAATATCTGTTACTGCTAGCCGCAGCTGCTGAATTAATAAAGCTGACTTGAAATGCTCTTAGCCGCTGGACATTTAATGATTAACCAGGATCGTCAATTAAGTCATTCAGCAACTCATTGCACAACAAGGCACCCTCCCCTTCACTCCTGCATAGCCATTCTCACCCATGGAGGAGCTCGGGAAGGAGCAATGGCATCACTCTGGGGGCCCCCTGGATAGCTACTCACAGGCTACTCATGGTCAAGGTGACATTCAGGTGCTCCTGGTGTTAGCGGCTGTGGGGGTGCCGTTTCTGACTCTTCGTCCATTGTTCAATGAGATTAGGGAAGTAAGAGGGATTCTGCAATGTCGGAGGCAGCTGCAGTAGCAGACTACGGAGGAAGCTTGATTGTGTGTGCAGCCAATGCACCCCATGAATCTCTGGCCTTGCTATATTCAGCTGGACCCTGAAGGAAGCCCAGAGAGCTGAGAGTCCGGCAGGGGAGGTGCTGTGGTGGCAGCACTGCTTAGAATTACTGTGAAAAAGGAGCAGCTCTGTTCAGCTCCCTGAACTAAAAAAAAAATAGAAGAAAATTGGTGTGTAAGGTAAGGACAGCTGTGTATGTGATACAGAGACAGCAATGTAGAATTATAGCACCATGACACCCACAGTGTTTTTTTTAGTTTCCCATGACAGCGTGGGAAGCCCCCGTACAGTATAAATAGACCTTGTGTCTGTAAAGACCATAGTACGGTCGTGTCCTCTTCTTTTTTTTGCCAAGCCTGTTCCACTGGACTTTTGGATATAATTTGGGTTTCGTTTTGGATTGCAAGCTTACAAGAATACTGGATCACTTACAGAAGAAGACATCACATGGGGGATTTTTTATTTTTAATAAATATGTGTGGTTAGAACGAGGGTTGTGTGTTTTACTTTATTTATTTTTTTCAATTTGAATTAAAGTAATTCGGTATTAAAGAGAGTGATGTGTTTTATTTAACATTTTGCTTTGTGGTACTAAAGGTCGCAGCAAGCCCTGGGTGTCAGGGCATGTTGGCAATTGTGGTTCTCCAAGTTCCAGCATGCCCTGGCTGCCATAGGTATGCTGATGCTTGTAGTTCTGCAAGCAACATCATGCCCAGACTGTTAATGACAGCCTGAGCTGGCTGGGACTTGTAGTTCTACAAACTAAAATGTGTTTTATACTTTTTCATTCTATTTTTTCACTGTATTACCCTACACATCACCACAGGGGTGTAGGAAGAGTGCTAGTGCTTTCAGCACTGGGCTAGTTCTTCCTGGAGGGGGGCCACGCACAATATTTTTGTGGAACCCCTCAATGGGAAATCCAGTGCAGTGCTGAACAGCCTGGGGTTGGTTTGCCATTATGGCAGAGGGACCCTTGCCGTGTGTCCCCGTGCTATAGTGCCACCCACCGTGGCTGGTTGGCCTAGTGCTGGTTTTCATGAAATCAGGGGGACCCCCGCTTTTTTTTTCACCCAATTTCACAGAAACCAGCAATAGCCTGCCAGCACTAGGGTTAATAGTGTTTACATGGGGGTGACCCCACGCAATTGTTTTTTGAATTGTTCTATTTTTAACAGTATACAGATGGCGGATCAGGTGGCTGTATAGCCAACGGACCCAATCGTATTGCCCTCTTAATGTCGGCAGTGTGATTGTCGGCATTTTCACTGTCAGCAATCACACTGTCAGTATTTTATATATGTCGGGATTTCTTTCATGTAGGTATTTAGGCTATAATTTTTTTGCATGTCAGTGTTTACGAAGTTAGGTATTTCCTACTTGTCATTATTTTGTGTTGGTATTATTTACATCGGAAATTTGTACTACACCCCTCTTAGCTCTTTGTGTAGCCCTTTCCAAACTTCTACAAAAAATTCTGCCCACTGGGATCACTCTACTAGCAAAATTCATAAGCCTTAGCAATGACTGCAACTACTTCAATGTTACCTTGTCTGTTAAACACCACCTATTGAGCTCTCTCTCCAGCCACTTTACCTTGTCTTCTGGTAACCTACATATCTTCTCTTCTTGCCTGGTTAAAGCGAGTGAGCGAAACGCCCGTCGGCGTTCGCCTCGCAGTGTCATGTAAAATAATATCAATTTATATCATGTTGAATTCGGGAGGGGATTAATCTCTGGCTTAATGTAGGGGCAATTGTACTATTCAGACAGCCTCACGAACGCTTAGTTAATATAACAACAGAGGGACTAATAGATCAGTCTCCACGATAACTACACCTATAGCAGTTAGTTAGGGCAGGATCTAGCCTTACTGATGCTTTATTATAAGGTATAATGAATTATATGACCCTACTAATGTGGATGAGACTATAGGTGTTAAACATAACATCATATAAGCGAGGTACATTGTGGCTCATATTGTGGGTGTTGAAACTTTTTATCAAACGGTTACCAAGACTAGGACAGCTTTGGGCTGAAAAGGTCTCATGAATAGAGATACTTCTAGCTATAGTGACCCTGTCTATATGGATGGAATAAAATATATATACTCAATATAGCACTTCTGAGCCTGGTACATAGCGATATAATCGTTACTGCCAGAGATTATATCCTATTAAACGGAGGTTATCTTATTGTGGATTATGAAGGGCTGAAGATATCTGACATATATCCCTATAATATTTATTCCCTAACAATAAGAGAATAATTTTGTATATACTATCATAACTCAGTTAGTGATAACTTATATATCCCCCGTTTAAAATTTACACAGTCCTTTATTTTCACCTGTGTACAGACAGCTACATCAATATTTTCCCACTTATCATAGATTATCGATTGGAGAATCTTAGAGCTGTCTCATAACACTGCGAGGCTTGGCGGTGTTTTCTGCCATTTTAAAATTTATATTTTTGTT
This sequence comes from Mixophyes fleayi, assembly GCF_038048845.1. Classification (NCBI taxonomy): domain Eukaryota; kingdom Metazoa; phylum Chordata; class Amphibia; order Anura; family Limnodynastidae; genus Mixophyes; species Mixophyes fleayi. The sequence continues at coordinate 252,195,202 of NC_134404.1, read as the reverse complement.
TATTCATTATATTTTTGTTTTATTTCGCTACTGGTGCTACAGGTACTAATTAGGGACTCATTACTATTTTAATAAAATTAATAAAATGTAAGTTTTAATTTATTCAATAATCATTGAGTGTCCCTACGTTACATGATTTTCCTCTCTGTGCTTGTCAATTTATGAATCAATAACACATGTGTAGGGTGCACCAACTCAGTCACTAGATAATCATATTATATGCATGACAATAGACTGAGTGTATGATTTCCTAGTGTGTTGGGAATTTAATCTGTTGAATATCTTCTCTTCTGTATCAACATCAATCCCTATATATGGCAATGTTGTAGTTGGCCCCTTAGTTATCCCCTTGGCCACTGGTACCCCTAAACTCTGAAAGAATGCTTACACTGAAAAAAATAAAACCCATATGTGACAGGAAAGGGGCCACACTGCCAAGATAACATCGCCCACGACATGTCAGTCTGCAGGGACTACATGAACTGTCACCCCAGGACCAGTTCTTAAACTGTGGAAAGTAGGAGAACTTATTGCGAACACATTTGGGAGTAAGAAGGAAGGGACAGGAAGCGAGGGACAGCTGAAAGCTCTGACATGTATCAAAAGCGTGGAAGTGGTTAATTTCAGGAGGGACTATGTGTTCACCAAGATCTGGAGGTGGGGAAAGATAAGTATTACCCATTGTCTTCCACAGGACTGGCCCAGAAATCCAGACATTGTGGCAGGGACACAGTAGGGGGGCCACTGTGGAAGGTCAGCTCATCTCCACTCCCACCTCAACCCCCTTGCTCAGCACCCACCAATGTTTAAGAAGGGGAGAACCAGTAGGAATTTGACCATGGATATAAAGAGCTATTTCTGGGGGGGAGGTATTCATTGTGAGGATTGAGTCCGGGATGGTGTGGGGCTGACTGGTGTTGAGTTTCTGTTCTCTACCAGCAGACCCGGTGATCATCGCTGTCCTGTACCTGGGGGAGCATGATGTTGCTTCATCTTGGGACCTGTCATCATTTCACTCTATTGGGAGATACTCACCAGATCCTTGGTAAATTGGTGCGCCCACAGGAGTGGGGAGACTGATACCCAGAGCCCCATCACACTGGTGGAGAGTTATTATTATTATTATTATTATTATCCTTTATTTGTTAGGCGCCACAAGGTTTCCACGGCGCCGTACACAGTACAAAACAGTCGACTATACAGGGTGAAACAGTACAGAACAATAAACAAAAATACCAATACTTCAGAAACTCTGGGCTGGCTGATGCAAAAGATGGAGCAGAAGAACAGGTAGGGAGACATGAGGGAAGAGGGCCCTGCTCAAGTGAGCTTACATCCTAAGGGAGGGAAAACAGAACAGGCACAGGGGGAGCCAGATGAGGCAAGGGGGAGGGTGAGTTGAGAGCGAGTGGCGAGAGTTGGCCAGGAACAGCAAGATACCAAGATTCCATGGACTTTTTTTGACAGACTCTTTTGCCTGTGGAACTTTTGCATGGCTAAGGTGGGTGGGGAACCAAGCTGATACTTCTACGAACACTGGTGATCTACTGGCCTATTGTTTAAAGTGTGCAGTTTTATATTCTGTTGTTTTACTGTAAGCAAAGTAAAGATAGTGTTGTATCTTTCCTTTTCCTACTTGCCTGTGTGGTTTCTGAACATAAGGAGGGCCGGATAACCTAGTAAACATTGGTTCTAAAAACCTGCTTTATAAACTCCTTATCATATTCCCTCCAAATCTTTCCCTTATTAGTTAGAAAAATATTGTGGATATTCATGTAATTAAAAAAATTCATGTGTTCTTCTGACCTAGTTTGCAAATAACATGGCTCAAATGCATACATCCCAGTGTAAGTTTGGTATGCCACCTTTCCTGCTACCCCTTTACTCTTTGCCCTATCGGCTTCCTTCGTTATAGCCAATGGGCCTGAGCCATTAAGGACAGTAAAGCATTAAAAAGGAGTAACTTTGCACCTGGGCAAAACCATGTTGCATAGGAGGGGGAGATTAATTTAAAATGTGGAGACAGATTGATAGTTGGGATAGGGCATGTCCTAGATCAACTTTAAATTTCAATGTAAAAATGAAGTTATCAAGTATTTGTGTGCTAGATGAAAAAACATCCAGTGTTTAACTTAAGTCACCAATACGGTTATATTTTTGGACAACTCCACCAAACGTGCAGCAGGGTATCACGTAATTCAGATTCTCTCCAACATCGATCGGTGGAATTAGGAAATATAGTATGTAGACGAGAGGGGACTAAATACCATCTATATTAAAGTTTGAAGGAATTTTCCTTTATTCTAACTTCAATTGATGATTTAGCTAAATTAGATCAAATTTTTGACTATTCTTTAGGAGTCAGGGTCTCTCCTGTGCTGATTAACAATTACAATCTGGTAGATTGTAATTGTTAATCAGTTGGTACAGAGTAGATATTAGGCCCCTTGTAGTGGGGGAATTGTGACAGAGATTCTAGAGGTGAGCACTGGTCCGAAGGAAGAGGTGTCTTTAAGGAACGATAAAAATGTCAGATTTAGATATTGATAGAATATTTTGTGTGGCAAATCTAATCGTGCGTGGAGATCCGAAAATGTAGAGATAAATCTCTTCAGGTCTAGGTCCCATACAAAAGTAAATTATGTGAAGTCCAATGGTGAAACATTTTATGGTCCAATTTTTATTGTTCCACATCGGGACTAATAACGGGTATTTGGATCGTAATTTATAGGTCCAGGTTACCCGTTCCCATATGGAAACTGAAAATGGTGCTGTGGGGATTTGAGCTAAGCGTCTGGTCCTCTGTTGGGGCAGGATCCAGAGCAGTGAATACGGAGTATAGTAGTAGCATATCTGACTCATCAAGGGTCCAAACTCTCCAATAGGGGGGCGAGTGCCAAAGAATGCATTGAGACATGTGCGTTGCTTGATAGCATTTTAATATGTTTAGGAGGCTTAGGCCTCCAGCAGTTTGATGTTTAGAAAAAATTTGCATTCGCACCTTAGGTCTACGTCCTGCCCAAATAAATTTAGAAAGCGTTTGTTGTAGGTGTTTAAGTATGTGTGAAGGAACTTGGATTGGAAGTGTTTTCCACAAGCCTGGCAAAATATTCATTTTAACAGCTGCCATGCGGCCAATCCAGGACATAAGAAGTTTATTCCATTGTGTTAAATAAGATTTCATTGCATTGATGATTCTGGGCACTTGGCCAAATAAAGGTGGGAATAATTCTTTGTTAGTAAACCCTGAGATACTTAATCTTTTTATGTTGCCACCGTAAATTATAATTATCTTTGAGAGATTGGACAGTCTGTTGGGGAATATTTAGGTCTAATATGTCAGATTTATCTGCGTTTATTTTATAGTTTGATAGAGAACTATAGTCAGATATTTCTTTAAAGAGGTTAGGTAGGGATATGTGTGGTTTAGATATTGTTAATATAACATCATCAGCATATAGAGTGATCTTATGATCTTTTGAACTTGTGGGGATGCTTGTGATGTCATGATTACTTCTAATTTTTGCTGCTAGGGGTACCACAATAAGAACAAAAAGCAACAGGGATGAGGGGTAACTCTGGTGAATTCCATTGTTTATGCTGAAGGGAGAGGATGTGTGTCTATTAGCTAATACTGAGGCTGTAGGATTATGATATAGGGCTGAGATCCCTCTACAAAATGCCTCCTGGATCCCAATGCTCACCAGGGTGTGTTGCATGAAAGGCCAAACAATTCTATCAAAGGCCTTTTCGGCATTTAATGTGACCACTAGAGCAGGGAGAGATGCTGTTAGCTACATGGATTAAATTGATTATCCTTCTGGTATTGTCGGAAGCCTTTCTTCCTGGTACAAAATCAACCTGATTGGGGTGTGTGGCTTGGACGCCAATGTGGAAAATTGCACTTGTTTCCAGCTCTTCACAACATCAAGCAAAACACTTCCCAATATCGGGGTAAGTGGCAGTACATACCCCATAAGCCTTTCGGAAGCCTACCTCTGCCGTCTGGGCCAAGCCAAGACTCACTGAGGAGAGGTGTAGCCACAAAATCACCTTATAACATCTGGGGTCTATCCAGCACCTTCCCCCTGACAGACATGGGCTTGTTCTGTGGTGTATTTGCAGCTCTACCCCGCCGCTGCTCCTAATAGCAGGACATTGCACCCGCACACCTACCACCTTCCCTGGCAACCAATGAACACTAGGGCTTGTTGCGGTTGCAGTGTACCTTCCGGCAGGACACTGCTAACGCCACCAAGAGTGCTGTGGGTGAACTGGCAGCAACCTACACTCACTAAGTGAGTTTTTCTCTACTGTCTCCCCAGTAACACCGCAGCGCAATCGCTAGCTCTTGAAGCATACTCCCCAAACTTGGCATCACCAGTGACAACGCTAAACGTCCCTGGGCATCTCCTCTTCCTCAGAGAGTGCCAAGACTGCCTGCACATCTAGCTCCTCACTCCGAATGGACCACTGTCCCGATATCCTCATCACCGCCGTCTGGATCCTCTGGGACTTGACTCGATCCACCAGGTTTTCTTTTTGCCATTTTTTTCCCTTTCATTTCCTTTCTCTGCTGGTTGAACCCAGGGTTGACCCAGGGAGAGAGGCTATATACCACTTTGGGGCTCCCTCCTCCTGCGGGACTTCATCCGTGTCTTAGGCTCATGGCCCTATTCTGACAATCTTGACATTGCGAGCCTCCTATCTATCTGTTCGGTTTAATTTACTGTTGATACTCCTGACTTTTGTAACGCCCCCTGCGGGGAAAACAGGGACAGACGCAACACAAAAGAACTTACCTTGAAAACGATGGTCACCTCCAGTCCGCTTCCGATATCCCAGCTGCGATCCAATCCCAGCAGATCAGCAGCTGCAACCCTTGTCAACTCCAACCACGTCCCTCTACGGAAGAGACAGAGATTACGGCCGTGCCTACCAGGTAAGGGCTGTCCGAGACTACGGCAAAGAACGAGGACACGGTCAGTCCAAGCTCACTTGCCGCCTCCTCACTTTGTTCTTGCCAAGACGCGGGGGACTACAGGCACTTAAGACCAAGACTAGTCTGAGGACTAATCCCGCCTCAAGTACCTCACACACCTGCCGGTGAGGGCCTAACCGAAAGGGGGAATCGAGCGTAATACTCACCGGGACACTCCCACTTCCGATCCGGTTCTCCTGCACCTCCCCAATACCTGCGGATGACAAAAACACACAGCCTTCCTCTACGCTAACGGTGAGACTAAAGATGGCACCCACAAAACTGGACTGACTACAACGCCGACCCGACCCTAACAACACTCTAATGGTCGGCAACGCAACTACGTCAAACCACTATGACTAACTAGGTGTGGAACTGCTCACTTACACACTACGGGGAACACCAGCCGGTGTTCACGGACTAAACCGGAGGGCGGTTCCTAACCCCCTCACCCAGGTCGTACCAAAAAGCTGCCTTCTGCTATGGGGTCACCCACAGACCCTAAGGACCGGTTCTTTAAGCTCGGCTGAGGCTCAGTGGAACAGCACACTAACCCGCGGGCCGACTGCCGCACGGAACAGCCGATCGAACTGAACCGCCCGACTGCCTGTACTCGGGTATCTCACACGTGTCCCTACGTCCGGAACCACAGGTCCACCTGCACGGAACCGGCCTTGAGGACCCTCAATCAGAACCACGGCCGCCCCTGGAACTGCCTCAAGGTGTGCTGCACTGCCACCAACTCACTCAACCACCCCCTCTGGGTACCAGTGTGACCCCTGGGACCTAAGGGACAGGAAAACTACGTGTGTTCTCCCCTGACTATGTGTATGCTGGTAACTACACTTGTCCCCACAGCACGGGTTAGCACAGGAAACCACAGGAACAAGAGCCTACCTTTAATGGGGGCCTGACGTCTTGCCCCTGGACACAATTACATAGCACACCCAAAATACTGTAATTCAACAATACCCGCCTCACAGACAGAATACAATATACAGTACTTTGTAAGCTACTTACCAGAGCCCACCGCTGCTAGCCAACCAGCAGGTTGCTACAGCACCACAGGAGCCTCCACTCTACTGTACCTCCTAACTACGTGTGCTCATCTCACACAGGACCGCGCCTACACTCACGAGGCTCCCACGCCTCTACCTCATCACCACCAGGGCCGTCTGCCCTTCACACCAGGGGCCTCTGCCCAGCTACAAACAGAGCCTTGTGCTCTGATTAATGGGCCTCAGCCCCCTCTCTACCTCAGGGCTCTGAGCCCACTAACTAGGGCCTTGTGCCCTGCTACCTAGGGGTCCTAACCCCTGCCTGAGGCCTGTGGCCTCCCTGACTGACTGAGGGCCTTGTGCCCTTAATAGCCTACGGGCTACCAGCCCCTAACCAGGCCCTCTGGCCTTCCTATGGCCTCTAGGCCACTAACTACCTAAGGGCCTTGTGCCCTTGTACACCTGGGGCTCTCACGCCCCCTGCCTAACTAACAGGGGCTTGTCCCCTTTATCATCAATACTATGGCCTACTGGCCCACTAACTTTATCGGGGCCTAGTGCCCAAGTCCCTGGGCCTTGTGCCCCTAATCCTCTGTGCCAACGGGCCTTGTGCCCGACCGTGGCGCCGGGCCTAGTACCCGAATTTAACGTTGAATATGCTTACCTGCTCTGCGCAGGATACTCAACTTGCCACGCCGTCTTCCGCTTCTTTCTCCGGGTCTTCCAGACCCTCCAGCCGGCGGCGCCTCTTCTCCTCTTCGGCGCTGGATCTCCTGTTGCTGCAGGGGCGGGGGCGCTCTCAGCCCTTACAAGGGCTCCCCGCCGACGATCTCCGCCGCTTCTGGCCTTCTTCTGCTCCGGACGTCCCACGACGTCCTTCTCCCTCCGCCGCCGACTCTCTTCTCTCAAAATGGCGCCACCCGGCGACTTATATAGTCGCCGGCGTGTTGTCATTAGCCGGCGCGAGCGCTGATTGGCTCGCGTCGGCGCCAATCTTTTGAATGGCCGGGCGCGAGCCGCGATTGGCTCGCGCATCCGGCCGCTGATTGGCCAGCGGGGAAAGATGAGCCCTGATTGGCTCATCCTTCCCCCGCGCACAAGACCTGCAGGAAAGAAGCCACGATACTCACCGCTGGATCGCTGGACGGGTGAGTACTTCTCTTCTTTCTTCCTGCTGGGCACCATCGGGGACCTCTTCAGCCCCTCCAGGGGCACAGCGCTGGCGGACATCTTCGCCCTCTTCACGGGCACCGGCTCCAGCATCTTCTGTCCCTCCAGGGACACAGCGCTGGCGGGGGTCTTCACCGGAGACACCCCCACACTTTTATCTTCTCACTGTTTTATTATGTTGCTGTTGTTTGATTCTGTATGTTGGGTCTTAGACTTTGTTAGATGTCCCCCCCTCTTTTAAGGGTCTGCCCCCTAAAATCTCAGCGCCCAACAGTTCTCATTTTTTTCCTTTCCTCTTTTGGCACTCTTTCCTTACACCTCCCCTTTACCCCTTTACACCGTGGCGCTCACCTTGTCAAACGACATCTTTCCTTTTTTCTCCAGATGCTGCCTGGGTGGTGTGAGATGAGAGTGTCATGTGTCATGATTCTGTTTAGTTCATAGTGTGTTTATGTAATATCAGTTTACTCTGTATAGCTAAAACGATTAGTTGTATCATTGTGTTATGCTACGTATATCTCTCTGTACCCTATTGCTTCCCTCACTTTTATTTCCCATTCCTATATTACCCCCTTAATCTAAGCCCTTCCCCCTCCCATGTCCTTCCTCCATACTACCCGACTGCTCCACCCAATACTCCACATTTCTCCCACCTCCAGCTTCCCATCTCAGAAACCCTGGGAGGGTGCATGCTCCACCTCTACTGCTTGGACCCCCACAATGCATCCTTTGGATGCTACACCCCCCTTTCCCGCTGGAGCTATAGGCTCCTTTGCTGACCTGTGCCTCTACTCTGCCGAGTGACCACCTCAATACCCTCTCTCTCCCTACCCTCCTCCTTACCCCCATACCTACTCAGTTAGACCACGATAAGCTACGGACCTTCCCTGCTCCATTTCCCCCACTATGTGCCCCAAGAGCCCCCCATTACCACCTCAGATCTACTCAGACCTCACACATTGCTCTCCCATGCCACGTACCCTTTCTATCTACCTCTCTCTCATCGCACATGGGTCTAAGGGTCCTGTTCACTATTGTAAAAGGACTAAACAGTCTCCAAAAATGAGGCAAACTTCATGCCATCCTTAAACTCCAAATGGAAGACCTAATCTTCATACAGGAGACTCATTTTTTACACGACTCATACTCCAAACTCCACTCCAAACTCTATCCCGACTCATACCATGCTTGCGATCACTCTGTTAAAAAGGGAGGGGTCTCAATCTTGTTTGCACGTCACCTCACATTTGAACTTGGCAACTCTCATGCTGACAAAGACGGACGTTATCTCATTTTGATAGATTAGCTAAACAACAGACTGTGTACACTAGTAAACATTTACGCCCCCAATCAATGCCAACACCTCTTCTTCCCTAAACTAGACGCCCTACTGACCCGACTTAGACAAAGGGATCTTATTGTTGTGGAAGACTTTAATACTGTCCTGAATAGAGCTATTGACTGTTCTGCCCAGGCGGCCATTGCTCCGCCTCCAGCGGCCTCACAATCCACTGAATCCCTCCTCAGTCTCATGAAATCTCAGCTTCTCTACGACTCCTAGAGAGTGAAGGAGCCATCTACACGCAACTACACATTTCATTCTTCAACCCACCAATCATACTCCTGCATCGATATGATCCTGCTCAGCCATGATCTGACCCTAAACCTTTAAGGCGGTCCGGATCCATCCATTGACATGGTCTAATCCTGCCCCCTTTGCCATTGACATCTAGGCCTCCTACCTCGACCCCGCCCCTTGTCCTGTCATCTAAATAACTCCCTACTTCACAATGCGGAAATAGTATCTCAGATTAGGACGAGACTTGAGGACTAATTTGAGTCTCCAAATCCACACTGTGGACAGCGCACAAACCAGTCCTGAGAGGGCACCTGATCAACATTGCCTCCAGACAGAAAAAGAATATCTCGTCCAAACCAATGAGCTCTCCCTCCAACTTCAAATCCTGGAAGCCCAACATAAACCGACCCCGGATCCTGCAAATCTGATGGCCCTCCGTGAGACTAGAGCCATGCTTAACCTCCTCCTCTCTAAACAGGCATCCAAATGCCTTAAATGGCTCCGCAAAACTTTTTATGGAATAGGTGATGTGACGATTATTTATTATTATTTTCCCTTAATATTCAGGTATGACAGTGTATATTGTATGTAACCTTGTAATGTAATCTCAACGTGTGCTTTGCCAGATGATATGCGTCTGAACCTATGCAAGTGTCAATAATCTTTTGAAACTAGCCAGGCCCGGGATAGATAAGAATTTCGGAGGAGTTTGAAGTCCCAAAGTTGTAAACCATCTAGCCACTCAAGCAGAGCAGAGGTGAGAGATTCTCTGAGGTGCCCAAATATATATCTTAGTGATAGATAATTTACTTCGGAAAGCTTTGTGTCATTTTGGGAATCAATCTGACATAATTGAAAATGTAATTCCTAAGGTGGGAGTTAAGAGCCTGAAAGAAAGGTTTAAAATCTTCTGCTTTAGACATTACATTGTGCATTTTCATGAGGTTGTCTATCAAGACTGAAATGTCTCGTGTTTCTCAAATGTGTTCCCTTACACACACCAAGTCTTAACTAGCAAGCAGTGACTCTGGTTTGATTTCCTATTTTATTTTCTGAGACTTAATTGTGCAACTTATTGTATGTCTTGTCATTAACTTTTTGTGGATAGAGGGTTTCACTCAGCGCTCAAGTGCATGTCTGGGATAGGAGCGTGTATTTTATAAAGAGAGTGCAGATGAGGAGTTAGAGGAGCCTGATAAGGGGGTACTGAATCGATATAAGTCCTAGTTCATGAATTAATGTGATGTTGCTGGTATGGGTAATGACGATCAGCCCTGAGATTCTCCGGCGGACGCTGCAGGGGAGCGTGCGGAGTCTCTGTGGGCTTCTGCATATATGGTCTTAGTGATGCAATTACCTGGGAATTGATCAAAGCGAACTTGTGGTAATGGCACTGATGAGGCGAAGATGCCGTGGTATTAGTGTGCGCGGAATCGCTATCTGAGAAGTTCTTTTTCCTTCTTGTGTTATACAGTGTGAGTTGCAATTACCTTAAAAGGGTAGAATATGCACCTGTTTATGTCCCAGGAGACGTGGTGGTGCAGTCGCAGGTGGGTCAGGTGTTGAATGTAGAAGTCTCGAGGTGTGCCTAGGGGATCGACCCCGGGTGCTGAGCAGACGAGTGTTCGATGGGGGAGAGAGACGGTGGTCTGGGCTGCGTTCTGGACCCGCCCTAGTTTGACAGTCGCCGAATCATCCTGCTGCAATGCGTGCAGAGTGTATGCGCCTGAGGCTCGGAAGGAATTGACAACAAAATGGTGATGTACCGTTTTTACATTTTTTCCACAGTAAGAAAAAATACACTTACAATAAGCAGCAAGGTCAAAAGCTCAAAAGAGTAGTGAGTGATGTGTAATCCTGCGACGCGTTTCGTCCAGACACAGACTTTCTCAAGGAGTAACAGATTGTCATTAGAGGTGGGTTTATAGAGCCCGGGCTACCATGTGATTGGTGGGAGTAGATGGATGTTGATTGGCTGATTACGTGGGTGTGTAAAAACCAACGTTAACTTCTATTGGGCAGCTAAGGACTAAGGCTAACTGTCCCCTGTGCTACAGACCCCATATTTCAAATGGAGGTTTATAGTACAGACCGACATGTCTAACTATGAACTAGGAGCTGAACTTAGCCACGTGACAGCGCAGGGGAAGGAGCACCTTATAGTTTTCCGAAGTAGAAAACTACTCCCCCGGGAGGTGGCGTAAGCTACCATTGAACGAGAGTGCCTAGGCATCGTATGGGCACTGGAAAAGCTACAGCCCAACCTCTATGGAGGGGATTGCACCATTATTACAGACCATAATCACCTAAGCTGGCTGAATAGAGTTTTTGGGGATAATGAAAACCTTATAAGATGGAGTTTAAGTTTGCAGCAATATAACTTCACCATTCAGCACCGGAAGGGTGCAGTACATGGAAATGCAGATGTCCTCTTTCGCCAAGGGGCAGAAGTGGTGAATGAGCAGGAGAGATAGTGACAGGTCACAGTTCTCCATGCCCTAGGTTTAGGGGAGGTGTGACGATTATATATTATTGTTATTTTCCCTTAATATTCAGGTATGACAATGTATATTGTATGTAACCTTGTAATGTAATCTCAACGTGTGCTTTGCCAGATGACATGAGTCTGAACCTAAGTGTCAATAATCTTTTGAAACTAGCCAGGCCCGGGATAGATAAGGATCTCGGAGGAGTTTAAAGCC